>NW_027094075.1:1800000-2298342 GCF_022702325.1 Drepanopeziza brunnea f. sp. 'multigermtubi'
GAGAGAGATATGCATATATATATATATATATATGTATTCTTACTCTAGATTGAACAATAAATATCAGCCGTCTATCCGTCCGCTGATAACTATTACCCACCACCCACAACTCTCCTCCCTCCAAGGCCAGTCCACCAAGAAGAAAAAGAAAAGAAAGATGACGCAGCAAAACGAAAAGCTCGAAACGGCTGGGCGAAAAAAAAAAATAACAAAAAAAAAAAACTCGGCCCCTCCAAGCTTCCCAGCAACCAAAGGGTCATCAAACAAACATCATCCGCAGCGACGAAGAAGTGACCCAGCGAAAAGTGAGTACTTCGTATCCGTCTGGGACTTATAACAACAAACACATTCTACACAACTGCTATCCATCGACTGCGTACGGAGGTGCACCCATCACACAATCTCGCCCAGCGCCAAGAAGGGCCTCTATAAAACGCAGCAGAAGAACGACACCATCCATCCCCCATTTCGAACAGCAACATCCAGCCAACAGCCATAGCCCGCTCCAAATCCACGAGCGACCACGTACACCCCACCCCCAGAGACCAGACCAAGCGCCGAACCGAAAGAGATAAACCGTACCAATATGATACGATCCACCAGCGAGCGCATCCACCGCCCTACTCGCAAAGCGGCGACGACGACGACGACGAAACAGCCCTTCCCAGCCAGCCTCGACACAGCAACACCCGACTGAGCAACGACGAGAAGGGCCAGGCTCACACTTCCCAGGCCGGTATGGAAAGAATGCCAAGAAGGAGAATAGTAGCGACTCGAGAAAGCACACAGGGATGGAAAAGACGCGACGCGACGTCCATGTCGCTGGGGTACTAGACGACCCGCGATAAAGCCAGGATTGGAAATCCGCGACTTGCTGGTGCCCAACGGCAAAGAGAGAGTCCGGCTTCGAGACCGATGAGCGAGCGAGCTCGCTAGCTAGCTAGCTAGCTAGATACCAGGGATTCGGTCGCTTGCCTCGTAATCTAATAGTCCAATCGGACCAGGACAATCACCATGAATGAGCTTCGCTGAATCCTGAACGGGCTGGGCGCCATTTATTCATTCATCCGTTCATCCGTTCAATTCAGTCCTACAGCCAAACCAAGCCTGCTACAGCTAGCTAGCTTAGTATGTACGCTTAGTATATACGCTCAAGCTACCTCGCTGGTCGCGCTAGAGAGAGAGAATAGAAAGACTTGAAATCTTTGTACCTACCTGGTCAAAAACAGATCAGCAAGAGCACACAAAACCAAGTAAGATCAGAAGTTCCAAAAAAAAAAGAAAAAAGAAAAATAATTGAAGGGGAGGAAAGGGGAAGGGGAGAGAGGGGTAAAAAAAAAAAAAAAGGTACCTACAGTACCGGTATCATCCTCTTCAGAAAACGAATTCGTCAGTTAAGAAACCCAACAACAACAACAACAATAACATAAACCATTCCCCATCGCGCCTTCAGATAGTACGCACGAGCGAGATGATCCTATCCATCTATCTATCAGCGTACCTACCACACAAGTAGCAAAAAAAAAAGAAAAAAAAAGGGAAAAAAAAGGGAGGCGTGACGACGAACGAAAAAGAGAGCCCGAACCAGCCTCGATGTAGCAAGAGCTTCTCTTCTCCTCTCCTCCCCTCTCCTCTCTTCAAGAAAAAACAAAAAAAAACAAAAAAAAAACAAAAAAAAACAAAAAAAAACCAACTTTAGACCAACGCCGCTGCAGAAGGAGATGAGACTTTTCTTCTTAGGATTCAAGTATATAAAGATCAGCTCTCGAGAGGTACATACAGTACATCTCCGACAGCAAGGAAGCAGAGGGTCAAAACCAGACGCTTCATCTATCTATCTATTTATCTATCTATCTATCTACCCATTCCAGCCGTCGACCAACCAGAGGTCCCATCCGAGGACGTCCACGTCTACGGATGATCACAGCGCGCGAGTCTCCAGAAAGCCATGCGCAAGATCGCCTCTCGCCGAGGGCGAGAACAACAGCAAGAGGGCAGGAGGGCAGGAGGGCAGGAGGGAGAGCCGCAGCAGAAGCAGCAAGCAGCCTTCGACCCTCGTCGAAGACGAGACGGCCACGCGCGCGGCGGATCCGACACCCGGGGAGGTCGACAACGACCCGGGGGTACGACACGGGATTCGGCGGCAGGGACGACCCCGCCAGCGCCGGGACGCCGACCGCATGATGCGGAGAGGGGGCTGGGCTACATGTTCGCCATGGCGGCTGCCCGCTGGAGGTACCCGCTCGCACCGGGCAGGCCGGCCTGTACACGCCCTACACTACACCGGGCAGAGCGGCGAGGAACGGGCCAGACTCTGCATCTTCAGCCAGCAGTGCTACGACCGGTACGGACCGAGCTGGCCGCAGGGCGAGAAGCAGATCGGGGAGCAGCAGCCTTGGTTCGCCCTGAAGGCGATCCAGGAGCTCGCGGACATCGTGGCCGGCCTGAACCACGCGGTCCCGCCGCTCGTCAATGTGCTGCAGGTCCAGACCGGGCACACGTGCTGTCCCACGAGGCTAGCCTTGATAGCCGGGTACTGTACGGGGAGAGTGGCGGCATGATTGACGGGCATCCGGTCCTCGACCTGGACGAAATCAAAAACCAGTGCGAGCAGAGAAGGGAGGGGAGGGCGGGCTGGAACATTCGCTTTGGGCTATGATATCGAGAAAGGAATTCGAGAGGAGGATGATCAAATGCAAATACTACTTGCTTTCATACCATCTCCCCAACCCTGCTGTGAAGACTCATGTCTTCTGTATCCTCATCATCCCTCTCGGCTTAAGCCATAACAACGAGTTCCACATTGCCAGCGTCCGGGACCACCGTAATACTCCGTGAAAAATGCCCAGTGAGGCTTCCGTAAACATCTTTCATTTTGAAAGGCCAAGAGTCAGCAGGGACTGACCATACATGACTGAGCTGAGGCGCTCCTTAATCCACCAAGATCGTAGCCTCCAACTCCCCAAAGTGCTCAAAGAAGCTCTCGAACAACCGAATCCCGTGCTCCACATCGTAGACGCCGCCCGTCTCGCGAATACTATGCATGCTCAGCTGGGGATTCCCCAGATCGAGGGTCCTCGTGCCCAGAGCCGCACTCAGCATGGGTCCAATCGTGCTGCCACAGCTGCTGTCGTTCCTCACCACAAACAGCTGCAGCGGGACGCCAGCGCTCGCCGTCGAGTCGGCCGACGGCTTCGCTCGCCGAGCGACTTCTTGAAGGAGGACGATGCCGGGTGAGTTGGTCGCGTAGCGCTGGTTGGCGTTGATCTTGATGACGGGGCCTTTGTTCATCTCGGGACGGTGATCGGACTCGTATTTGTGGCTGTAGTTGGGGTTGACGCTGTGCGCCATGTCGGCGGAGATGAGGAAGGACGACGCCAGGGTCTGCTCGTACGCTGTGGAAAGGTCCAACTCGGCTTCTCTGACTTTGTCGTAGGAATTGTCCGAGGCCGCATCGTGGTGACCTGGAATGACAGAGAGACGTCTCAGGACGGCAGGGAGGAGGTTGGAAGCCGCGCCGTGGGCTGACGTGCTGCCGATTTCTTCGTGATCGAAGCCAGTCGCCAAGCGAATGCAAGAATCCTGCTCGAGAGATGATGCCGAGGAGACGGACTCGATAAGACCCTGGAGAGCACAGTATGTCATGCCCAGGTTATCCAATCTCGCCGAGAAGATCAGCTCGTTGTTGATGCCACCTATACACCCCTTCTGCGTATCATACAGCACCATCTCAAAGTCCACCACCTCTTCCACAGCAACCCCCGCATGCTCGGCAATGATTTCCACTACATACGGATGATGCCTCTCACTCAACACCTTCAACGGCTTAAAATCCCCCTCTCCCTCCTCCTCCTCCTCCTGCGCCACCTCTTTCTTCTCCTTGACCCCCGTACGATTGAGCTCCGCAGCCACCAATCCAGCAATCGGAAACAGCTCCGTCTCCTTATTCGGCTCGAAGCTGGCGCTGCGATCGAGATGGATCGCCAGCGTCGGGATCCGCAAGAGGGGCCTCTCAACCTTGACCAGCTTCTGCACAATGTTCCCCTTCCCATCCTTCACCATGGCCCTGCCAGCGATGCTCAAGTCCCGATCGAACCACGTGTGCCAGATGCCGCCGCCGTACGTCTCGACGCCGACCTGCATGAAGCCCGCGCCCGTCTTCTTGCTGACGGGCTTGAGGCGGAGCGTGCAGGAGTCGGTGTGAGCGCCGATCATGGCGATGGGGTTGCCGGGCTTCCATTTCTGGCCGATGGCGAAGGCGACGAGCGAGGAGGAGTTGCGTGTGAGGAAGTACTTGCCGCCGGGCTGGAGGGTTGAGTTCCAGCTGTCGCGTTCTTTGATCTCGGTGAAGCCCGCGGCTGTGAGACGCTGGATAGAGGATTGGACCGCATGGTAGGCTTTGCAGATATCAGAGTCAATTCGGAATCCGGGTTACGGTTGCAGGTGGGAGAAAGGTAGGTAGGTGTTGCTCACGAGTGGGAGAGTCGTTGACGAAGTCAATAAAGTCGTTTGCTTTGGCAACGGCTGCTGAGACCTTGGGAGCCATGTTCGTGCTAGTCGTCGTAGAGAATGGTCGCAGGAATATTCTGGGGAAGGTGGAGCTTAGATGTAGGATGCAGATCGGCCTGGTGGACATTTATCATTCGGGCGGTGGTGATGTCAAGTCGGTATCCGAGGCTGGGGAGCCTTGAAGCTGGGCACTTGAGGATTAGCGCCACGCTCTCGCTTGGGCGGCTGTGCATGTATTTACTTACTGTCTTGTCCGTCCATGTACCTATCTATATCTTCGAGGGCACAGAGGGTCTGTAAGTTGCATGCCTTACCTTTAGTATGTGAGCTTCCTACGAAACCCATTCTTATTTACTTAATCAACTCAATTCTAGTCTAGCTTCCTCATCTCTCTTCACAATTTCGCACTCACCACCGGCCCGATGTGACCACCGATCCATAGGAGGATTCACGTTGGCCGAAAAATGAAAGAAGAAGCTGGCTGCAAGATGAAGTCGCTAGATGTGCAAGGAATATATTCGTGTTACATATATTATGTATTTCGGATGCGCACCGAAATTTTTGACAAGGTGGAAAGAAGTATACTGTCAAGGGAGCGAGCCGAACAATTGATCCTCGGCTGTCCATCCACACGAAGCATGCTACAAAACCACCTCGTGGTATCCTTCTTCCCTAATCATATATGTCTTCGCGAGCAGCTTTCTCCCAGACTGAGAAGCCGTCTTCTCCAGCGAGCTCCGTGCCAGCCACCCATCGGTGCTCGTCCGTCTCGTCGTCATCACCCCAATGCTACGACGCACCCAGCTTGCTCCATCATCGCAAGGACTCGCCGGGTCACAGATCCACCTGTTCTTCTTTGCGACATGCATTTATCCATCAGGTCGTATCTCATTCTCCAGCCATCCATACTGGCACCTCCCAACGAGGGCCCAGGTCTATACTATATACAATGCCATCTTCGGGGGAAAAAAGGAAAAGGAAAAGGAAACCAACAAATCCAGACAGCAGCCAACAGCCAAATGAAAGCGTAGGAAAAAAAAAAAAACTTGGATGAAAGATAGTAAGAATGGTTAGTGTACAGTTGACACGCTTTCAGATGCTGCTTGCTGTTTTCTCGATTGTCGCTTGATGCTCCTTTCCGACATAATGACAACTAGGAAATACATCAGATCATATCCAAATCATATCAAACATTTCAGTCGTCGTCGTCGAGATCTGGGCGACCTCGTTTTGATCGTGCTTGGTTTCGCACAGTGCGTTGTAGCATAGTTTATATAACAAAAGGAGATGGTGTTTTCAATTTCTTGCCTGAGGGAACAGCACGTAGCTGCCCCGCCTCTTGGTGGCGGACCCAGCAGTTGGAGATCTGTCCCGGCCCTGAGCCTCCCGCAGAGGCGCAACGGGTTCTGGAGTTGAACTTTGGCGCTCGTGGGTTAGCGATTGGAACCGAGCTGGCAGATCAGCGAAAGCCTCGGCCACGGGGCTTGGGATTTCCATAGAGTCCTTCTCCTGAGTGTTGGAGTTGCTCATAGCCAGCTGGGTCTCACTGCATCGGAGTCCTTGCTCCAAAACAGTGGACTTGTTGTGATGATGCTGCATAGATGACAGCTGCGGACCAGGGTCCGCAATATCCGAGGTTGGGGCGGATTCGCTCTCTTCGTCTGGGACTGGTAAAGGAAACTTGGTTATGAAATGGTCAAGGTCGATCTGGTGAGCACTCGATGGAATGAGATCTGGGAGAGAAGAGGTTGACGCAGTGCTGCAATGAGCGTGGGTCGGGCTCGATGACCTTCGAAGTGGCATCGCCAAGTCCCGGCTTGCTGCGGACATCGCAGTGCTCGAGGAGCTACGAGCTGAGCAGCGAGAGTAGTCGGAAGAGCGGTAAGAAGTCCTGGGCTGGCTCTCGTCGACAGCAGACACCGGCATGGACACGGCATGCGCAAACGAGTCTTGGGCAAATATTGTTCCATCCGAGGCGTCATTGTATCGCTCAGTGTAGCACACATCTTCGTCCACGTGCGAGTGGAAATCGGCTGGGATGAGCAGCGTAGGTGACAAGTGGAAGCCACAAGAATCCTTGAAAGACTCTCGGCAAGGTGACCGAGTGTGATCTGCACTCAAACAGTTCGAAGGCGTTTGAGGGGAAAAGCAAGAAGATGAACAGTCTGACATGGGGGAAAGTCCAGGGATGTCAGTCGAAGGTATCAAGAGGGAGTCAGTCGATGGCACAGAGAGGGAGGGTCGACATCGTCCGTGATAAGCATGCTCCTCATTTTGCAGACACAGTTGGAGCGGCGGTTGAGCAAGTTCTGAAGCAGGTCTGGTCCGGGTATCCGTGAGAGTATCGCCACCTGCGGAGCTCTGATCCCACTGGTAGTCGCAATGGGCCTCAACCTCGTGCTCGTAGCACCAGTCAATGTCAGACTCCCAGGAGTCGCTGAAATTGAAGCCAAGCGCGGGTTGCGCTGGCTTGAGGCCTGCCGATGGTCTCTTCTGGAGTGACGATAGTCTCAAGGTCGTTGATGTGGATGCCTCTGGCTGGTCGTTGGATAGTTGTTGCGGTCTTCGCCGAAGAGCTGGCACGGATTGAGACAATCTCAGGTCGGCGCTATGGGTCAACATCCAGAACTTCGAGGAAGGATCCTCTTCCTCTTCTAGGACATCAGTGAGCTCACCACTAAGGCTTCCGGAAACTGATGGGCTCAGTGGCCACGCCTCGTCGCCGGGTGTCGTCACTGCATGCGTGCTAGCTTCCAGAGGAAACATAAAGGGCGCTGGCGTTTGGTATCCTCCTTGAGTATGCGGGCGCGTCATGGTTACGGTCGCTAGTGGGTCAACAGCGTTGAAGGGCATAATAGGATTCCGGCTTGATGTTCTAACTGGCAAAGTAACGGGGCAGGTTTGAGACGATGGAGAATGAAGAGATTCAGGGGAGGCGGTTCCCAACCGATCGGGCGAATGAGCCCCCAATGACCATGGATCGGATCGCTGCGATGCTCGAGTTGACTTCCGACGTTGTTGGGTTGTTTGGGTAGAGGGTGATGGAGCTTCTTCGTTGGACATCTGGCCTAGAGTTTCAAAAGAGAAGTTCTCGAAGTGCATGTCGTTGGCCCTGATACCCTTCAACTCGTTGCTTGGTGCTTGGGACGCCCGAATCGCAATGAACTCCGAGGACAGTTCCGTGCAACTGGTTCGGTGCAGGTCAGGAAAGGAGTCCTGTCGGGTGTGCGTCACATGCTGGAAATTATACGGATTGGAGATGGTCTGGTGGCGACGAGAGGAACTACTCTTTTTACCACTGCCGTGTTCCTTTGCTGAGCCCTTCTCTATGACCACATGTTCCTGGCCAGGAGATGGAGAGCTCTGCAAGCTCGCCGTCTGGGTTTCTCTCTTCGTCTTACGCGCGGTTCGAGAAAATATGGTCGAGATGACACTTTCTGGTCTATCACGGCGCACCATAATGCTGGTGCTGGATCGGATGGATGAATGGCGAGACAAGTCTACACTATCTGGTACGAGGCTCGATTGGCGTGAGCGGGACGGAGACGATGTGAATGAGAGAGTGTCGTTCCTTGAATTGTTTCCAAAGAGCGAACTTCTTTTTATCTGCTCCGTGTAGTCGCGAATCCGTGCGGGAGAAGGTGGCGCATCAATCGCAGGTTCGAAAGAGCCCGGCAGCGAGGGAGCTTCTCGCAGTGGCGACGGGGGAGACGTGCTTTTTTTGTTTGTTGACTTTCTGGGTGAAGTGACCTGGTGGATGGCGGGGTACGAAGCCTTCCCACTCCCAAAGGAAAACATCTCGGAGATCCTGCTAATTCCAGGATTGGCAGTTATTGATGTTCAGTGCTCACCATGGGGTATCGAAGAGATATCTATATGAAAGACTCGTATGCAAGGGGGACCCAACAAATACCCGGCTGAAGTTGGTGTATGTTGGAGTATGCTATCGTGTGTCGGTTTCACGAATTCGACACTTTTTGGTGTTTACCAACAGTGGCACGCAATTGCAATCACAATCCCAACTTGAGGCTTTCTGTCAAGAGCTATCGACATGCGAGCTCAAAGCGAGGGGCTTGGATAGTGTCGTTCGGTTCGTCCCGACCAAGGCTGGAAAGAAAGATTCTTTAGTAAACGATATCCTTCCGGTATTGATCGTGCTATGAAATATGTATGAAATATGTATGGCATGGATGCCCATTGCACGACAGATTGGTTCCGGCTGATGACGCTTTCAAGGATGATCGTGTCGAGCTACGAGCAAGGACAAATGGAAACGAAAATCATCCCATATGCGACGAGAATTGAATATATCACAGGATGGAATAGGAAGTTACAACAAAGTTCTTTGCGTACCTCTGATTGAAGAAATCCTTCAACAACACATACAGCTACCATGTAGTAATGCGTGCGAAGTCGAGCTGGAAGTGTCTGACGGAGTCAGGTGTTGAGATGAGCTCCAGGTACTTCCGGCAAGACGAGTAGGCTCCTTGAAGATGCAGGTAGAGAAGTAGATCGATCAGACAGACGAAGGGAGGGAACTCGCGCTCATGCAAAGACGGAAGCAGGAACGGCTTCTCGCGAACGGATCTGCTCCTCGGGTGACGGTCGACATACACGAGAGACTGGCTTAGCGAAAGGGCGACGGGGGATGAAGAGAGAGGTGAGATCAAAGACGAACGAATTCCCGGGACCGGAGACCAAAGGTGGAAGACGGAGGAGAGTTGATATGAGGAATTGGGTTGGAACTGTTGACAAGGTCATTGTCTAATGATTTGGAAGAATTGGCTTGCTGGGGGGGAAGAGGGCAAGGGGGGCTAAGGGGGGCAAGGGGGGCATGGATAGCAGCCTGAGCTGTGCGGACCCTGACCTGAACCGTGCCGCGCCGCGCCGGCCCTCTCCCCTTCCCCCGAACCATGTTCCCAAGAGAGCTGAGCTGGGACGACCATGGCAATTTAGCAAAAGCCTAAAGGCCTAGAGGAGGCTAGAGGGGGCTAGAGGGGGCTAGAGGGGGCTAGAGGGGGGCTAGAGGAGAACGACGTTGAAAGCAACGAATGAGATGCAGCTCTTGACCTCCCGCCCGCTCTCATTCCTAGACGCAGGGCTCGGTGGCTGGCGGACAGAACAATATACTTTGATGTAGGTATACAAATACTACTACTACGTACTAGTTGTAGTAGTATATGTATACAACTCCTTCTATAGATGCATGTCCAGTATTTACGGATGGACGTAGTCGTACAACCTAACACTACGTAGGTCCGTATGTTCGGGGCATCTGGGAATACTCCACTCTGCAGAATTACGACGACAGTGAAATGAATTGCATGGAAGTTGGGGGAGTAAGACGGAAGCCCGTGAATGTCTCAAATGGAGTCTTCTGCACTGACTATGCGGAGGACCGTGGCGAGCACCTACTCTCGTATCTCCTCGTTTTCCGTGGAGCTGTAGTTGCCACGAGCCTCGAGTGGGCACCTCTGGAGCCGCCAGATGGCCAGCTGTGTGGAACTTCCACACACGATAAGCAAGGCAAGCACCCGTCAGACCGCCGTCGAGGTGGATGCGGCGGCGTAGCTGGAGTTGCCGGCAACCTCAACCGTATGGCTGGCTGACCAAGCAGATTGTATTGTGAAGCCCACACGATGGTAGAGTTGGCAAAGTGTACTATTCACATGTCACTCACTCGCTTACTGGGAGCCGAGCACCAGAAGAACGAGACATCAAAGTCGACATCCTTCGAACATTCTCGCTTGCAACTCTTTGGTACGGATCATCAGGGTCCTTTGCTCTCTACCATTGCAATATGGCAGCACAATGCCACAACAGCACAATCGCACATTTGCACAATGGTACAAAGGCACAATGCGTAGCTGATCACTCTACCGTATGAATGCACGCAGGCAGCCTACTGCAGCTGTGCAGAAGCTCCAGGGGGATCTGGTCCCCCTCAAGCATACTAGCAGTTTATAAATAGCCCTGCCTCGTGAGATAAGTGAGAAGCTATCCACTCTTGTAGCGGTGAACCAGCACAGGTTTATTCATCAACTATCGATCATCCAAGCTGCTGCAAAAGCCCAGCGCCCAGAGCCAGAGCCAGAGCCAGAGCCAGAGCCAGAGCCAGAGCCACACGGAATATGCATGCAGCTTCACTCTCCCAGGTTGTAGCTGTATGTGGCCGGTAGCTACCTACTACTACCTCGCTAAGACGGGAAAAACCCCTGGGGAAGGGGAGGCGAAAAAAGGGCGGTGGTTGGTACGTAATGCCCGATGCCCAGAAAGCCAAATTCTCCGTGTACTTACTGTATCTACTGTAGGAGTAACTAGAAGTAGGTAGTAGTAGTTACTACTAGTTCTTGTTCATCTTGCCAATGGCCATGTTCGAAAAGAGTGGAACGCCGACCCGCAGTTGGCTAGGTACTAGTACTACTACGTTGTAGTTCGGGGACTGGCAGCAGACACGGCGGCCTTGCGTGCTCCGAGTCCTCACGATGCCTCTCGCCAGACGATCCTCGGCTAGCCAGCCGGCAACAATATGGAACCGATTCCGAGCTCTCGCTGAGATGGCTGATCCAACTCCCAGATGGAGGATACAGCTTCATCGATCGACCTTTTTCTCCTTCTACATACGACTTAGTTGCACCTATTCCAAATGAGCCGATGAGAGGGAGGGGCCTGAACGATGGCGAGAGGCTGGTACTACCGGTACCGGTACCGGGAGGGACTGGCTGACTGCCGTCTGGAATCAAGAGCTTCCTGCTGAGGAGGAGTCTTCCTCCCGTGGTAGTCGTGGTAGTATAAGCAGATTATGGAGAACATGGAGAACAATGTGAAATTCAATTGCGCATCGACTGCCGAGTCATCCAATGGCCATCGGAGCTTGCCATTGATTTTCCCTCCTCGCCCAGAGCTCCGTTGTTCCCTCCCTCTGTCTTTTTCGTATACGGCGATTTCCGACCCTTCTGCAGGCCGGCAAGGCAGGTTGCATGCAAGTCCAGTTAGTGCAGTTAGTGCAGTGCAGTGCAGACAAAGTGCAGACAAAGTGCACGACGGCTGCTGTGCGGTGCACAGGACAGCTTGGCTGAAGATCCTCAATCATAACCACCGTCTGTTGAAGCTTGGATGCAGGTGCATCAGAGGAAGCAGGGGAAATAAGAAGTCGGAAGGAAGTTACTTTACTTTAAGCTGGACGTTGCGATACGTAATCCCTCGTGTGGTAGTAGTACAGGTACAGTATGTGAGAGCACTTCCTTGCCCGTGCGGATGCCCGCCCTGACTGCCCTGACTGCCCTCCCTGACTGCCCCGACTGTCCAACGGAGAGGCAGTACAGAATGCCCTTGGGTGGGTTTGATCCGGCAACTGACACTTGATCGACCTCCATGACCTCCATCACAATAGCCTTGGTCACTCGCAACCCACCCTACCTACCGTACATAAAACCTGGGAACATCTACTCGGAACCGACCGCCCATTCATCGCAGTGAGGATCGCCTGCTTTCCCATGAAACATCCTGTATTGTCATACAATTGTGATACTCGACAATATAATATAGTCGCCGGCTCTTTCTTCTTCTTCTTCTTCCTCTTCTTCTTCTTGCTTGACAGGCTGTCGGTGGTGGCTGGCCCGCTCTCTCTGTTTCTTCTTGATAGACTTCCCGGCGTTGTGGGCGACCATAACCTTGCATGATCATTCCTACTCCTTGACGGCTTCTCGCTTTTACTACGTAGTAGTACTACGTACTTCTCAGAACCCTGGGATGTCCAAGTTTTGTTGCATATCGCGACACATCTCACAGTGCTCCCGGGTAAAGGCAGTATAGCTCCGTCGACTTCTATACTCCGCCTGATCCTAGAGAAAACTCTCCCCGGTGGAACCATGGCAACGCCCTCCGCAGATGTCATTACGGTAGCAGCGAGTCACCTTGAAGAAGAAGGCGGAGGATCAATACTGTAGGGAGTAGGGATCCTCCGCCCCTCTATGGTATAAACTCTGATACCTTCTTTTAGTTTAGACGAAACGCTAAAACTGATATAGCGGTGGATATCCGTCTGCACCAGAATGAATCGCTCGAAGCATCTGGTAAGGCGGCCTTTGTGTCCTGGAGTAGGTAGAAGGGTAAGCATATACGTAGTACGTAGTACGGGCGACCCAAAGCGAGCTCTTTACTTGGTCACCTCGCTGTCCCTTGGCCCACGACACTCGAGCCGCGGCGTCCAGCTCCTCTGAGTATGAGTACTCAGTCGCAACAAGAACGCGATAGCCGCGACAGGCTGTGCTTTGTGCTTTGTGCTTTGTGCTTCCTGCTTCCCGCTTCCTGCTTCCCGCTTCCTGCTTCCTCATCACTGACGGAGTGATGGGAAGCAAAGCCGGAAAGCTCCCGCCGCTGGCAGATCGCTGGCAGATTGAAACGCCTTCTCTCTACCTGACATCGGAGAAGCAGCTGAACATCAACACCAAACAAAAACATATGTATGATATGTCGTCCGAAACGTAGATGTTCCAGCGAAACAGATCCGCCCTCCCCGTCCCTTCCGGACCCCTGTGCCAACGATCGTCGATCTCTTCTCTTTTCATCCCATCCCATGCCGGCACCAAAACATCCAGCCCTACGGAGTACAACAATGAACCATATAGCCGGAATCACCTCTCGTCCAGTAGTAAGTACTAGTAGTAGTACTACGTACCACGTACCACGTACCACGGTACAGGCCTAAGTATTCCCCCTCGAGGGTGCGTCAAAAGTTTAGATTCCACTTCCACCCCCCTGCTTACCCTACCCTCAAGGAATAATACTTAGGCCTGGGACGTACGTAGTAGTCGAAGTAGTAGGACCGTACTGGGAAAACCCACTGACTACCCAGGAGTCTGTTCATCTCACCACAGTGGACCTCAGACTTCAATACCGAGACTGAGGGAGGACCCGCTCGCACGAGTCCTTGCGCATTATTATTTCTTTCTTTCCTTGCGGTGGAGAGCTCCCCGTCGCTGTGGCACTCCATGATTCGTGGCCTCGCGACCCTCTGGATCCGACCATTGTTCAATCGATATCTGAGCTGAATCCTCCCAGACCCTCTTCCCCCGTATCGTACTGTCGGACGTAGGACGCAGGACGCAGGACGCAGGACGTACTAGTAGGACGTGGTAGTAGTAGATGGCGCTCAGCAATTACGAAACATCAGATTAGACTTCCTTCGCTCCGATCCCCTCTCTCAGGAGGATTGTCCCAATCTTTTTTCCCTCCACACTGTCCTTCGCAGCTTGTCGGTGAAGAGAACAGGAGCAAGGGGAAAAGCGGCTGGCGGCTGGCGACTGGCGGCTTTGTCCCGGGGCAGCTGCTACCACGGACGGTACAGGTACAGGCAGGCGTAAGTAATTGTTACCCCGCGAGGGTGCCTCCAAGGTCGGTACGTACGTAGTAGTAGTTTCTACTAGAAAAACCCCTTGGTTACCCTGCCCTCGGGGGGTAATACTTACGCCTGGACCTGGGACGTCTGTCGTATGTAGTACTGTAGTAGTACGTAGTAGCTAGCCACGCTGCGTACGTACGTACCGGTAGTAGTAGGAGGAGGAGGAGGAGGAGCACGTCGTGCATGCAACGCCGTTCGGATCAATGAATGGTCTGGGCATTCCATTCCATTCCATTCCGCCTTCGCAACGGCCGTCTCGCACCCTACGTACCGATTCGCGCAGCCGTAGCCCTTCCCCTCCCCCCCAGGGCAATAGCATAGAATAAAAACCACCCAAGAAAAAACCCAAAGATTTTTTTTTTCTTTCTTTTTTTCATTTTTTTCCAAAAAAGGAGGAGGAGAGAGAAGCGATGTTGGGGTTGGGATTGGGAATGACTGACTGATTGGTTGGTACACGTCCCGCGGCGGGTAAAGTAAAGTGACCACCAAAACCCCGCTGGCTGCCCCTGTCCCGCTCCTCCACATTCCCAACCAAAAAAAAAAAGGGTTCCCTACGGGTTTTTCTTCCAATCGCAACCGAGAAGCGAGATCGAGATCGAAATCGAAACAAAAACAAAGACAAAGACAGAGACAGAAAAGACAAGAGATAAAAGTACAAAGTACAAAGTAAAAAAAGTATAAAAGTACAAAGTAAAAAAGTAAAAAAAGTAAAAAGGAAAAAGGAAAAAGGAATTTTCGCGCTCCACAAGCGAGGCTTACCCCACAAGCGAGACTTAACCTCCCACCCAATCGCAACCTCGCAGCGCAGCGCAGCGCGACCCTGCTAGCACCTAGGTAGGTACCGTACCTACTACTTACAAGGTACTATTGATACAGTATTGAACAGACGAACAAACCCTTGGCCGAGGACCACGTCCCACGCACGTACTACGTACAAGTAGGTAAGTAGGTAGGTAGCAGATCACTAGTAGATCACCAGCAGATCACTAGCAGATCACTAGTTTTTAATAACGCACACAGCGCAGCGAATAGGTACTAATTAGTACTCGTACCGGTAGCGGTAGCGGTAGTCTCCGCAGTATGGTTCCGGCCGGATGGGATCCCAGCCGCATCATTCATTTACTACGTACTACGTGTCTTGCGGGATGGTACGAGAGCGACGCAGAGATACTACGACCTACCTACCTTACAGTACCATGAATGAATGGAATGAATAAATGGATGGATGATGAATGGATGGATGAATGGATGCCCGACAAGGTCTGTCTTCGGAGATGGCCTCCGCGGTGTCCGCCGCAGATCGAGGGTGCGCTCTTAGAGGGTACTCGGTATGGATGGAGGATAGGTAGGTGCGGCTAGGTTGTTAGCTAGCTAGGTTGCTAGCTGGCTAGCTGGCTAGTCTAGTAGGTAGGAGGTACCGTAGTATATAGTACTAGTATATAGTACTAGTATATACGTAGTAGTAGTGTGTAATTAGGTCAGGGTCCATGTTCGTTTTAATCTCGCATGGAGGGGGAGATTACGTTGTGGAAATTGAAAGCTTGCTTGCTCTGCGGTGGGTAGGTAGGTAGGCAGGTAGCTACTAGGTAGGTAGCTACTAGGTAGGTACTACGAGCTAGGTCCAGTACGAGGTAGGTAGGTAAGGTAGGTAAGGTACCTAGACTAGTAACTGCTATAACCGTCGAACCGGGGCGCGGCGATCTATCGAATCGGATTGGAAAGAAAGAGAAGAGAAGAGAAGAGAAGAGGAGAGAAACGCACTCGATTGATTCGGCGGACATGTGGCGATACCTGTCAATCTAACAAAGTACGTAGTAGTACCGGTAGAAGGCTCTTTCTTACCCAGGCCGCAAGCAATGTACTACGTACTACGTAGTAGTAAGTGAACGAATGAATGGCAGACCAGCCAGGGGAGAGCGGCAGAGGAGCAGGGGAGAAAGAAAGCAGGGAGCATGTCGACGTCTCGAGCTAGCGGCTCTTCTTTCTTTCCTTTCATCTTCATCTTCTTCTTCTCCTCCATCATCTCCTTCTCCTTCCTCTTCTACGTCCGTGAGTCGATCCGCGGGAGCGCCGCCGCCGCCGCCCCTCTCTCGTTCCGCTGGCTTGGCTTGGCGTGGCGTGGCTTGACAGGTACCGTACCATTCCATCTTCCCACACGACCGACCAATCATCTCCCATGCACATAGGTACATACATACACACATGCATATATGCATACCTATACATATATAGAAAAAAAAAAAAAAAAAAATCCTCCTCCTCCTCCTCCGTCAGCCTCCCTCTCCTTTCAGCTAGTCAGAGTAAATACCGGTACCTACTGAGTACCAAGTGAGCACATGAGCCTGCAGCCTGCATCCCCAATCCCTCCTCTCCTCTCCCAACCTCCTCCCCCCACCAATGTTTTTGTTTTTTTTCTTCTTCCTTTTTTTCCTCTTCCATCTTAGCTCAACCCACCTATCGGGGAACTAGGAAAAAAAACATCCCACGCCACGCGGGAAGATACGTACGTAGTACGTAGTACGTACGTCGTACCTAGTCCTTGCTGTCTGTTGGTGATCGACAGAGGACGCGGCGACGGGGAGCGTCTGGCATCTGGCATCTGGCATCTGCAGTGGGCAGCCAGTCGCGTGGATCCGATCCGATCCTGCTTTAGAGGTTATGCAGTGTCTAGGGGGAGGGGGGGCGGCTCACTTCCGGGAGGGCGGATCTACTACTTACGACCTATGAGTTAGTTGTACGAGGAGAGGGGGGTGGTGGTGTTTTTGTTTTCGTTGGGAGAGGGGAGGGGAAGGTGAGTGAGTGTGTGAGTGTGTGTGTATGTGTGTGTCTGATGATGCGTTGGGACCGGAGATATGTGATGTGACGTGATGTGATGCGATATGGTGCTGTACGGTATAAAATGCGAGAGGAAGTCTTGTTAGTTAGGTACCTAGGTATATACTAGGCAGGTAGGTAAGGTATATGCTAGGCGGTTAGTACATGTTAGGCAGGTATATATCAGGTCGTTATATGTTAGGTACTGTACAGTCTGTATATTTGAGGTACCCAGGATATACAACAATAACGCAGATCATTATTGGCCCTTAACGACATCGGTACGTACGTAGTACCGGTATGTGAGCAGTAAAAGTAGAAAGAGAGAAGGAGAAGCACAAAAAGCCCCTTCTTTCTCGCCGAACGAGGCTCATCTTTCTACGGGGTGGTTTGACGCCCACCCGATGGACGCTAGCGAGAGGAAATATAGAGAGCGATCAGGGAAAGGGGGCCGAAGGGCTGCTACCAGTACCCTTACCGGTACTTGTATGAATGCTATATCGAAGAAGGAACAAGCAAAATGTTTCCCGCTGGTTAACAGTTTACTTACTCGCTCTCTTCCGAAAGAGCTGGAGCTGGAGAGGAGTAAGAGGTAAGTAAGAACGGTCTTGGGGCGCAGACTAGACTTTCTTACTTTTCTACGTGTTTCCTCTTTTGGCATGGCATACGATAACCTCCCTTGTATGGATAAGAGCAGTAGTTGAAGAATACTTTGCTGTGGAGAGAGATTTCCTTCAAAAGATGTATGTATGTATGTACCTTATGGTATGCGGATCGGAACCCACCAGGTCTTCGAATTGCAAGGAACAAAATGACATCTGGCCTTGTCGGCCGTTGCATTTGTAGCATCTAGGTATCTATCTATCTATCTATCTACCTACCTATCTATCTATCAGCTGTGTGGACATGCATATATACAGATTTACAGCCCGCCGGCCCAGCCTAACCCTCTGACCCCACCGTTTGCTACCACCACTTGCCGCATTCGGAACTGCACAAACGAGGTAGCCGAACAAACAAGGTAGCCGAGCGCTCTCCCCAACCAATGTTTGTACCTACACAAGACCCAACCTGAAAATTACGAGCAAACCTCACCCACCCACCCACCACCTCATTCCCCTCAACCCCCCCCTCCCCACTTCGTACACCTGTAAACACAGCGCCAACACCGTGCTACACGGAAAGCAACACGCCAGAACCGCACAGGACAGGACAGGACAGGACAGCTTCTACCAGCCCACCTATCTACCTACCTAGACCTCTACAGCACCCACGAACAGAGAATCATCAATTCCCGGCACCCAGGCACCCAGGCACCCAAAAACCAAAGGACCAAGGGCCACGCAAGGTAAACACAGCAGGATTCCCCACCACGCACCTCTGATCTCTGAAGAAGAAAATTTACCCACTCGCTTAGCCTTCCACACGAGGCGTGAGGAAAAACAGGAAGGGGGTAGACAGCGATATCGAGTCACAGGCAATGAAAGCTACGTGTCGATGCGAGGAGCAAAGGAAGGGGAGAGCGACAACAGCCGTACCAGAACGAACAGAGAAGGGGTCGGATCACATGAGGGAGGGCCGTGGTGGCCGTGATGGAAGGGGAAGGTGCGAGAAGCCCTGGGCTTGGCGGTGGCATGTGACGGTGGCATGTGCACACCCGCGGTTCCCGTAAGGAACCGCCACAACCATGAGAGCAGATACCAGACATTACTAACACTACAAACCACCTGATCAGTCTAGACTATCAACCACCTGTGTAACCAACAGAAGGGGGGGGGGGGAAAAAAAGAGCTATATTCAACTCCTCGTATGGTACACTCCATCACCATGCCAGACCCCCAGATAGATCCCCCCCCTCTGATATTTTACACCAAATGTACAACCCAACCCGACCCTCCCGTTCCCAACCCAATGAATCCGGGCCCGTAGGAGAAAAAGAATGAGGAAGAAGAAAAAAAAAAAAAAATCGAGCAGGACACTGTGCTGTGAGCCTTCTTCAGTCCTTGTTCGACTTTCAAGATGCAGTCTGTCTGTACTGTCGGTCGCAGGCAAATCCCTCTTGACTCGAAAACCGCGTTCGCATGGTGGCGCTCTTTACAGCCCTCAAAAGCAGGTAGAACCAGCCGCCCTTCTATTCGTCATCCGAATCCGCCATGGGGGTATCATTAGCGTCACCATTCGCAGTCGCCGAAGAATCGTCCTTCGCCGGCGCGGGAGCATCTTCAGCGTCCTTCCCCTCCTCATCCGAATCATCAGAGTCAATCATAGCCCGCCGATTCTTGCGTTTCGAGGCAGGCGCAGCTACCGTCTCCTCGTCGCTGGGAGCATCAACATCCATATTCTGCTCCTCGCCAAATGTATCGCTCTCCATAGCCTTTGCCGCCTCAGCCGCTCCGTCGTCCCCCTCGCTGTCGCTCTCCACCACAATCTCGCTGCTCTTGAACTTGCTGGGTTTCTCCAGGGCAGGCTTCTTCGCCAACCTCCGCTTCTTGTTCTTGGGCTTCTCTTCATCAGTGTCAGCGCCGCTTGCTTTGCGGCTTTTCCTCCGAGGCTCGACCCCACTCTCGTCGTCTTCCGTGATGCCGTCTTCGGTCTTCTTCTTGCGCTTGCCACCTGCGGCGCGACTCGGCTTCTTTTTGCGTTTCACTTTGTCGCCCGTCTCGCTGTCTGTGGTCATCTCGGCAGCTTCACGAGCACGTTGCTCCTCGTTTCGAGCCTCAGCAAGCTCACGGTCCCGCTCCGCAATCTTCTGCCGCTCTTCAGCAATCTTGGATTTCCTCGCACGCTCAGCCTCTTCGGCAGCAATTCGCACATCTTCGCGTTTCTTCTGCTCCAACTCTCTAGCTCGCTTCGCAGCTAGTATTCTCTCAGCGTGCTTCTCCTCGTACTCCTTCTGGGCTTGGATCGAGCGTTCCAGTTGCTTTCGCATGGTGTTTCGTGCCATGTTGGCCCGCTGCTCGACCTCGTGCTTAGGGTAAGGTGTTTGAGGGTCTCGGGCAATAATTTCTAGAGACTCGATAGCCTCCTCGAGCCCTGTAGCCGCAGCTTGAAGCTCGGCTAACGATCTCTGCGACTCGGCCAGATTGTAAACGTTCGTAGCAAGTTGAATTTGCACGAAAGCAATATTGAACTTGAAGTGGATCTGGTCGGGTGCAACCTCCAAAGCCTGTACTGTGTTAGTTTGAATTGTGTTTCCTTGGAGCAGGTACTGACCTTCTGAGAAAATTCTAAAGCCTTCGCGAATGCCGTAGCGTTCTTCTCGGCCTTGCCTTTAGCTAACCACGTTCGGCCCAAGCAAGCAAGAATCTGTGCATCCTTTTGGCGGTCCTTCAACAAAGCCTGCTCGTAGTGCTCAATAGCCTTCGAGTACTGTCGCAACTCTGCAAAGATGTGGCCAAGGTTGATATACACACTCGGATCCTTGACTGTATCTCTGACCGAGACGAAGATGGACAGGGCGGTTTTGAAGTCCTTCTTGTCTTCTACCAAAGCAATGGCGATACCTTGGGCGGCGTAGGCGTTTTTCGGGTCCAGTTGTAACGCCTTCTCGAAGAACTCGACAGCCTTGGTGTACATTCCACTTCGCTTTTGCTTCTCTTGATCCGTCTCGCGACGCATCTCGCGGGCAGTGATCAGGTAGAGATTTCCCATACCAATCAAAGCATAGCGATCATGCTTCTCGTAGTTCTGTAACGTGTGTTTGTAATGCCGAAGCTCGGGATCCTCGGCAATGTTGGCGCGCTTCCGAGTATGCAGCTTACCCAGGTACCAGCCATAGAGTGCTCGCACCTCGAGGTCAGCCGAGGAATCTTGATAGAGCTTACTGATAGCTTTGGGTCCCTCGTCTGTCGGATTTTGACGCAGAGCAATGTATGCAAGTCGGGTCCTCGCATCCGTGTAATCGCTATGGCGTTCGAGAAGGCCTTCGTAGACGGTGTTTGCTTCACCAAGAAGTCCACTAGCCTCGTAGGTCCGTCCGAGGTTGTAGCTGATAGTGGTGACGAGAGCATCGGTATCAATTTCCTCTTGCTTCTCCCCAGCCTTAACACAAGCGCTCAGCGCCACCTGGAACATTTCTCGTGCCATTTCAAACTTCTCGCCCTGGTAGTAGAAGCATCCGATGTTGTTGAGTAGCTGAGGCGGAAGACCTTCCCGCATGCTGTTCTTGAACGCAGCTTCGTCGCCATTGTCTGTCGGTCTCTCGCTCTGGGGGATCTGGTCAAATTCCAGTTGCTCCACTTGCTGTAAGCAGTGCAAACTCTTGTCTGGTTGGTCGCCTTCGTAGAGACGCGCTAGATTCAGAAGAACGGAGGCATCGGGCATCAGATTCTTCTTGGAGTCCTTCCACGCCGTTCGGACGCTCTCAAGGTATCCGACGGCCTTCTTCCACTCGAGTGACTTCTCCTCCTTGGGCCCATTTGTGGGATTTTGAAATACCTCTTCAGCGTAAAGGGTGCCAAGAAGAATCATGGCCTCCGCATTCTTGGATTGCTGTATCATCTTCTCCAGTCTCAGTTTTGCCTCTCCGAAGTCACCCTTCAGTACTGAAAGCTGAGCGGCGCCGAACTTAGCGGGGAGGTAGCCACGATCGGCTCCACCTCTTGCTTCATCCGCCCGTCTGTAGTAGTCTGCAGCTTTATCGTAGTCCTCTTCGTAGTGTTCCTTTCGGGCCAGAAGATACCATCCATCGCTTGCAATAGCATTGACGTCCGTGTATTGAATGGCCTTGTGGGACAACGTCTCAACACTCGGTAGGGACTTCCTCGACAAAAAGTACCCAGCAAACGTAGCACAAGTCAATGGAAGATTCTTGTCAGCTTTGAAAGCCTTCTGTGTGTATTCCGTCATGGCCTTCTTGTACAATTGCATGAACTCTGGCCCATTCGTAGGAACGTGGGCGCTAGCATCGAGGTAGAAAAGGCCGAGAAGAATGTTCGCAATCTTGGAATCTGGGTTGATCTCTAAAGCTCGCTCCCAAGCTACTTTCGCATCTTGCTTGTATCCAAGCATCCAGAAACAGCAGCCAATTCCAATTCGTGGATCGGGGTCTACCAAATCCGGCATTTTGTATAGGGCATCTTGATAACCTTCCAAAGATTCCGCGTATTTCCCGAGCGAGAAGAGTGCCCTAGATTTCCCCAATACTGCCATCATATTCCTTCCTTGAGAGGCGCGAATTGCATCTTCAAAAGACTTGGCCGACGCGCGCAGAATGTCTGCCTTCTCTGGGTCCAGGGCACCAGGTGCCGAGGATTTCGAAGGTGGCTGTAGGGAAGCCTTCAGTAGTTGTAGAACACCGCGTGCCAGAAAGAGGGGAGGAAATCCGGGATTGATACGTAGTGCCTCGTTTAGAGTCTGTGTCGAAAGGTTCAGATAGTATTCCTTCGTCTTTGCCTCCGAACTTAATGAACCTTCCGGCGCAACCCGAGGAGCCTCCCTGCTCTTCCACAAGTACATCCAGCACAGGCAGGTAAGCATACTGAGCTTCTCCTTCGGCCCGCCCTTCATAGCTTGTCCACCCTTGAGCAGCATTTCGATTGCGTGGTCGACCTTCTTCTGCTTCGCATATGCTAGGGAGACCGTCATCCAGTAGGTGCGCGCCGCGCCTTCATTTTCTAGCAGAGTGCACAGTTCCGTCGGGTCGTCCAGAAGATCCTCGAGGTCTATCTCAACGGCCTGGTCATCATCTTCTCCTTGAACGGGAATATCGATTGCCGAGGGGATGTCCGAGAATCGTTTGCTCATCACTCTGTGCCCAGCAGACTCAGAATTATGCCCATTTGCTACCCCATTGGTAGACCCATTCTCAACAGCCGCCATTATTGATTTGTCTAGGTATGCGCTTCCTCGAAAGAGTCGTATAGTCGCGCAGTCGGGTTTGAGGCGCGTCGGGGCGCAAGTGCTTTTGACCGAGACTAAAGGAGGAAAGTCGCTAGGAGCGATGTGACATCTGACTAAGCAAAAAAGTCGACCAGAATTATAGAACCGATACCTGAGCCCAAATTAATCTGGTAAGAAGGCTGGTCGTAATGGTGAGGCTGCCGACAAATTGTCAAGGCACACAAGTCGCGCTAAGTCCGGGTACGCTAATCCGTTTAGGATCAACAGCGCCATGAAAGGTGAGCACGTGATGAGGGTACCTTAGCTTGTAGCGTCTGGGGGTCTGAAAATGCTAAGACTACCGGTACCTGAGACGCTGGCTTAAAACTTGGGTATCTATCGCAGACTATTCAATACTTTCAATAGCAATGCTGTACATTTATCCAAGTTGCATTACGTGACTGTCAGTTTTGCCATTCGAATTTGTGCTTGGACCCGATTACCGGCATCTGTTTCCCACCGCGTTAAAAAGAATGGCATTGAAATCGAGTAAAGTTGAAAATTGACCAAGCAAGCGAATCTCTGCAAAGATTACACGGATATATCTTTCAGGATGCCGTAATTCATACACCGCCACTGTTTCTCTATCAAAGTACAATCTAGGCAGTCTTCGCCCAAAAGTAGGTGTCCATCGATCAAGAGATAAATTTTCTCTCCAAATGTTATTGCTCGCGCAACGCCTATGACCCCAGCACAACCGTTCAGCCGCCAGGCCAGTAACCCGCAAGCAAATGCAAACTCCATCCCAGACGCAACATCGTAACTACAGAGCCGTTGTTTCCAAACGCCAATGCCGACCCTATTCATCATCACTGTGTAGACCACCACCACCACCACCATTTGTTGCAGATGCGTTCTTGTTGTAGCTGAGTTTGAGCTTTCCGTTAGAAGAGGCTGGATTCGGGGTTCCAGCATTTGTCGTGGGGGCAGAGCTATCGCCCTCGCCAAGTTCGGGGTGCGCACTCATCTCGTCGCGGATGATGCCTTCAAAGCTATTCTAGTAGATATAAGCAAATGCCAGCAATCCAGATAGAGACAACATGACTTACTTCGATTTTGACCGCCATTTTGAAAATTGGGCTTCCGTCCTCGTTGTATTGTCTTGCATTCCGACACATCAACCGAATGTCCGCCATCATGTCGCCAAGACTGGAGTACTCCTCTTTCTTGATCTTCTTTTCGATATTCTTCAAGGCAATTGGTTCCTTGATCAGCATGTAGTAATCGGGAAAGTCTTTCTTTCCCACCAGCACACGGAAGGGTTCGACGAGGGGGTAGGTCAGTGGAGCTGAATCTTCGTCGCTATCGTCAGATAAAGGATCATCTGTATGCGGGATCTCTAACAAGGCATCGTAGGCCCTACGGAGACTGCCTTGAAGAAGAGTTCGGTGCGCAATACTCATAGCTGGCACTGCACCCTTAGAGGTTCGACCATTGGCTGCGCGCTTTCGCTTTGGAGGAGGTTCGTCGTCAAGATCGTCAGCCTTACGCTTATCGTTTTTCACGACTTTGTTTCGGCCTCGTCCCTTCTTGGGGGTAGGCTCAGGCTCAGGTTCTTCGGTACTCTCGCGGCTGCCATTTGGCGAATTCTCAATGGAACCTGGAAGCTCTCCGGCTCTCTTGAGACGATTGTTCTCACGACGGTCCTTCCGAGCTTGCTTGCGAGCGGCAGCAGCTTCTGGAGAATCTTCGTCGTCATCCACTGCTTGGAGCCATTGCTCCTCAGTAAGTCCATCATCGTACTTGACCCGAGTTCGCTCACGAGCACCACGGCCCTTGACCTCCTCTGGCTCGTCCGAGATGGGATTACCGTCAGACATGTAGATTTCGGGAAGCTCGCTTTCGGCCATAAGACGTGGGATACGCTTACTTCCAGCCGCGGTGCCGTATGTAAGATCCTTGGCTCTCTCCATGTCAATCTTTTTGAAAATCTCGAGCTCGGCATCTGAGCGTGCCAAGATCATGTTGAGATCCTCATCGTCCATTTCCTCTTGCTCCAATGCCTCCGCAGCTTCCGCAGTCTCCAACATGACACGCAGCATAGCATCACGATCAGTCTCGGAAGATTTGTTATCGAACCGACCAGCCTGAATAACTTTGCCATCCATGTCAAGCTTGAATTTGGCGCGCTCCAAGATCTTCTCTTCGACTGAGTTAGAACTAATGAGTCGCAGAATACGAACTTCGTTCTTTTGGCCGATACGATGAGCACGATCTTGAGCTTGTAAATCCTGATGAGGATTCCAATCCGAGTCATAGATAATGACCGTGTCGGCGGTCTGCAAATTCAAACCAAGACCACCGGCACGCGTCGATAGCAAAAATATGAAGTATGGCGAGTCGGAAGCATTGAATTCACGGAGAAGGTCGGAACGATCATCGGATTTCGTGGTACCATCCAAACGCATAAACACAATACCACGGTACCGCAAAAAGTCTTCCATAATGTCCATGATAGCCGTCATTTGAAAGAACATGAGAACTCTGTGACCGGTCGCCTGGTACTTAGGTAGGATGCGGTCAAGAAGCTCAAATTTGCCAGCTGTTCTCCAAAGTAAATCGTTGCTTGTGTTGAGAGGGTTCATCTGGTTTTCAACCTCATCGAATACGAAGGGATGATTGCAAAGCTTTCGGAGTTGCATGATCATGTTGCTCAGGCCACGAGCACCTGTCTTGCCTCCCTTGCCATCGCTAACGACAAGCTTGTTGTGGGTAACCATTTGCTTGTAAAGACGAGCCTGAAGAGAAGAGAACTTGCATTTGATGACCTTTTCGGTTTTGTCGGGAAGGTCTTTCTCGACATCCTTCTTGAGACGACGAAGCAAGAATGGCCGCAGGACCTTGTGGAGACGACGGATCACGAGGATTTGTTCTTCTTCCGTCAACTCCATCTTGTCTTGACCACCCGTATTGGCAAATGGTGTGTTGAACCATTCGTCAAAAGACTTGACAGACTTGAAGATAGTCGGGAGAACAAAGTTGAGAAGAGCCCACAGCTCAGGCAAGTTGTTTTGCAGTGGTGTTCCGGTAAGAATGAGACGGTACCGAGTGTTGTAGTATTGTGTAAGGGTGGCGCTGAGTTTCGATGAGGCATTCTTCATACGATGACCTTCATCAATAATCATGTGGACCCACTTGATCTTGCTCAGTACTGGTCTGTCCTTGATAATGTACTCATAAGTTGTCAGCAGAACTTGGAACTGGCCATAGCGGAGCTGTGCCTGCTGTTGCTTTCGAGCGTTTGGTGGTCCCTTGTAGACAACTTTGCCGAGGGCTGGTGCCCACTTTTCGAATTCCAGATTCCAATTGGTCAAGGTACTAAGAGGAACGATGACAAGGAAGGGGCCGTTCTGCTTCTTCACTTCGACCAAGTAGGTGAGCAAACTAATGGTCTGGATAGTCTTTCCAAGTCCCATTTCATCTGCAAGAATACCATTCAGGTTATTGTTGTAGAGCGAGATCATCCACTGAAGACCCTTCAGTTGGTATTCTTTCAAGGTACCACCCACCAAAATGGAAGGCTGCTTGTGCACCTCCTCCTTGATGCGATGTGCGACGGCATAGTAGTCGATTTTACGGACATCCTGCTCCTCATCTTCCTCATCGTCGTCGGACTCTTCTTCGGCGAACTCGTCTGCATTATTACCATAGCGCTCGGCAGCCTTTCTCTGTTGCTCCTTGACAGACGATGCAAGTTGTGACAAGAACCCATCGGTTTGCCGAAGAAGGTGAGTGATACGAGTATCCTTTGCCTGGTCGAGCAACTTCAGGTACGCCTCCTCGTCGTTGGATTTCAAGGCTTGCAGACGTTGCTTGGCGGTTCGCTCGATTCTCTTCAGCTCTTCCTTCTCGATGTTCTGGTGTTGTTGTTGCATCATGGCACCGAATTTCGCGATCTTCTTTCTCTGATTGAAAGCAGCATTGTTGATTTCACGGGCATGGTTGACGACATGTGTAAGATAGTCCACGTGCTTTTTCTTCTCGCGGCTTTCCCGAGCGTCGCGTTGCTGCTTCTCGAGCTTTTCCGTAATGCGAGCTTCGCGTAAAGTCTGCTTCTTCATTCGGCGGTAGTTGGTACGATTGGCAGTCATGGCAAGGTTGTCGTATTGAATCATTTGACGACCAACCTTTTCCCGCATGATGCGCTGCTTCTGATAGAGACCCAGCATCTTCATCTCGATCAAAGCTTTGACCTTCACAGAGTCCTCGAGAGTCAGCTCATCGTTCCGGGTATCCAAATGGGCTATGTTGCCAGGAAGGCTTCTGAGTTCCTCCAATCTGGCTACCATGCGATTATGGATGATCACCTCTCTGTCTCGGCGAGCCTTTTCGATATCGACACCAGACGGCATTATACTGGGAATCAGGGGACGTGCGTCACGGTTCTTATGGCTAGAGTAATCGAGCCTGTCCTTGAGTAGGGATCGCGGGTTCTCAAATCCAGTGTATTCGTGTAACTTGGGTCCGACAAGTTGCTTCGAGCCTGAAGCCCCCTCTACCCCATTCGTCGAAGGCGCATCGTCCTTTCTCGGGGCCAGTCCTTCGAGGGAACTGTCATAGTGTACAATAGCCTTCTTTTGGGATGCGAAGAGCTGTTGTTGCACACTTTGCGGAATGCCCTGGTTCTTCGACAAGCACTTGAAAGCGAATATTTGCTGTTTGAGAAGACCAAGTTGTTCTGGCGAGAAGTAGCCCCCACCACCTCCAGGTGCTGTTCTTTGAACACCTCCTTTTTGTGCAGACGTGAGCGGGGCTGTCGTGGGGATGGCAGATGGACCCAAAGCCGTACTTGTCGGAGCTTGTGTGGAGGGTTGGGAGGTGGAAGATGCGGGAGCAGTTAGTGTACCGTTGGTTCCATTTGCTGCGGAGCTGGTGGTGTTTTGCATCTGCTGTTGCTGCTGCTGCTGTTGATGCTGTTGATGCTGCTGCTGTTGCTGCTGCTGCTGGTGGGCGAACTGCATGCGCCGTTGTTGGTACACCTGCGCCTGTTGCATAGTAGTGAGGATTTTGTGGACCTGTACGAATTCGGGGTCCTTCTCCGACACGCCTGCCTCCTTCATCTGCTTGTATTTCTTGAACCAGTTAGCTTACGCTGGCAAGCATTACTGGGTATCATAAGGTAGTATTATACCTGCAGGTAATTCTTCATAGCCTCTTGGTTCGGTGGCGCCATTGGGGCCCCAGGTTGCTGGACAGCTGGCGCATTCTGAATGGAAGCCATGCTTGCAGTATCGACGGCTGTTGACCGGCAATGGCTTTCGTAGGCGTGCTGGTCAGGTTCGGCGCATCAGGAGCCAGCGTTGCGCATCAGATTTGCTGCTGTGGCGGACGGGACTGGACTGGAAGTGAATGAGTGAGTGAGCGAGGGGTTTGTATGTAAGTACGGTCCAGGCGATGGCGTCGTGGGTCTGAGGAAAATGGGGCGCGCAAGAGCTCGAGTCGGCGCGCGATCGAATGGCGGAACGCGT
This sequence comes from Drepanopeziza brunnea f. sp. 'multigermtubi', assembly GCF_022702325.1. NCBI lineage: Eukaryota > Fungi > Ascomycota > Leotiomycetes > Helotiales > Drepanopezizaceae > Drepanopeziza > Drepanopeziza brunnea. The sequence goes on from NW_027094075.1 coordinate 1,828,075, forward strand.
ACGGTGCTGTGTTCGATGACTTTTTGGCAGATGTAGATGCACCGAGCTTTGCGCAAAGTTCCTGTGTCGTTCGACTATGGATGGGCGGTAGACAAGCGTCACAGGTCGTAACTGGGAGTGGCGTAGAATCCGATTGAACGGGTGTGGATGCAAAACGCGTCGAGTTGGAGGCGTTGAGGGTTGAGGTCCTGGATAGCTGGATGCGAAGGACGGGGGGGAGGGTCGGCGGTCGCGGTGGTAGTAATCTCTGTGTCGAGTGTAGTAGTTGTGATGGACAAACAAGCTCGCGGGCTGAATCAGTAGCGGGTTTACCTGAGTACGGGTGTTTCTCAGCACGCCAGCATCTAGCTTGTCAATTAGTGGGGCGACACTCACACTCTCACAGGACGATCAGGTGACTCACAGATCACCTGACAGCTCTGTGAGTATCGTCAACTGGAGCGCAGCTGCACCTAATATGCAATAGCGGCAGGAGGTCAGTCTCCTTCGGCCCTTCACAATCATTGAACTGGGAAAGTTTCCTTGCCAATAATGCTTGGGTGGACATCAACAAGTCAGATGAATTGGATACTCGTGACATTTTGATTTAAATATGAGTGATGGGCCAGGTTCAAGAAGCTCAATGAAAAAGAAACATGGTACTACTGGGTATTTCAAGCTGTGTAGACAGACACTGGCACGTGCCAAATAATGGCCAGATAGAGAAAGCAGCTGCCCTGCCATGTCAACAATCGCAAAAGGGGTAACGAGAAAGGCATCTGATTATTAGCTAGTGCCGCCAAGTCTCGCTTTCAAGAACCTCAAATCATTGAGACCATCAACCATCATCATTAAACAACAAACAACACTCGTTCTCTTATGTCTGTGCAATCCTCATTCGAATGTTTTCTGTCATGTTTCTCTGGAGGAACCTGAGGTCTTGAGCTTCTCCAACCCAGTCGAGCCGACATCTCAACCTCCTCCAGACTAGACACTCGCCTTCTGACATCTCATCATGACCTTTACCACCACCCCCTCCCAAATCTCCATCCACCCCGAATCTACCTCCTCCTCCGCTACTCACCACCTAATCTTCATGATAACAGGTAATCCCGGCCTGATCAGCTACTACAAAACATTCCTGCACGCCCTGCACCCCCTCCTCGGCTCCCCAACCCAGGACCCCCAAACCCTCTACCACATCCACGGACAATCCCTCGCCGGCTTTGTCGACTCTCCCTCTGACCCGAGAACGATCCCAGAATCAGTAACCCACCCGTACAGCCTGGAAGACCAAATCACCTTCTCTCTCGCCTCCCTAACCGCCCTCCGCATCCCGTCCGGCCCGCAAAGAGGCCAGCCCTACACGAGCGTGATCCTGGTCGGGCATTCTGTCGGCTCTTACATCTTGCTTGAGATCATCACTCGCTTGGGTAGGTCCTCGCATGTTAGGATCGAGGCGGGGATTCTGCTGTTTCCTACCGTGACGCACATTGCGAAATCGCCGAGCGGGCTGAAAATTAGCACGTTGTTCCGGATCCCGGATTTTGCGAAGAGGGTCGGGACACTGGCGAAGGGACTGGTACTTCTGGTGCCGGGAGGAGTGTTGACGTGGCTGGTTGGACTTGTGACGAGGATGCCGAGTGATGCTGTGGAAGTCACGACGCAGTTCTTGAAGAGTAGAATGGGAGTTTGGCAAGCATTGTATGTCCATGTCCGTTCCCGTTCTGGGTGGGGAAATCGCTAATCATTTATAGACATATGGCGAAAGACGAAATGGACTTTATCGCGGAAGACAGATGGGACCAGGATATCTGGGGCATCGAGCACGAGGACCCCGATTCCAAGTCCGAAACACCACCGAAGTTGATCTTCTACTTTGGCCAAAACGTACGCCCGTCAACCTAACGACCTTTATTCGCTTCAGGCTAACCGCGTTTAGGATCACTGGGTAGCAGACCACACCCGCGATGCACTCATAGCTGCAAGAGGGGGTGGGGAAGGGGCGAGGAAGAGTTCCAAGCCAATCATGATGATCGACAAGGGCGGTATCCCCCACGGATTCTGTATTCGCACGTCTCCCTTCCTGCCCACAGTCCTGATCCAATACTAACCTGAAAATAGGCCACAGCGAGACGGTCGCTGAGAAAGTTGGTGTGTGGATAAATGAACTAATGGCAGACTCAAAGTACTGAGAACGACATATCAAGTAAGTTGACGTAAATGGCAAGCAGCTTACGTAACATCAAAGCGAGCTTGGGAGTGCACATACCAAGGTATACACGCGCAATTAAGAGTTCATAGAATTTGAAGAGGCGTGTTTGTTTGAATGATTTGAAGTTCGAAATAATAGTATATTTCTAATCTTTCAATTGTCAGTACCGGTACTTCAATCACGTTGTCTGCCATTCTAGGATTCTGCCTCCCGTCACCACGCGCACTTTTTAACTGACTAATCAATTCCATTCGCTAAAAAAGGTTATTTGCATTTTTTCATGAGGCCACATTCCCCCTTATAGGGGAAGGAGCTCTCCGGTAATACAAAGCTTCGCAAGCTCGCTTTGATTATATATATCGTGCAGCATTGATCATGGGTCCATATAAACGCCCGCAATGAAAACAATACTCGTACCCTAATATCTTTCCTCCGACCATGTCACACTTTAGTCCGCGCCTCTGATTCCGGCGTCCAGCACATCGTCACAGCTAGCTACAAGGGAGAGAACAATGTGCAATGGTCGTTTCATAGTCCGATTCTCCGAGTCAAACTCACCTTGCTTGGCATTTGAACGACAACTGCCCTCCATTCTATCCGTGCCATGCAAAAATCTTGCGTATTTTAATCAATATGGCTTATATTTTACTCGCTGCGTCTTGCGTTACGCGTCCTGTCCAGCACATCCTACCTCTTCCTCCATCACCCCCCAGCAGGATCTCTCAACTCCTCCCCACGACGCACTCGGTATCAACCCATCGTACTGTACCATGCCGTTTTCATGGCCACCGGCCGCCCGCCTCAGCAATCCAATCTTGTCGGAAGGAAACGCAGCGTAACAACAGGCCTAGCTCATGGCATGGCTGGTCACCTGCCACCTAGACTCTCTATCCCCTTCCAAGTAATCCATTTCTGCAGCAAAGTTTCGCAACCTAGCCGAATGCCCGAAAAAAATATGTTCGAATTAGGCCTGGAAGGGAGAGCCTTGATCTCCAATTTTCGCAGACCCATAATGTCGTAAGGTGTGCCACCCGGCGCCGACGAGCCCATATATAGCCAGAACCTTCCCTTTCCATAGACTTCTCTGGTTGGTCAAGGACCTATCGAGCTGTCTTCCTCGATGCTTGCGTGTGGGGGTGTGTTTGGATGTGAGCCCAGATGCTGCTTCAGCCACGCTAATCCCCAATACCAGAAAATATATATAAGGGATCTTGAAGGGTCTATCGGTGGCTGGCCGAGATCTGGAAGGGCCCACGTCCTAGGGCAGTTAGCAGCAGTAGTAAACAAATATGCCTAGAAAATTTCAGCGCAATCAGAAGTTGAGAAGCAAGATGAGAGAACGATACTCGCGAGTTGCGCCCCCTCAACTTTTCTGCGGCTTTGAATGGTATAACAGCCAGTGGCTGTGATAACCGAGGAAGAATATCCAACCAAGGTAGTCAGCGTAGCTCGTCGGTAGCTGGTTGTTCTATTCGATATTGGATATCGGCTCGCTATGGAATATTCTAATCTTCATCCTTGCGACTGTCGTCAGTTGACGTGATAGAATACTCTGTTCAGCCTTCCAGTCGACATGAAATCACCCAACTGAAAATATCCCATGTATATAGGCAGCAGGATCCACTGCATCTGGAAGTGTAGCAATCTGAAAGCCTCGCTGGCTGGGAACCTATTCGACGGCGATGTGTAAGAGTAGAGTCAGATATCCCTCCGTGTCCGTAAACGGAGGAGAGGGCCTTCAAACCTCTGGAAGGGCGATATGAGAGAAGAAGTCAAGTTCAGTATCGAAGTTTCGTTCCGGCCCGAGGAGCAGATATCTGTATGCCATGCCATGAATCGACAATTCCGGACTTCGCATACGACAGGAATCCTGCGAGAAAAAACCAGTGAAAATTGAGCAAACCAATGGCAGAATATCAACCAGGGAAAGGCTCAGCTCGGTACAGGAGATTCGGAAGGCTCAGGATATCCACGGACTGGACTAAGGTGAAAGCGCGTTGATGTTCCTTCCTGCTTAGCTCGGTATGCCGGGAAATCTCCGGCTATTCACCACGGACCACGAGGCGAAAACGTGAGCTACGACTACATAGGCATCAATTTCAGAGAGGAATCCACCTAGAGCATGTAGCTTAGTTGGGGGTTGCTATGGATTGTTGGTCTAATGGGAAGAGGTTTCGGTTACCTACCTCAGGATGCCTTCAGGAAGTGCGCTCCAGGACGTCGACTTCAGATGGCCACAGATGCCTAGGTGTGTTCTTGACTCTGCATGTTCGCTTTTGTTACTTTGTTCATGTTCGCGATTTTTTGGGATCGGTTTTTTGATACAGGCTGGGGCGGGTTGGCGGTTGGAACACCATTTCTGCATCTTTTCGCGTTCATTCTGTTTTGGTGGTTTTTTCAGCGCGCTCGCTCAGCGCGTACCATCTAACCCTTTTTTAGAGCAACCTCGACGATCCCGAGGCAGGATGGTTTATTCCGTGTGTTGAATTTGAACATTTGGCAGTGGAATATATTTCAATTTCTAATCACGTCGACACTACACACTCTTTGATTTGAATGGGAGGCATTCTCCATTGCTACCAAGGTCGCGATGAAGCAGTTACCATGCATGACAAGTGAATTCTCCCCGTCACGGCAATTCCAAAGGGAAAACTTCAAATAATAGCTAGGCTCAGATATCCTTCTTGCCCCAGCGAGACTAGACGGCCAGGCGAGCCAGAGTCGCGTGTTTCAGCTGGAATGGATGTCCTCGTACAGAGCAGGCAAGTAGTCTAATTGCAGTCGGAGCTGAATGGATGGATTTTCCTCGAACCGTTCAAGACAGGTAAGTTCAAGTAAAACCAAGAATCATGAGCTGGTTATTCCAGCAGCAGCGTTCCCATGGTCCCTCAATTTTGCGTAAAGCGCCCGTCAGCACCCCCTCGAGCTGCAGCTCCTGACACCCGCTACGCTTTTAAGCTAGCGACGGCATACTCTGCCTTGCGTTATTGGTGCTTAGAGATGCAATGATCGGTCTGTAGAGCAAACGTCTTTTGCATTCTTGCAGATACTTCGTCCATAAAAGCCCTTCGACAAGGAGAAGAAGCCATAATTTAAAGGCTCTGGAAAGACAAAAACGAAACTAAATCACAAAGAATATCAAGACACAGTACGGATTCCATTGCTACCGATCTATCTAATCAAGAGCCTTGCGCCAACTAAACTTCCGGGCTACCTATCATTCGCGTCTGGTAAATCCACCCATAATGGGTGCGTAACCTTCGAAGTAATGTGAGGCCGCTGGTCCAGCTCTACCGCTGGTTGAGTTCTCGAAAGGAGGTCTCTGTGGGGGAGTGAACCGAGCTCGTTGAGGTAGAGTGGGTGTGATGTGCGAAACACGAGGACTTTGTTGAACTGCTAGGACCGGGGCTGGAATCTCGACGGGCATCATCTGCAAGCGCTGAAGCTGGTCGCTTCTGATTTGCTCTAAGACCTCCTTGTTCTCCTCAGCAGTAAGGCGATCCTAGACCACAAGTCAGCATTAAATTCATTTTGAAGAGGGGCATAAATATGGCTTACATCGTCGTCAATCTCAAACGAATCAGTCTGCACGATTTTTCGGATAATACCAGGGTTCAGGTCCAGAACCTTGTCAAGAACTGGGTCTAGTCCTCTGACATGAGAAATGTCCTTCTGAGGGACTTCCTTCGGCTCGTGCAGAAATTCGCCGAGGGATTTTCTCGCGGCCACCAAAGGACTCTTCTTGTCGACGACCCTTGAAGCGAGTTGAGCCTTGAATATGGTTTTATTATGGATGTTATCCTCGAAAGTGCCTCCACACACAAACCGATAAACAAAGGTAGGCTTAAGCTGCCCAATGCGGTATGCGCGTCCAACCGCTTGCTCTTCTTGAATGGGATTGAACTTGAAATCGAAGATGACGACGCGATTTGCACTCTGTAGGTTCAACCCAAGTCCGCCAGCAGTGGTAGAGATAAGATAGACTTCGTCTACCCCCTTGTTGAATTCCTTAGTTTGGGCTTGACGCTTGAGGATGTTGGTCTTGCCATCCAGCCGCTTGTAGGGTCTGCCTTGAGTTCTGCAAAGTTGCTCCAGGAAATTCAAGGTAGGAATAGACGAAGAGAATATGAGAGTCTTGTCTCCAACAGCTTTAGCGCAGTCCAGGATTTGGCAAAGTATCGAGGCTTTGTAAGATAACTCAACTGAGTGTAAATCTTCGCTATTGAAAAGCTCCATGACCTCGTTGACAAAGCTTTGTGATAATCCGGTGTCGGCAAGAGGCACGTTCACCACATCGGCCACTGTGGTATCGTCTTGGTCGTTAGGAGCACGAGCCGAAGAAAGTTCTCCACGGTCCTTGTCACTTTCAGGGGCTCCCTTCCGCTCTTGAATCTTGGTGCTGAAGCAGTAGGGGTGATTACACAGCAGCGACAGGGTTGCGATCCTGTAGAACACAGGGGCGTTAGCAATCACTCATTCAGATAGATTTCGATCGAAGGGTAAGACGATGTTCATGGGATTCATGAGACAACGTAGATAAGAAGATGACTCACCAAGACCATAAGGTTGTAGTTTTCACCTCGCCATCCTTGGTTAGTTGGTTGCGGCTCGCATTCAGTGTCTCGATGTACATCGAGTAGACCTTGCGCTGAATATCCGTCAACGGCAGTGTCAAGACAAATTCGACCTTTGGAGGTAGCTCATTTTTCAGCACTTGCATACCGGCACGGTCAACCTTGAGACGGAGTTCCTCATTCAGTTGTTTTAGCTTCTTGAGGCACGTGCGTCTCTCAGGTTGCGTACTCTCGACGAATAGACCGGCTTCGATAGGATTCTTATATTTGCGGTCGAATTCCTTCAGGGAACCAAGGTAGTTGTGAACGATCCAGTTGATCATTGCGTAGTACTCCCCAACATTATTGGCAAGTGGAGAGCCAGTTAGAGCAATCCTCGAGAGAGTGCGAAATTGAGTTGCGACTTTCGTGAGCTTCGAGGAAGTGTTCTTCATCTTATGCGCCTCGTCAGCGATGACGATATTTGGACCGTTCAGAAGCTGGTCTTGAACGCGCATGTGTTCTTCTTGGGTAAGACGAGCGCCTTGCTTCTTACCGGCCGAATTTGTGAGCATATTGCGAAATCCATCGTAAGAGCATAACAAAACTCCCCCAGCTTCATGCCACTCTGAAATTGCATCTAAGCGCTCAGATATATCAAAACTGTTTAACTTCCATAGATTTCCCAATATGTCTGGAGGAGTCCAGCCTAAAAGTTCATCCATCCAATTATCAATTAAGCCTGCTGGGCAGAGAATGAGAGCTTTTGTTTGCTTCAGGCTATCAGGGATTTGAGAAGAGATTGATTCATCTGGGGATGCAGCCGCCTCTGCGATAGCGACGAGCAGGCATATAGTTTGCATAGTCTTTCCTAGACCCATAGTATGAGCTAGCAGGCAGCCTTGCATGTTTTCTTCGCCGTCGGTTGTGACAATCTGGTTCCACATGAAGCGAACGCCGTTCATTTGATGGGGTTTGATGCATCTGCGGAAGTCTTCATGGACAAAAATTGGCTTTTGACCTTCGGCTGCAGCATCGTTTATCTGGTAAAATTCCACGCCTCTATCGAGAGAGCTACCATACTGTGCAAGCTTGGCCTTGAGTGTTTGACGACGACGTTCTTGCTCAGCTAAGCGTTCGCGATTTCTTTCACGAAGAGATCGGGCTCCAGCATCTTCCAAGATAGTCTTCTTACGCTTTAAAGGTAGGGAGTCTTCAGCCTGTACATCATCATCTGTAGTAGTATTGATCGTAATCTCTCTCGATCGACGCGGACGCCTGGTTTGACGCTTAATTGGTCCCTCGTCACTGTCATCGTCGCTATCGTCATCACTAACTATGAGACCCACGGTGCTGCTGCGGCTGATTTCTGGCGATGGTGAAGCCGGCTGCAGAGCACGGAAAGAGTCATTGAAGTAGCGGTATACTTGGCATCCAATCTGGAAGAATCGCGGGTAATGCTTTTCTTTGTTGTGCAAAGCACCATGTAGGGATGCATCCGGCAGTGGCTCATCATTCCAAGGAAAGAATTTGCACGCAATAAACATTAAAAAGATTTGAACAAGAATTGTGAGCCGATCGAAGCCTTCACGGTTGGGATCGCCCTGGACACTCCCTTCGCTTTTGAGATGCTCCTGAATGGTGGACTTCATCATAGCCCAGAGTTTGACATCGGAAAAGTGGGCGAAGAACTCAAGCTGCCGGTCTCTGTCATGTTGCTTCATTTTGTGGAAGATCCGAACCAACAGTCTCTCCCGGTCACCCAAGGCCTCATAGAAACCGTATGAGAATTGTGATATAACGGCAGGATCGACATCCGGAGGTAATTCTCCATAAATTGCTGACTTAACGGGGCCAGGGCTAGGACTGCGGAGAGGTTTCATCTTGATCTTGGGAATGGATCTCACTGGTGACATTGATGCTGGCTTCTCTGGGGTACAGAGATCGATAAGAACTCCAGAGGAAGAATCAGATTGTTTTGGTGGAGAGTCTGCCGTCAAATCAATGAACGCATTAGGCTTTGCATCAGATTTAGTCGACTTGCGTGGAGTGCTGAATTTGCTGGCAGTCGTGAAAAGCTCGTCAAGATTAGGATCCAGCTCTTTATCGGATGGCTGGTCTTGTTCTGAATGGCTGCTCTCAACTTGTGAAGTAGCAGACACTGGTTTTGGTTGGTCATTGGCCAACGCATCTTGCTCGGACTGATCCTCAAGCAGCGATTTGACAGATCTTGGTGTGCCTGAACCAATGAAACCAGCTTCGTCGTCGTCATCGTCGGAAGCTACCGAGGAGTGTTCAGGAACGTCGACTTCATCTTCGTCATCCGAAACAACAAAATCACCTAGGCCATCGCTGTCGTCGTCGAGAGAATTTTTCTTTTGGTTATTATCAACAGCACCAGATTCCATGACCGTGGCGGAAGCAGATTTGGCTTGCTTCATAGGTTTGTCTGGGACGTCATCTTGCTTAAGCACAGCGATTTTCCATCGGAGATATTCGCGCTCAAAGACCGTAGGCTCCATGACATATGCTTTACCTACGACCTCACTGTATCTTGACCAAGGGAGAGTATGAAACTCCTCGCGCAGCTTGGATAGACGGCTCTGCAGATACCCAATACGCTCTTCAAAAGCCTCAACATCTTCCCACTCTGTACCGTGGTTGTGAGATTTGCGCCAGATGCGATATGCAGTCTTTTCTATCTTCGGCTGCTGCTTATCTTGCCAATTCGTAATCAGGTTGGTAATTGCCTCGTCAATAGCGGCGTTGACTTCTTCTGCAGTGATCACAGATCTCTTCTTCGATCTTTGGTGCACAATCGGAAGGACATGGCCTTGTTCCTGCTCCCATTCGCGCCAAAAGACCTAAATTTATTAGCGAACAATTTCCATCGACATGCAGAAAGGAGTGTGTATGCCGTACTGGATCCTCTTCAAAGTCGTCCTCGGAGCCTGATTCGCCAAACAAGGGCAGTTCTGTGTCGTCGGCGGCTCCTCCCCATTTCTTCGCAAGGAAATCAGGATCCGCTCCCTGGGGCTCTGGGCGCATGCTCATGACTTGGAACGGATCTAGAGACTTGAACTCATCTACTGACTTATCACCTAGTAGTTGGGGCCAATCAACAACCTTCTCTCGTCTGGCACGGCATTTCCCTTTTGAATTGTGATAGTACAGAGTGAAAGATGGAGTTTGGAAGAAGCCCATAAGTCCAGACTTAGCATCATCACCTTCGTAGTAGGTGCGAACAGCCGTGAATACCTGCCCATTGCGCCTAATATCTACAGCCAACAGACTATCCGTGAATTTTGCCGGTCTGATGATTTTCGAGACTCGAGTCAAGTTTTGAGTCACAGGCTGATTCCCCTTGTTGATCTTTGAGATGAGGGTGACGGTGGCTCGGGATTCGCGGGTCACGGCAGCCTTGCTAAGAAGGAAATTTCGCATAAGCTTGTTGACATATCTGACAAGACCCGGGGGTTTGGCACTTCCCATGTGCAATGATATTTCATAGTCATCTTTGGTCATGTCCTCTACGTTAAGCTCTTGGCCAAACTTGATACCTTCGTAGAAGACATCGTCAACAGGCAGCTTGCCCTTACCAAGATACGCAACTACTCGTTGCAGAGAATCCCGAGATCGATTTGACTTGGTAGTATAAGCGTTGACAGATATACCTTCGACGTGTGATTGACTGTCGGTAGGCTGAGAGGAATTTTCGAGATGAAGCTGCATAGCGGCATCAGCATCGGAATCATGAGCCAAGTTGTCTTCAGCGACTTGGTTAACACGATCACGTTGAAAGCAGCTATAGTAGGCTGCTACTTCCTTGTTCCGATACTCGTCGATGTCGGTATCGATGATAATCGGCGCCAATCTCCTTTGTGCGTCGTCGACCTGTTGATTTCCGATCTGATGATAAGCAGGAAGAATGCCTTCCAAGGCGGTCTCTTCACCCCCGATCTGGTCATAGATAGAAAGAAAGCCTTCCAATGGCGTCGGCCCAAGTAGATGAGCGACGAAGTCAGCGGCACTTGGATCATGGCGATTTCTAACAACGTTCTCCGGGAGGGGCTCGGTGGTCAATTCTGCCAGATTGAGTCTCCTTTTGGGTTTGACAGGAGAGTCTGGAAGGTTGGAACCTGCGACTTGGTTCTGTTCGGCCTTTGGGGTGGATTGGTCGACACCAGGATTGATAGCAGGATCGTTGATGATTGGCCCTTGCGAAGTATAAATGGAAAACTTGGAGCCCTGGTCATCATCTTCAAATTGCGGAGCTTGCTCGGCACTTGGGTCAGCGACATCAAGCTTGCGTCTCTTCGCTGTGGATTCCTCGAAGTCGGGCTGCTCCTTATTGACAAAAAGGTCGTCTGAGGGAGTACGTATTGGGGTACCAAACGCCTTTGCACCAACGGCAGCTTCTGCGAGAAGCTGTCGATGTGCAAGATCGACCACTGACGCAGCCGCATCGGTAGAACTGCCTTGGAAGCCACCGAGGCTGTTGGACGGAGGGAAACTTCTGGCGGGCTGAACATGCGGATTCATCGCAAGCCATTTTTTGCTTTTGAGTTTGAAATAGGAAATCGCGGCAAGCACGAATGTACGCTGGTTGAGGCCCTGCACTGCAAGGTCTTTCCTCACTGCTGCCTTGTCGATGGACATTAAAAACACTGCTCCTGTGACATTCTGCTCTTTTAAGGTATTTTGTAGCGCGACCGGATCAGGTTTCAAGAAGCCATCGGGATTAGGCCATGTGTAAAGCTCCTGGAAGAGTCTGTCGACGCCCCAGTCCCACGGATCGTCTGCATTATTTGACGTCATGATGAGGGCTGAACATGAGGAAGTAGAGATTTTAGGAAGATCGATTTGGTCGAGCCAGAGAATGATGGGTTCGTCACGACTTGGAAAGAGAAAGTTAGTCATGAGGTTGAGAAGAAGCGTGCTGCAATTGCGCCGCGATAATAGTTTATCTCTGGGGAGGGAGGTGAAGGGGGGAAGGGGGGCGGGGGAGGGGCCGAAGGTGAATTCCGTAGAGGAGGTAACTTTGGATGAAGGGCAAGGGAATGCGCGCGTATGTTGGAAGTGAGTGTTTGGGTAGGTTGAAGAAGCAAGGTAGGTATGGAAGTTTCAAGGAGTCGAGGTTGGAGAAAGCGATGTTGAGTAAATTTGAAAGAGAACAAGACCGCGCAAATTTACCAACTGGAGGAGGATTCGAAACAAGTCTGGTTTGGTCTGGTATAGCCTGAGAATCTCTCGTCTGTTGTAGAAAAAGGAGAGTATGAAATCAATGTATGACGAGGGATAGCGCGCCAGACGTGCGTTGCGTTCGCTCCGTTCGTTCTTCGGGGTATCGCAGATCGTGGGTATCGTGAAGTTGAAGAGAAGAAACAGAACGCCGTGCCAGGACCGAAAGATGAAGAGAAAACGGAAGGTGTATGGTTGTGGAGGTGGAAGAGCGATCGAGAGGGAGAGGTTGTTGTGCTCAAGTTGATATGTATTGAATTTGGGTCGAGTCGTTCGCGGTTCTCGCGTTCTGCACGGCGATAAGGATTTCTTATCTTAGCGCGGGGGACCGCAAATGTGATGCCGACGACAGGACAAGCATGGACCCACAAATTAGCCGCATCTTTCAAAATATCCAGCTACTCCGCAGTCGAGTAAATATTTATATTATGATTATATTGAAGGTACGGTATTGAAGTCGAACAACTCTCGACCCACAGATCTGCACCCCCCAATGTCAGAAACTTTGAACATGGCACCCAGCAGAGCCGTTGAAGAGCCCTATCCTCCTCTGTCTTTGACCTCAGCCGAATCCGAGCAACTGATCGCAAGCATCAAGGACTGGTCAATCGCTCATGGGTTGGCAGTGAGGCCACCGCCGGCTGTGGTCTCGGCTGAAGCAGATCCTCTCGGAATCCTAGCAACGACCGCTCCTGTCACCCTGTTCCCGAGTCCCTTCCCTCGAGTATGCTTTGAGCAAGCTAAGTCTATCCAAAAAGCATACAATCAGTTGTATGCCTCGATAGCACAGGATGAAGATTTTTTGCAAGCCATTGTACAGGAGTGAGTCTAGACAAAAAGTTCACTATTTGTTTAATACCAAGAAAATGACGCAAACCGCTGACAAGTCTAGAATAATCGAAGTCGATGAGTTTATTGCAGAGTTGTGGCAGGTCCATCTGAAAGTCAAAAAAGAAGGCTATGTCCAGGTACAATCCAGACAGAAACTATTCATACCTCGTCTCGCTCTGACAGGATACAGAATCTTTCCCTTGGACTTTTCCGTTCTGATTATATGGTCCATCAAAGCACCACCGATCATGCGCCTACCATCAAGCAGGTCGAGTTCAACACCATTGCCTCGTCGTTTGGCGGGCTTTCCTCCCAGACCTCGGAGTTACACAAGTACGCACCATTGAATACCAGCTCTGCCCGGCCGTCCCAAGAACCTCATGAATCGAGCTAACAAGCCTACAGATATCTCTCACTCAGTGAATATCCCTTGTTGGAGAAAAATCTCCAGACCAAAGATATGAGCCTCCCTGAAAATAAGAGCACCAGGTTTCTGGCATCAGGATTGCGTGCTGCTTTCGACTTTTACACAAAGTCCGAAACCAGCCACCCATGCTGCATACTCTTCGTCGTACAGAACCCCGAACGGAACATTTTTGACCAACGACATCTCGAGTACGAATTACAACAACATGGAACTCCTGTCTTCCGCCTTCCGTTTGAGGAAACACTTACTCGGACCTCCATTGAAGATACGCCCAGACGCCAGCTTCTGTACTACCCACCCAGTAACCCCTCAAAAGTCTTCGAAGTCGCCGTTGTATATTTTCGCGCAGGCTACGGACCAGGAGACTACCCAGACGAGTCAGCGTGGAAAGCCCGTCTCCAAATGGAGCGCTCCAACGCCATTAAATGCCCAACAATTCTCACTCAACTCGCCGGGGCCAAAAAGGTGCAACAAGTCCTCGCTACACCAACCTCACCATCTATGCCTTCAATAATCACACGCTTCATCGAATCCGGAACCTCCTCCATTCAAGGCCTCGAAGATACCTTCACAAATATTTATCCTCTAGATGACACACCCGCCGGTCTCGCCGCCCGCAAACTTGCCACCGACCCCGCCAAATGTCAAGGCTACGTTCTGAAGCCCCAGCGCGAAGGGGGTGGAAACAATATATACCGCTCCGCCATCCCGCCTTTCCTCGCCGCCCTGCCCGAGTCCCACTGGAAATCCTTCATTCTAATGGAAATCATCATCCCGCCGCCGGTGCACAACCTCATTCTCCGAAATGGCGTCCTAGAGCAAGGTGGCGTAATCTGCGAGCTGGGCGTCTACGGAACCTGTCTCTGGGATCAGGTGTCCAAGGAGGTGCTGCATAACGAAGAGGCGGGCTACTTACTGAGGACCAAGGGCGACAAGAGCGAGGAGGGGGGTGTCGCGGCGGGCTTTGGGAGTATGGATAGCTGTCGACTGGTATGATGGAGAGCGTCAGCGGGGCTTTTCTCGCACCAGGAACGAATATGGAAACCGGGGCCCATTTAAGTATTTTCTGCTGCATGATTTTAAACGCGACTTCAAGTCTGACCAGGCGAGTTGGGGCGCAGAACGATTGAAGACAGGCCTCAAGCCCTTCATATAAAATCAAGCAAAACCTCCCAATAGCCGAGGGCACGAGTGCGATGTCGGGTGGCATCGACGGGCAGGCTTTCTTCTTCGGTAGTCATGGCGCTGCTCGGCACGCCACTGCATAGCCGCAATACTCTCTTCTTTTTCAATACTTTTGCCTCACTATTCCAATCATCCTGCATATCAGCTTGCTGCTCATCGTTACCTTGCTTTCCACGTACTGCATTGTATCTTATGCCATCTCATCATATACTCACCTTCATCTACATATTTATCCTTCGCTTCGCATGTCGTTCTTCAGATCCGCCATATTAAAACTCCAACTCTCAGGCTCATCTGGCCATCTATCTCGAAACTGGTTGGATACAAATAAAACCCAAGACGCCATGAGCATCTCAATATTCTTTTCTCACACACGAAATGCAAGAAACGCGAGAATTATTCAATAACACGAGAAACATGCACAATTTTTTCATTCAACCCTCTTTTTTTTTCTTTTCGCCCCGTATCCCAGAGGATAGACGAAGCGCTCGTCTTAGCCTCGCCCATCTCTGTCCACATTTGCCTTCTTTGGAGTCTTTCAGAATTTTATTTCCAAATTTTATCCTAAATGCTTCCGAAAATTTCCTCATATTTTTTTGGGATCATCCTTAATATTTCTGTGGCAAGTCGTCACAAGGCTAGAACACACTTTGCCTCTCACCCTCCTCACCTTTCGTCCTGGGGTTTGAGTTCACGTGATAGATCGTGATGGTCTGTCTGGCCTCTCAGAGTTAAGTAGGTGATTGCAATATGAAAGAGCGGAGAAAATAAACTGGTTATCCCTTATTCATGTATTCAATGGGATTTTGGGAGTGCGGGGAGGGGAGGGGCGGTTTTGTTTTTTTTGCATGTCGTCGAAGATTTTAGAGCGCTTTCTCCGTGCCTCCTTTTTCCAAAGCTGATCCTGAACGGACGATTCTTCAGGTTTTGTTGCGTATCGCAGAAGTCTGGAACACTCTGTCATTCGTATCCTTATTTGTATATTTTAAGGATTTGTTGTACATCGTCGACTTTGCGGCCGAGTTTCCACGAAGAGGAGAGGAGCCCTTAAGATCTACAGCCAGCCTGATTTCATGTCTGGGGGGTATAAATTAGCTATATATGAAGAGATCATTATATATCGAATAAACACAAGGCAATACTTTAAATCTAACCGGAAATGCCGAAACTTTCATCGCAAAGCTTCGGTATACGGAGAGTAATGCCAGGTCATTATTCTTCGCCAATGGAGGTATCGAGGTGTGCTTGGGTTTATCTCTAACTGTCTGAGGCTTCAGACGTGAGTGTTGGGTGGGTGTCGGTCGTAGTCTGGTCTAGTCCGAGGATTTCGGATTGCTGTGGAGATGCCACATTTGAAGGAAATAGTTACATATAGCTGGGCCTATCTCCATGTCCTCATAACGCATGTGGAAATAGACTGCTGGCTCGAGAATTATTCTGAGGGCTTCGTAGCACCTCCTATGTAAATCAAGATAGATAGATACCCGCACTCCACCTGACACTCTCTGCAATATATTTTTTTCGGTTATTGTATGTCCCTCAGACTCATGCCGGGATATGCACTTTGCAATAGCAATTCATGCCTTACGTACGTGGCTCAGTTGTATCATTTCTTTTTACTGCCCTGTTCCTGAGTGAGTGTGTCGCTGTTCGCGCTCTCCTCTATAGAAAGTTCAGCCCGTACATAGCCGCGCCTTCCATCTATCCACAAAGCGCAACAATAACCTCGGGCTTTTCCTTGATCGCTCGCTGTATAACTTGTAAGGACTCCTGGCTTGTCATATTGTTATGGGATATCTTAGATCTTAGGCATTTTACCATTGCTGGATCCTTTATTGTGAGATCACTAAAGAGGAAATTTCTCGGCTAAACACCAATGACTACCTAGGTACTATAGCAACACCATAGGGAGCATTCCATTTGGCTTAGACCTCAATTGCAAACCTAGAAAATTTCTTAAGATTTTGGATCTGGGTCTAAATCACCAACCGATTTCATGATTACTACGAGCTATCTAAGCGAGGTTCCATCTTCGTCTGGCGATCTTCTTTATCCTTCTTCACTACACATCACTCATATTCACCGAAACCACTTCATACTTCGGTCCGATCCATGATAATACCCTATCATCACCGCATCTATCAACTTCTCCAAGCTCGTCTCAAACCCAACTATACCACCATACCATCGCCACATCCATTCCCCTCCCGACACTTCATCTCAAACCCCACTACCCCCTCACATCATACCAAAAACCCAACAACAACACTCCACCATGTCATCTACCAACTACAATGACAGAGCAACTCGCTATGAGCAGCTCAGAGCCGAGACAAAGCGTCTCGAAGGACGAGTGTACGCAAGAATACGAACCCAAGACGATTCCACGGGGGCTCTCGTGATTCAAGAACACAGAGCGCCCGCCCGGGGAGAGGCAAATGTGTATGGAAAAGTCATCCCACAGCACAAAGAAGACCTGTACTATCAGGACTGGGAGGCTGTCACGCCGCGCGGGCAGCTTCATGCTCCAAACACATATCTTAAGACTGAGCATCGTCTGAATGAGGGCCCTACGAAAGAAACCCTGAGAAAGTGGGGAGTAGAGTTAATTCCTCGGCAGCAGAGGACTTTCACTGAGGAACCTGAGGAGGTAGAGCAATAATATGAAGATAGTCTACTGATGAAGGAAAAGGCAGTTGCCGGATATGTGGTCCGGGTGAGGAGCTAAAGGAAGGGGATAAAACTTCAGGACCTGACCTAGGTCCTCAACAGGATATGACTATGTATATTTCTACTCGGCCAGACGAGCTATAGCATAATTATGCAAGCGTACGCCGAAGCAACCGAACGACGATGTAAATATCAAATTAGGGTAGCATTGACTCAGGGTCGCGGAATTGTCACGTGACTAGTAAGCGAGCGCCGACGGACTAGCCCAGCCTCCTTCCCAGCCCTCCTGCACCACGTATCTGTCCATGTGGATTGATTCACTGGCCCCGTTGGACTGACTTCCTCGTCACTGCCATGTTCTAAAGCTGGTATATATCTCAGTCGTAGAAGACTGTTTCCCAAGGTTGGTGTTTTTTTTTCTTTCGCCTTCAACGTACAGAATGCCTTATATCCCCCACACCCCCGAGTCCATACTTCAGCGGTCAGACTCGAAGGACCCAGGAACGACCTGCAGAGGCCTGGGTCAGAATGGAAAGCCATGTCGAAGAGGAATTGGCAAGTCACCGCAGGCGTCGCCGAGTCCGAGTCCTCGGCGAAAATTGAGTGCGAGTCCCGCGACCGCGAGGACACCGGTTCCAGAGGAGTATTGCTGGCAGCACAAGGATCAAGCAGCAGCCTATGCCAGTTCCTCACCCCAACGAGTCCAGCCCGCGACAAGAATAAAGGAGAGAACAAGCGTGGATACATTGGTTGACAGACTGGGCTTGTTAGAAGTCGAGGATCGGAAGCATGGGAAACGTCGCAAACCACTCCTGGTGCCAGAGCCAGAGCAAACAAGCGCTGAGGATGCTCCGCGACCCGAGCGGCAGAGACCCCGACCAAAACCTGCGACTGCGAGTGGCCTGGGTCTATGCTGCTGTTTAGGACTGGCCGATGAGGGGAGACGGGCTCCAAGACCAGCAAGACCAGTGAGCAACTATCCCGGGAAGACAACGGCGTCCGTACCTTCCAAGGTCGCAAAAGTTTCCTCGAGTATACCTCCGAAAACCCACCGTCCTGCGTTCAATCGCGACCCCTCATCCCGGACAGGAGATTTCCTGTCCCTGATACCTCCGTCGGCATCTCCACAGCTGACCGCTCAGCTTCTCGCCGAGATGGCAAAGCCGGTATCTGATAAAGACCAGGAAGGATATATCTACATGTTTTGGCTCACTCCCGAGTCCGTACCTGTGGATCCACCCTCTGAAAGGGCAGCATCATCTCTCCTCGCGCCTCCCTCTCAACGTATGCCGGGTCAGCGAAGAACCTCCGAGATGCTCAACACCTTTGCTACAACAATCCCCAATTCCGCGAACCAGAAAACCATACTTCTGAAAATTGGAAGAGCTCAGAATGTGTATCGACGGTTGAACCAGTGGACCAAACAGTGCGGCTACAATATTTCCCTTGTTCGTTATTATCCATACCAGTCTACCACCTCGCAAACGAGCGTTAACGAGCCACCGAGTACCCCAAGGAAGGTCCCCAATGCAAACAAGGTCGAGAGACTGATACATATCGAGTTGAATCATCTGAGAGTTGTTGGTGATGGCAAGTGCAAAGCCTGCGGGAGAGAACATCGGGAGTGGTTTGAAGTTGATGCTAGCAGGAATGGTGTGAAGGCTGTTGACGAGGTGATTAGACGGTGGGTTGAATGGGGAGAACGGGACATTGGGAGGTAACGAGAGCTAGTAATGCGATGAGTATCTTAACTTTTCCTCGCATCTAGGAAAGGATGTACTAAAGTGAGCACCTAGTCTTTTAACTCTTTGTTATTGTCAATCGTGACCTTTTGACAGCTGCTATCAGGTGTCCATATTCCAAACTTAGATGGTCCTCCGTTGACCTCGCCAGACTTCTGCGAATAGTCATCCTCGTTTTCTGTAGATGAATCGGGTGACGTTCTTCCCCACCTTTTCATCATCTACTTTCATCTACCCATCTGTTTCTCCTCACAGCTTGGTCCCAGCTCTGCTCTGTTCTGCAATCGTCATGAAAGCCTTGCATCTAAGTAAGTTGGATATTCAATATTCTGTCTGTTTGTCAGTCCTCTTGGTAGAGCCCTCGCTTGCTTGCTTGCTTGCTTGCCACCCTGTTTTAGTACTTTACCTACTTTCATCTCTACTTTGAAAGAGCAAAATACAGCTTACCAGTTCAGAGGCTCGACTCTCCGTCCAGGAATGTTGGCTCCCTGATACCAGCTCTTGGCCATGGGGAACAAGGTCGCGTCCCACTTCTCACACATCCTCCTCGTCCAGTCGGCCTCTGTCGCAGGCGTGCTCTCCAGCCGGGTGATCCTCTTCGCCGTCGCCAGCCGGATGGCCTTCTCGACAAACTCTCCTTGGAACTGCGTGCAGCGGGGGTCATTGCTGAAGGACGTCGGGGCGTGCGGGCCGTAGAGGAAGAACATGTTAGGGAAGGCCGGGATGGCGATGCCCATGCTGGTCCTCGTGCCGTCCTTCCAGTGGTTGGCGATGGTGGCCCCGATCGTGCCCCGGATGTCGAGCCGAGCCAGGTATCCCGTGACGGAATCGAATCCCGTGGCCAGGACCAGAATGTCGAGCTCCTCCAGGCCGCCTGCGTGCTTCAGTCCCTGCGCGGTGACTTCGACGATGGGGGACTGGTTGACGTTTACGATCTTGACCTTTTCTTGGCTCATGACCTCGTGGTAGTTCTGCTCGAGCGAAGGCAGGTATTGGCGCTACCTTGAATGAAACTTTTGTAGAACCTCCGCTCAGAGAGTCCGGATTTGCAACTTCTTCCGGATGAACCGCGTGCAGATCCATGGGCAGGACCTGCCATCAAGTATGTATGTACCCCATCGTCCGAGGCGCGATGCAAAGTAAAGGTCTGGTCCAGGATAAGTAAATATACAAGATATCTCTGATCAGTATGACAAGCCAAGAGGTGGGAAGGTTAGTAGCTGTGTGAACGAAACGTGAGACGTTGCGGGGAGGCGGAGCACATCGTCGGGAGCGGAATGCTTGCTTATGGATAGACAAGAAGCATCATGGTTCTACTTTCCATAGCATCGAGCCACAGGTTCGGAGATCTCCCCAAAGGGATCAAAGGGCAGACTGGATAGACACATTGGAAGACGAAGAAACGAACAGGATGCCAGAAGTAAGCTAATAACCGCTTGAGGTTGTCAAACCAAACCAAACCAAATCAAACCAAACCAAATCAAACCAAATCAAACCAAACCAAAAAAAGTTTTATTATCATATGGACGTTTAGTCCCAATATTTGATAGAGGCATTTAGATCGACGAATGTCGAGGCCATTGTAGAAGCACACAGAAAGAGCTGTCGTATGAGAGCCCAACAAGAAGGCAGGGCCTCATGATCCCTCACAAGAAGAGTGCAAAAAGATGGGTGGAAAGCTCGTTGATTGTTCTATCTACATAAGGGGTGGCTTCTTACAGAAGATGACCCTAGCTAGTTTGGCCAGAATGGCCCTTG
Organism: Drepanopeziza brunnea f. sp. 'multigermtubi'; assembly: GCF_022702325.1. Lineage (NCBI taxonomy): Eukaryota > Fungi > Ascomycota > Leotiomycetes > Helotiales > Drepanopezizaceae > Drepanopeziza > Drepanopeziza brunnea. The sequence continues at coordinate 1,848,676 of NW_027094075.1, forward strand.
GCAGGAAGCATGGCAGACCGGGTGTTTACACCATAAGCTCAGAGGCTTGAAGCGAGGTGGTGTTGGGCCCGCTCGCTTAACATGGTCGGCAGCATTTGAGTCTTGTGAACCGCTTTGGACTTGATTTAAATGATACTCAAACTATGCGTGAGGCTGAGGAAGGATAATCTTAAAATCTTTTAGCTACATCCAACCGTTCTCCCGACCAATATAAATAGCCTCATGGTGCATGAAAATCAAGGATCAGCTGCACGCAGATATCCAAGTCCTGCTGGGACGTTTCGATCATGGTACTTGCCACTGGGATCAACAACGTGACCATTTTCCGGGCTGGTCTATCCTTTCTTTCAATTTTTCGAGGACCCGTGTCATCTAATGGAAGGCCCTGCCGGTCGAGGAATGGACGAATGGACGACAGTAACACCCTCGCCTGAACTTGGAAGATTCGCAACGCGCCAAGATACCTACCGCTGTATCAGATCCCCTCGTCTCAACATCTCGCTTTTCTGGTCTGGATTGAAGAAACACTCCTCAGAGCGGCACTTGGGATCATCGAGGCAAACTTGACACCTCGGATTGGAAGTTGGAACCCAGAGGACCTCGGGCGTGGTTTCAGTGAGGCAACAAGTAGCCGGAAATGAACCCCGATCGAGCGAGCGCTAATCGTTCCTCCTTCGCGTGTTAAACCCAATGCGGAATATTCAGCGTGGAGTTGCGATATATTGCGATTTATTGCGGCTTCTGGAAGATGTCCCGAGGATTCGGTGGCTCGGCAATGCCTGGTGCGAGGAACATCTGACGACGGTTTCTCTACCATCAATGAACCAGGATATCCATAAATAGGATGACGGTATCGAAAACATACTGACCGTCACTATAATAACCGGTCTTCGTTCCGAACAAGAAGAGCTTGAGCATCCATTGAACTCACACTCAATCAACCATCAACCACTGCCATCAACCGAGACCGAGACTACTACCGATCACCAAAATCACCACCGACTCACAACCACTCGATACAATGGATTCCCACAACGATCTTACATTACCCGTACCTTCCAAGCGCCTCTCAGCAAAGCGCCGTCCAGGAGCGTGCGAGTTTTGCAAAACCAGAAAAGTCAAGTGCGACGGGAAGCAACGATGCTCTAAATGCGTGGTAGGTGAAAGATGAACGTCCCGGACGTGTTGGTTGCCATGAGTCTAACGACTATCAGGAAAACGGCAATCAGTGCATCTATCTACCACGCAAGAAGCGAAGTCCTGGTCGTGAGTGACTCCTGCTTCTGACGATGTGTTATCCACATTGGCTAATTTGGCCCATGAACAGCTCTGCGAAAATCATCGACGTATTCTCAAAGCAGCATCTATTCTCAGAGCAGCATCTACTCTCAGAGCAGCGAGAAGAGCGAAAGGCGGTTTCCCAGTCCGTTCTCTCGCTACGATAGCGTTGATAGCGAACTCGGCATGTTGGCATCTCACTCGTACGGAATCAACTCCCCGCCATCGACTCCGCCAACCTCGGGTCTGCATTCGAGAAGCCACGGCTTCTTCAACATGTCACCAGCCATTCGGAGCTCAGACTACATGTACCTGAATTTCGATTCGGACCTGGACGATCTAGGATCTCCTTCGTTCGCCACCGCCAGCCCGCCGACGACCCCTCCAACCTCGGAGCCGCTCTCCGGACATGGTGTCTTTCCACTCATGTCGCAGGACATACCGGCCGAAGATCCTGTCACTGCATCTCAAATTTATGGTACGCACATGGGAACCGGGCCCAGCGTCCAGGGGTTGCCGGCTGCTCCCCCAGTCCCGCTGCATGATCAGCTCGATTTCTGGGCCACTGTCGACATGGATGCATGTTCACTAGATGCGATGCATACACCCAGCGAGTTGCCTGATTTCTTCCCTGGTACGTTTAGGAAAGGTCTCATCCTTTCTTCAGTATGCTGACTAACCCAAGTATCAGATTCGGCTGAGGTCTCGATACCGTTTCCGCCAAGAATCGTCGAACCGAGTCAGAATAGCCCGGGGTATTTCCCGAGAGAGTTGGGAGAGCAATACCATATGCAGAATGCCCTGAGCCCTGTTCCTTATTGGGGAGTGCGTTTTGAGTCGGAGAACCAACTTTTTTAGCTAATCGATACTGTATTATGTGTAACACTGTACTATATGTAACACTGTATTATACCTATGTAACACTATTTATCTAAAGTTTTCTCAATAAATTCACGATGTCTCTCGTCCATAAGTTTGAAGAACATTGTCGAGAATAAGTTAATGGGTGACTTTCAACCCTTACTGAATGATAATGATGATTTGGAATTCTATGACTGTTGAAAAAACCACTTGCGTGCATCAACTTCGCCTGGTTTTTTGAGTGGCTGGTGTTTTGGACTGACTCGCTTAACTTGCTCTTGTATCATCGATCGTGCACCGCCGCATCACGTGGCGAGGCGAAATCATCCTCCCCTCCTCCTCCTCCCCCCCCTTATTCTGAACGATTGAACTTTCGGCACTGCTACTTCGTATCTACATATCTTCCTCTCCCTCCAATCTATGTATCCGGAGAATTGATTGCGGCTAAGGTCATCACCGATCGCGATATATCTTGTCGCGGCCAACCTTACGGAATCGGTTAGCGTTGTGATCATGGTCTGTGGGAATTTACGAGTTCCGAAAATAGGGGGTGTTGCGGTTGTGCTCGCTTGTAATAAGGAAAGGAAGGGAAGAAAAAAGTATGGGGTAAGTGATCAAGTACTGGGGCTTTTCAAGAGCTGGGTTTCTTTTTTCTTTTTTTTTTCCCTTAAGGATTGGGGGATCTCCTTTGGGGGATGGAATGGGTAGGTTGGTATTAACTACCTAGTAAGGTGATCTTTGTTTGGATTATGATGAATGTTTATTACTCTAGTTCTTGATAACATCTCGTGCGGCTCATCTTCTTGATTAATCGGGACCGCAACCATTGCCTCTGACTACCGGTAGTACTCCGACCTGGGGTACGATTAAGCTCTTGTCAAATACGTAGATCATACTTGGCAGTGGCTTATACGAGAAAACAAGACAGGCACAGCCTTGCAACTGATATGGCGCATTATCATATCTTTACTCTTAATATTTTTGAAGCTATTACATAAAAAGATTCACTAACATTACATTTGTAGCAATCTCTGATCTATCCTTATAAAGATAGAGAGTACTAAACAAATAAACAGCAACTAATCGGCCAAACTCATTCATCCTGATGACAATTACAAATTCCTTCGAATAGCTCACCCTTGCTAGCCAAGCTTCTATAGCCGTGCAACAAACGTTGGCTCATGTCAGATCAGAGACGCGGAGAGACCCGTTTGAACAAAACCAAAACCAAAACCCTTCCAGAAAATTCCTGAGATCCATCTCATCGTTCGCCCTTTTGCTCGTCGCACATCCATCTCACCTCCATCGAGAAACGGGGACGATGAAGCCTCCCATGACCAAAACAATCTCCACAACCATCACCCCGCGTACTGTCCTCGAAACCCTGCACGACCACCTCGAGGCTCCGGTATCTGGGTTGCATCTGAGGGAGGATGTTGAAAATGTGTTTTGTTTCGTTTCCTTTCCTTTCGTCTCGTCTCGTTTCTTTTCGTCTCGGCCCGCCTCGTTTCGTCTCGTTCCTCGTATTCAAGAATATACGATAGATACGATAATGCTTAATCTTGCGTAGTCTACTGTAACTTCCTCATGACCTGCTTCGTCCGCAGGAAGTTCAAAGATGCTCTTGCGACGTCGGCAGTGAGGCTGGTGGTCAAGGCCCAGCTACAGGAAGCCGCAGAGACGAGCCGGGAGTTGGAATCGGCAAGACTCCCCCGGGAAGTTCGCCACTGAGCCGCTGAGCACCGCTACTGTAGCTTGGTTTTCTAGTTCCCGAGATGGTGCAACTCGAACCGAACGAATCGGGTGAGCACTCAGGCGGCTGTCAGTGAGATAGATGGCAGCCAGACGTCGAGCTCGGGCCTGGGTAGGACGGGGAGTGGACGGCAGCAGCAGCCGGCCAAGTCGAGGAGTGGTAGTAGGAAATACTAACATCAATCTCTGGTGGAGCTGCCATCATGGGGCGTTCGAGGTTAAAAAAGAAGGAAAAAAACCATTTTTATTCTTTTTTTATTCTTTTTTTATTCTTTTTTTATTCTTTTTTTATTTTTATTTTTTTTTTTTTTTAATTCTTTTCTTTTTTAAAAGGCGCTTTCATGGTACCCAGGCCTTGGATTGGAAAATGGCGCGAAACACGTTGCCAAGTACCTTTCAATGATTAACAACCTTCTTATTTTCAAAATCTAACGCGAGTGTTTGGCAAGGGATTGCTTACCTCTGTCCTCGGCCGTTTTTGGGGAAGGTGGCGCTTGTACTCGTGTGTTTTTCGATCTTTGTTTTTGATGTTTCTTAGCTGTTAAAAACATAATTGGAAGTCTATGAAATCCTGTACCATCCTCGCTTACCTCAACACCGCTTCCAAAATTTATTCTCTCTCCCCATTCATAAACCCAAATCATTTATGCATTGATTATCCTCCGAACAGGCGAGATGTCTTAGCTTAATTAAGCAAGTTGTCTTCAGGACAAACTGGATGGGAATCGATATTGGGAGAAAGTACGTCAAATGGTATTGAACCGAGCCCGTTTTCTTCTTCTTCTCCCTTTGTTCCCATTTTTTCCCTTTTTCTTATGTTGACTTTGTCAATCGGGGGGGAGAGAGAGGGAAGAGAGGAAGGGAATTTTTGTAACATTCTGCTTTTCTGATTCTACTTGAGCTAGGATGGGTTTGGGGGGGCTGTTCTTGGGTGCGGGTGTGATTTTCATGATAAAATCCAAGTGAGGGAGAGGATATAGGGGAGAGGGGAGCGGATTGTTGATTTCGATGAAGATTCTCTGACCATGTTAGGATTTCGTAGAGTAGATAAGATGGTCTTTAATATTCCCTAGATTTTTCAATAATGTCATCATACTCCCAAGCGCCATCAAAAGATTCAGACCATCATCTATTTTTCCTCCATAGACACAATTCAAGCATTCTCGTCACCTCCCTCCTTCCCCACAATCGAAGTCGGCTGACTCTCCTTCTCCTCCTCCAGCATCAGCTCACCATTCTTCTCAGCCAACTCTCTCGCCTTCCTCTCCCTCCTCACCCTCTTCTCCGTCCAGACGGGATTTTCCCCCTTCTTCTTCGCCTCCTCAAAGATGGCATCCAGCTGCTCCAGGGGATACCCCTTCGTCTCCACAAAGGTCAAGTAGATGACGGGTATGAAGGCGAAGTTGGTGCACATGAACACAAAGTACGTCTTCCACGAGATGGAGTAGATCATGATGGGCGCGAGCTGCACCACGGCGTAGTTACCGAGCCAGTTGAAGGAGGTGGAGAGGCCGTTGGCCTCGGCGCGGATGCGGATGGGCGTGACCTCGGCGGGGTACAGCCAGGTGATGCCGAGCCAGCCGAGGGCGAAGAAGGCGATGAAGATGAAGATAAAGACTGTGGCGACGTAGGCCGGGGCTTTGTAGGTTTCGGTCGATTGAGAGAGACAGGTGCCCTGGGGGTGTTAGTCGATAGGGACCATTTCGTTGGTGGGAAAAGGGAAATAAATATACGAACAATGACCATAGCACTGGTACCCATGCCGACTGAGCCAACGATTAACATCCTACGGCGTCCGTAGCGGTCGACGATGAAGAGAGCGGCGATCGCGGCGATGAGATAGAGCGTCCCGTAACATGCAGTTAGGAGGCGGGAAAGCGCGGGACTGAACCCGAGGGAGTCTTCGAAAACGGTTGTTGCATAGTACGTGACCAGGTTCGTTCCGCCAATCTGCTGGAAAAACTGGCTTGTGTATCCAATAGTCACTCTCCATCTGTTCATCTCCGGCCCATTGCCATAGAACTCCTTCAGGGTCAGTTTCTTGCCATCAGTGATCTCCTTGATCTTCTTGATATGTGCAACCTCCTCTTGGATGATCGGGTCCTCGGCAGGGCATCTCTTTAGGCGAGTGAGGATCTCCAGAGCGACTTTGTCTTTGTCGTGCTTGAGAAGCCATCTGGGCGACTCGGGGAGAGCAACGACGCCTAAAAAGAGAATGATCGCAAAAACAGCTTGAAAAGCGAGAGGGAATCGCCATTGGAAGGAGCCGTATTGGGTGACGAAGAAGAATCCGTAGTTGAGCCAGTAGGAGATCATAACTGACAAGGGTCAGCATCCAGGCAGGGTTACAGGTTGTGTTACAATACTTCCACCAGCTATCAATGCTCCCTCAAACAATACCAAGAAGCCACGGATCTTGGGAGGCGCCATCTCGGACTGCCTAGAAGGACGCGGGGGGCTCAGCGATTACCTGTCTAGGAAGAATTCGGGAGCAGGATAGAGGAGGGACAGGAAATTCTCTCCTGCTACATACCAGACCGGGATACTAGACGTATTCATTCCATTTCCGACGCCTGTTACAATACGTCCTACGATCAACTGTCCAATCTCAAAGCTGGAGGCTTGAAGTACGGTCCCGATCAACATGATAGCGACACCCAGCAACACAGCACGTCGCCGTCCCATTCTATCGCCGTAGAAGATGATGAATATTGAGCCTATGAGACAGCCGATCTCGTAGATAGCGACGACCAGCGCTTGAATTGCGCCGCTCTTGTTGTGGGGTGCCATCTTCGGGAAGTAGGTGAGGAAGTTGTCTTCGGTAATGATGCCGGACATGATGCCCTCTGAACACACATCTCAGCCTTTTTCTTGCTGAACTTATGGGTGAGGAAGGCTTACGATCATACCCGAACAGCAAGAATCCACATGCTGCAGTTGCGCAGACGAGAGCTTCTAGTGCGCCTCCTTGCACGGAGTGGCCCAACAGGCCTGTATGGCTGAAGAGCTGCATCGTGAAATTACAACGCGAAAATTTAATATTTCACGATTATAAAATGATCGAGGATCAGACAGCTGATATAGAAAAATGCCCCTTGTTCTTTGAAAGAAGTGTAGAGGGAACATATCCGTATTTATTGCTCCATCGCCCCCCCTCACCCAACATCCCTCGCCATGTGGATGATTCGTTTCCAGGGAACGCGAAAGATTTGTTGAGAACCCATTATTGTTCATCCACAATGTTATGGAGCTTTCGCGAGGCGGCGAATGTGCTCGCCGAACGATTCGGGTAAGTTTCCAAAGTAACAATGGTGTTTGACTGCATCGCAATAGCGTCGGGAAGGACTCGGTGGCTTTTTAAGCTGCAGTGCAGAGTGGAGACCTGTACAGGCTTTGAGGATGATGTCACTGAATCCATAGAATTGTCATTGTAAAAAATGATAGATTCCTACATGTTAAAATCATGCCTAGAGACAGCACTCGATATGAATCTGAAAATTGTCAGCGCATCGACCCTGCGCAGGAAAGGATGTATACATGAAGCTTCCTGTCTAGATCTTGAACGCCCTTCGCCTCCCTCCCACATGGCAATCAGAAGGTGACTTTGAGCGATATATTTGGTCCCCGAGATTGAACTTCAACCTAAAGCTTATGAGTTTTGGATTTTAGTGGTAGCGCATTCCAAATAAGCTTCCGCTTTCGTAAGCAATCATTAGGGGAGGTCGTTCGCTTAGGAGCACAATTGAAAGTAAACAAACATTGGTCCGAAACGTACTCTGAAATCTATACTACAGATGGGCAATATAGCTTCAAATTTTGAATTAAATGGCAGTACGTGCTGAATTGACTGTCATACATCAACGACTACTATTCGGAGTGTGGTGACCCACTGACGATGACCAGGCAGAATTCCCATGTATCGCAGTTGATTTGGAACCTTAGCCGCGATGCTGGAAAAGATCCTCGATAATCAAGGCATTCACAAGGAGGAGAAAGATTCCATACCCTAGGGAATCAATTGAGATATATAGACAGGGGATAATTATCCAATCACGTGGACAATCCCCGAATTTTGTTTATTTCTCTTCCTTCTTTAACCACATATGCTCGCCCTGCCCAAATCTCGCTTCTCTGACTAGTCTTCTACCCTCAACTGGCTTTTTCGCTTTGAATTTCCTTTATTTAACTCTCACATCCCCTTCCTACCAGGGAAACAATCCCCTCAATTTTCTCTTTTCGAATCTGTCAGTTCGCACAGCAATACGCCCCGTATTCCTCAAGCACCCATTCGTCGGGCTCTAGTGGCCCAACCGACGCCAGTAACCGGCCCAGCTTCTTTCCGGTACCGTTACACCTGCTCGTAACCGTATCCTCCTAGACTCTGCTGGCTACGAGCGTCTGGTGATGGGTTTTCCACGCGGGTGGCGGGCTGGCGTAACAATGGTGGGAAATGGTTTCCGGGAGCTGAAATGTTTGGTCCACGCATTATATTTCCCACACATCTCGTAACCGCGTTACTCTACTCACCTTTACGGACGGTCCTCTTCTCGTTCGAAAATCCCTAGTAGAAAGTCTTTCAAAATGGCGGGCGTAGTCGCTCTTACGGTGATCATCATGGTGGCATTTACGATCGGGAAGACGGTGGGCGATTTTTGGAGGAACGTTGGCTATGCGAAGAGGAGCGGATTGCCGTACATCGTTGGTCGTAAGTACCTTTCTAATTCTGGCGTTTCGAGCTCTTTTCAGAAATAAGGACTGGGTCAGAGGTAACATCTATACAGCTTTCTACATCATCGGCTACCAGTGGGTCTTTCTCGCGGCAATCCTACGGCCCGTCCTGCACCGGATACCCCCCGTGAGGAGTTCGGGCTGGTTCTCTCTTCTCGACCGGAATGTCTCCTGGACTTCCCCTCGCGTCGCCGAACACCGGTACGGGGATACCTACCTCGTCGTCACCCCATTCATCATCTATTTGAGAACCTCGAATGCGGAACTCGTATCCCAGATCACGACGCGAAAAACGGACTTCCTGAAGCCGGTGCGGAGTTACAAGATTGTGGACCTGTTTGGGAAGAGCATTTTGACGCAGGAGGGGGCGGAGTGGAAGAGGCACAGGAAGATTGTAGGGCCGAGTTTTAGCGAGAGGAGTAATAGATTGGTGTTCGAGGAGAGTGTGAGGCAGGCGGAGGGCATGATGGAGCTGTGGGCTGGCAAAGGGGGGAATACGGGGGCAGTCATGAAATTGAGTGACACGGCAGAAGATGCGGCGACGTTGAGTCTCCATGTCATCAGCGCGGCTGGATTCGGAGTCCCGCAGTTCTGGGAAAACCAAAGGCCGAAAGATGGAGAGGGATTACCGGGTTTCAGTACGGAGGAGCTTACAAACGGGCATCAACTATCTTTCAAGGTAGGACTGACTGAATTGTTGAACAATCTTGTGTGGTTTGTTCTCGTACCGCCTTGGATGTTAAGTATGCTATCCTTCACCGAATCACATCTGAACCAATCTCTCTGACATTAGTGTAGAGGTCTCTCCATTCAAATTCCACCGAAGGGCGTATCAAGCATTTCTTGAATGTTCAACTTACTTCAGAGAGCTGCTAGAAATCAAAAAGAAACAGATTTGTCTCGGGGAAATCGACAAGGGAGCCATGGATTTACTAGGTACCTCCTGGCCTCCGTCTGTATGTCTCAGCTAACATTCAAGGCCCGATGATCAAAGCAAACTACGAAGAGAACCAGACCGATCTATTCGTAGGAGCAACGCTCACTCGCGAAGAAATCCTTGGCAATTCTTTCATATTCCTCTTTGCGGGCCACGAAACGACGGCCAACAACATCCACTTCAGTATTCTTCTCCTGGCTATGCACTTACCTACCCAACGCCGCATGCAAGTAGACATTGACTCTATCCTCGGCTCCAAATCCAGCTCTGCCTTCTCTTACCAACACGACATGCCTCGTCTATACAACTCCATGGTCGGAGCCGTGCTCACAGAAGAACTGCGTCTGATACCCGCAATTCTCAACATACCCAAAGTCATAAGCGGGGAGCAGAACGTGAGCGTAGACGGCAAACAAGTCTGGCTCCCGGATCAGGTGTTCATGCATATCAACGTCGTAGGCACGAATCGCAATCCACGATACTGGCCCGAAGACCCGGATGCGTTTAAGCCTGAGCGGTGGCTCCCTCATGGGCAAAGAGCCGCCGCCGAGGTTTGCACTACCGCCAGCCCCGAGAACGAAGCTGATGGCCTCGAAAGTACGACCTTCATCACATCCACCGCAACGTCCCTGCTCAAGCCCCCCAAGGGAGCATTCATGACCTTCTCGGATGGGGGGCGTGCCTGTCCTGGTCGCCGATTCGCGCAGGTTGAAAGCACGGCCGTGGTGTCGACGATTTTTCGGAAGTACAGTGTAGAGCTTGATGTCTCGGAGTGGGCTAGCGATGAACAGGTTGCCGAAATGGGAAGAGAGGCGAGGAAGGCAGTGTATAGGCTGGCGGTGAGGAGGGCGGAAGGTATTCTGAGGAGGTGTGAGCAGGTACTCACGTTGAGGATGGCGAGGGGGGATGAGGTGCCTGTTCGGTTCGTAGAGAGAGGAAGAGAGAGATTCGGAGAGTGTTTCTGAACGTTGGATTATTGGGCAAATAGCAACAGACGATTCCGGAGATTCATCCTGTCCTACCGGATTGATCACCGCATGGACCAAGACGGACGATTCTGATATACATTGTCTGGTTCCGCAGTCCGTGTTGCCGATTCATGCTATGCTGAGTTCGCAAATTATCTGATCGTTAATTTCAAGTTCCATTCGCCGCGATGAAAAGCGGATACTCTTCCTCCGTAAACCTCCCTGTACCTGCATAATGCGCCGACAGGATCAATGGTGTGTGCCTGGCAAGTGGGTGTGTTCGCTTCACAGCCCAAGAGCCTATGTATGTAAATAAAGGGATGGTACGTAAGATGGAAGCATCTCGGTGTTTGTATTCGACAAGGTCAATTGATATATATATATATATATATATTTGTACATAGATATGTTATATACATATAATATAAACACACATCTCAATATATATATTCATATATTCTGTCTGGTCCCCTGCGTCGATCATCATTCTTCTTCATCGGCCAATGCCACGCCAATCTTCGCCAATCTTTGCCAAGCATTCTCCGGAATCCATCATCATCAATCGGTCCATCAACTCCAAACACTCCACCTCAGCTCCAACTCAGCATCAATATCGCCGCACAACAACAATACCACACCACAATGGCAGAGGGCTTCTCGCCCACCGCGCCCTCCTCACCCGCAGGTGCCCGGCGCGTCCTCACGACCGATGATTCCTCCCAGTCCTCCCAATTCCGCCATCGCCCCTCAAACCGCGGTTACGCGCAAGACGGACCCGCACAAGGTATCCGCCCCCGCCGCAGCTCCAATCTTTCGGACTACAGTCTCCGCGAATCCCGGAACTCGTTCCAGGCCTCGACGGATGATTTACTATTGCCGAAACCGAGCGGGGTGGACCATGAGACGCACAAGAGCTCGGCGTGGGACAGCGCGCCACTGGCGTTTGCCTTGCTGCCCGCGCTGGGGGGGATGCTGTTCACGAATGGGAGCTCGGTGATCACGGATGTGATGCTTCTGGGGCTGGCGGCAATATTTCTAAATTGGAGTGTGAGGTTGCCGTGGTAAGTGGTGGTGCATTGGCTGGCTCTCGGTCGAGCGGGCCCGCGACAGCTGTTGATAGAGATAGGGACTGGTACCACTCGGCGCAAACGATCCGCAAGACGGAGGAGTACAATGGGGAGGCCATGCTCGCCGAAGAGAGCGAAGATGACGAATTGAGTTTCTCGCAGGCGACTCTGGAGGAAGTCCCCGAGGACGATGAGCAGACTCGACCGCCTTCGAAGACGGAGGCAAAACCGGGACGAAAAATTCTGGCGCATGAAGCTGCCACTAACGAACTATATACATATGAACTCCTCGCTTTACTATCTTGCTTCCTTTTTCCGGCGCTGGGGGCGTATTTGCTGCACGCGATTCGGGGACAGTTGACTCGGCCTTCAGAAGGCTTGGTTTCGAATTACAACTTGACGATCTTTCTACTCGCGTCGGAGCTGAGACCGATGGCACATCTATTCAAATTGATACAAGCGCGGACGCTGCATCTCCAGCGGGTAGTCGGTACGAACCCGTATGATGTAAATGGAAGTCCATTAAGCGATGTGAAGGAACTCGCAAGAAGGCTGGACGACTTGGAAGCTAAGGGGTTGATGGTGGATCCGAGCAAACCTGCCGCAGAACCCACTTTGAGTGGAAAGCAATCGGCTGTTCTCACGGCGGATGTGCGGAGATCTATGCAGCCCGAACTGGATGCGCTGAATCGAGCTGTCCGGCGCTATGAGAAGCGGGCTACTTTGCAAGCGTTCCAGACCGATTCAAGACTCCATGATCTGGAATCGAGATTGAACGATGCCATTTCTCTTGCCGCAGCTGCTGCCAACAGTGCACACCATAAGCGTGGATTTACAGGCGTCATTGTCGAGTGGGTCGCGACTGCAATCGTTATCCCATTGCAAGCTCTCGGCGCCCTCGCCACTCTCCCTATCAAGACAACAGCTTCACTAATAACCTGGGGACGGATGAAGATATCTAGACAGCGACCACCTCTCCCAGAGAGAGGCAGGAAGTCAGCCAACGGAAACGGGAGGGTGCCTGCGAATGGCCGCTTTGGCGATCGAGTGCAGCTTCGTGGGATGAAGAAATAGGAATGACAGGAAAATGTTTAATGTCTAATCAAGAGTTACTATACCCCTGGGCGGATGGATGGACGGATGGATGGATAGATGGAAGGAGATTGGAGTTCAAGGAGAGCATCGGAGTCGAGCTTTAGGTTTCAGTATTTTGTAGCGAATAGCCGACATTGCTTTATTGGTCTGGTTTTTTTTCTTTTTCTTTTTCTTTTCTTCTTCCTTCTCTCTCTCTCCATGTGCTCATCGGGACAAGTTCTAGATCCTGCCAAAGGCGGCTTGATTAAGTGTGACACACGTCCGATCCTTTCATATTACTCTCTAGATGCTGATGATGTTTCCGACAAGAGGAAGAAGGGATGCGAAGCGCGGTACGGCAGCCGCGAAATTTATCATCACTATCACCATCATTATCATCATCATTATTATATATATATATATATATCTGTATATCTTTTTTTTTTTTGGTCTATCAAACCCCCCCCCCCCCCCCGACACCATCCCCAAGCAGATCCAGGATCCTCTCCGTCTAGCTGGTCTGGTCTGGTCTGGTTTGGGCCGTCGTCCGCCTACTCCGATCTCGAATAGCTGGGTCTTCGCGTTGCGTCGTGCTGCCCTGAGTGGGGGAGATGTTGAGAATGTGTATATATATATGTGTGTGTATATGTTCCGGAAAAAAAGGGGTTAATCACGTTTGTAGTTTAGGACTTTGCTGATTGCGGGCTTCTAGCAGGGTCTTTTTTTTTTTTTGCTGGTTTTTGCTGGTTTTTTTGGGGGGGGGGGGGGGGGGAGGTTTTGGAAATGGGTTGGGTTAGGGTGGTTTGTTTTGGTTTGGGTTGGGTTTAAGCGAGGTCGCTTCGAATATATATATATATATATATAAATTCTGTAGGGAGGTAATTTTGGAAGGGAAGAAAGGTGGGGAGGGGCTACTTATTAGGTAAGGGAGGATTGAGGATTTCGTTGTTCTTTATGAAAAGGGGGGGGAGGTTGGGGATTTTTCTGTCTGCATTGCATGTATGCGCATATGGAAATTTCAACAAGCTCAATTCTCAAGGCTCCGCTGTGATTTAATCATGTAACTCTGCCCTTCCTGTCGGTATATCCATATCGACCTTAGCTAGTAGTAGTAGTAGTAGTTGGGGAGCTCACCCGTGAACCAGGGTTCACGGGCCACTTGGCATGCCTCGCTTAGCATGTCAGCAGTCAAGGGACCCCCAACTTGACAAGTAAACCTATTAGCTAGCTAGGGCACGTGATTCCTTCTAATCATATAGAAGGAATCAGCTCCCCTGAGCCTTGGGGAGCAGACAGAATTCAGATACCTTATCAACCGAGTGTTTTGCAATTGCAAGTACTTTGACGACCTTACGAAGTTACGAATATATTCCTAATCGCTTGGAAGCAATCCAACACTTCCTTCTTTCTTTCTTTCTTTCTTTCTTTCTTTCTTTCTTTCTTTCTTTCTTTTTTCTTTTTTTCTTTTTTTCTTTTTTTCTTTTTTTCTTTTTTTCTTTCTTTCCCTCCTTCTATTATCCGACCCGTTCTGATTTCATCTCCTACGCCTCTTTTGTTTTTTCTCCCGCGCCCTTAATCTGGGAGTTTCAAGAAGCGTGTTAAAAGAAAGAAAGTGGAAAGGGAAAGGGAACTAGAACGAACTCCTTCCTCAAAAAAAAGGGAAAGGAAAAAAACCGAAACCCCACCCTTCCCCCCTCACCCCCCACCCCAAAAAGAAGATATTTTTATCATCAAGAATTCCGAGAATCCTCCATCGCTACCACCCCATTCATTCACCCATCCACTCACTCACTCACCCACCCATATGTACGTACCCCCCTCCCCCCTTCCCCCTCTTCCCCTAAACCAAGAAGCCCAGCGGCTCATACGGCTCACAAGCATTGCTCGCTCGCTCGCGTGCTCAAAAAAGCGCCCCATCAGCAACGAACGCACCAAAGGGTTTCTCCAAGATTCAAAATTTCAATATTCAACAGAGAGGAACGGAAATGGAATGAAAAATGCAAAGATCTTTTTCAAGGTGCCGCCACAACGCACTCCTCACTGACCTCCACCCGCGTCGTCTTGACCACCCCTCCCCCCTTGCCCGCTCCGTCCGACGTCCTCTTCTCCCCCTTTGCAGCCCGCAGCATCTCGCGCCGCTCGCGCTCGCGGTACGCGCGCGTGCCCATCTTGGGCGAGCCGGGACCGAGCTCGTCGTCTGCGTCGGTAGTGGTGATGGTGGTGGTGGGCGGCTTTGCGTGGAAGGGCGAGTGCGTGCAGAAATGCGAGTTGTTGCTGTGTGAGCGCGAGTGCAGGTGGGGGTGGGTATTGTTGCTGGAGGAGCGGCTGGGGCTGGGCGATGACCAGATGGACGTGCTGACGGTGGTGGGCGTTGGCGAGATGGCGGGTGTGCGGTGCGGCAAGGGGGAGGTCGGGTCGTGGCTGCTTGAGCGGTCGGTCGGCTTGTGACGGTTGTCCTGGGGGGAGGCGGGTTGGCTTCGATGGTGGCCGGGCGGGGAGGGGGAGGATGAGGATGAGGGGGAGGGTGAGGATGGGGCGAAGAAGGGGAGGTGGACTGTGGTGCGGAAGAGAGAGAAGAAGCCGCGGGTGTGGGTGCTGTGGGTGCTGTGGATGGGCAAAGTTGATGGGTGGAGCGGTGTTGACGAGGTAGCGGACGAAGGGTTGTATGCCGAGCCCGGGCTCATCTTCTGTAGGGAAGAGACGCTGGTGCTGGTAGTGTCGAAGGGTGTCGTGTTTTCAAAGAAGGTGCCTTGGGATCCTTTTCGGGTGTTCATTGAAATCATGCTAATCTATGGTCAGAAAATCCTCTACAGATATATCGAACAGGGGAAGGGGAGAGGGAACGGGGAGAAGATGGAAGAGAGAAGAGTCAGGAAACTTACGTATCACCACCCATTGCCGTCGAGGCCTGACTGTCCTTCCTCTTATCCCCATCCAGATATTTCATAGCCTTGCCGACAAGATCAAAACGGCTTCCAAAGGATCTCCCTCCGCTGTTGAAAGTCCCACTGCCGTGTCCACTTCCACTAGCGCTTCCGCGTCTCTCGTCTCTGCTCAGCTTCAGGCTCGGCCAGACCTTCCCAGCACCGCACATGACCAACCACTTGCGGTAGCTGTCCACGGCATCATCGTTGAAGCCAAAGAACAAGAACATGCTGAACGCCATGGCGATACCACCCCATCCGTTCCATTGCAGCGAAGGCTGGTTCTCGGTATGGATGAACAGTACCGGGTTCCATGTGACAGGGTTGTGCACGCGTGCCCACGAGTACTTGACGAAGGAGGTGGGGATGGCGAGCCAAATGAACACGGATTGAACGGGCAGGTAGATGAGCATCGTTGAGAGGGAGATGATGACGAGTTTGATGAATTTGCGCGGGGCGAGACCAGAGCCGGTTGATGTAAGAGCAGCGCTGATGGTGCGGCGATGCTTGTAGAGCCGGGTGAGCATGATAACTGGAGTTTTGCTTGTTAGTTACTGATATCCTTGTTCCCGTTAGGATGGAAGGTAAAGAAGACTGACTGGCATAGTACACATTCAGCAGAGTGAACAGCGGGCACCATATGATGATAATGATCAGCATCGGCCACGAGTTATCCAACTGATCTCCACACCCCCATACTGGCGCAATCATATACCGACCAGCCTGTACCACGTAATGCAACGCCATTTGTATGACAGGGATGGCCCAGCAGAATAGCACATCACCAAGCAGCTTGCGTCGTCTTTGTGCCTTCGTCTGGTTGAAGACCGCATGCTCGGTGTCCAGTGCATCAGCTAAGCCTTTTGTTAAACAGCAGAGAGAGGTAGCAAGAGCCATGGTGATGGGGAAGCGGAATAGGCTTTCGACGTCACAGACGCCGTAGCCGATCCACCATTCTGACCAGTCATCGTTGGGCCAGAGGAGGGCGTTGACGAAAGTCTGCAGATTGACGTAGTTTACGACGAAGATGATGCTGCAGGCTGCGACGTTATTGACGCGGTAGAAAGAGCGAAGAGGCAGGTAGGTGATGATGAGCGCGATGACGGCGAAGATAGGAAGGGCAATGGCGTTGGCTGCGTTGGCAACGACGGTTGGTGGTACGCCTGTGTCCGTCGTGATAAATGCTGGGAGAGCATCTGAGTTCTCCATCTTGAATAGGAGGGAAGAGAATGAGGAGGATGTTTGCTGAGATGGACTCGAGTTGAGCGAGGAGGCCGAATTTGTATGGATAATGAAATGAGTCTGTACCAGGCTTGAGACGGGGTCTCGAGCAAAAGCAAGAATGAAGGCTTTCTCTCAGACAAAGAGGTAGATCACTGTCTCTTGCAGAGTTGTGGATTTGCGTGTGTGGTACGGGCGTTGGTCATGAAGGAATCAGTTTGCCGGGAGAGGATAAATAATTCAGGGGATCACAGACATATACTTGACCCATGGCCAAACCCATGGTCAATAGGTACACTGATGGTATTGAGAGATGTGATAGTATCTCTTTTCTATTGAGGACTTTGCTATTGAGATGTGTAGTGGCGTCGCTAAGCGAGCTTATTGAAGACCCGAAGGAGATGTCAATAGTAAGCGAGAAGCGGGCCACGAATGCTTTCGAAGGTCGAGGAACTGAATATCGGAAAGGAAAAGAAAAAAAGGATACAAGGTGAATCGAAGCCGAAAGGCGTGATGTCTGTAGCAGATAAATGCATCGGACCAATGTAAAAAACGAACCTCTTTGATGCAATGTTGAAATTTGGCGATTGAAAAAGGTGAGGGGATCTGTTTTGCCTCTTCTGCTGGAATTCTATCAGGCCGGCTCTCCAGCTGCAGGTCTCGAACAAGAAATTCAAGACTCCAAATCTCCGGGTACTGCCACTACCACTTGGGGGCGATTTGGGAAGTTGAGGGGCGCTTTTCACAGGAGGTGTCTGGACTCTTGCAGATCGCCACATCCGAGCCCAAATACATCGCAACGAAAAGCATCGACAAAATAGCACATGCGATAGATAGACAGAAAATTTGTGTAAAAAATGCATCTGACCAGGACTCTACAGTCCTCAGGCAGGAGATAGCTGCAGTATCAGAATTTAGACATTAAAGCTGCTTCACGAGCATCAGGAGCTGTAGATGCTCAAAATATCCGTACTGTTCGAATAGGCAACCTGGCACGTCGTACCATAGTCCCCCGCAATCGTCGCCCTCTCAGCCAACCAATTCGTCAAATCACTTTCACGGCAGCTCTCCCCTGGGCCATCAGAGCAGCCATCTAAGCTCTGCGGGCTGTCGTTGACAAGTACTCTGTAATAGTTTCCTCTATCAAAGCTGAAGCTGTCGCACGCCATCTTCTCAATGGCCACGTTCGTGAGGAAAGGCAGGATGTGGCTAGATTTCCACGCTCGGCGGTGGTTGATCCTGTCTGTAGGCATGGTTCCATTGATGTTGTTCGCGCCTGAGAAAGCGGAGTTGTTGAACAGTCCTAGTGCGACAAGCACCGTAGGAGGGTGCTGTCGATGCGTAAAAGAGATGTACAGATCTTGGTCTGTGGTGTCGTTGGACATCTTGTCCTGGGTGGACATCAGGGCGTTGAAAGTGGCGTTGACCCATGGGAAGCCAATTGCTCCCGATAATGGATTTCCGTAGCCAGCATTATAGTGGTACATGATGTCGTTCGTGTATTCGAATCCCAACCATTCGTTTGGTGTGAGGACTTCCAGGTCGCAGAACGGAGAGGAGCCTCGAATTACGGTTTCGTAGCCACAGAGGAGAGACATGGCGTAGATGTCCGTGTCTGTGAAGTTGAAAGCTGGAGCAGCAGCATTGAATCTTGCGGCAGGGGGCTCTGTGTAAGCACTGCGGAAAATCTAGGATTAAGTTAGGATATATGTTCTCCGTCAGAGCTCCGAGCTCGGAACATACACTTGATTGATTGCTACCTGTAGAGCCGATGAATTTGGAACAGCTCTTGTACGGCGTCAAAGAATTGGCCCCCTCTTCCTTTCTCTCCGAAATGGGCACAACTTGGCTGGAGAAACTATCATCCGCCAGCCCTTCAGCGAAATACTCTGCACTCTTGACTGTCCGCTCGGCACTCGACGCGAATATCTTTTGGGGATTCCTCAATCCCGGGTATCTCTGTGCAACATCCAACCCCAACCTCGTGGCCTCCAGCTTACCACTCTTGGTCAGCTTTTCCTGGTCAGCGGCCGTGATGGGGCTCTCCCATGTTGCGAGGAAGGACAAAACTGGAATCTTAGACCAGTCAACTACGGTATTGGAGAGCTTTTCAACGAAGGGCTCGATGAAATTCTCGTACTCATAGTCGTTTGCATAGATAGCTGCATGGCGGATGAGGTACGCTGCCCGAGTTACCTGACAACCCTGCGGTGGGCTTGGGTCGAGCGGAGGATCGAGCGGGTCGAAAGGAGGCGTCACACCTGCAAGATGCTCTATGGGATCGAAGTGGTAGGAGTTGGGGGAGTGGGAGAGAGCGCCGGAGGCGAGTAGAGCAATTGAAACGACTGTAGAGGGATACATGCTGTTGGGGGTGGGAGGAAGGGAGGGGGAAGAGGGGGGGGGTTGTTGAACAGGATGGAGATGCAGAAATAGAAAAAGATAGGTAGAGAGGAAGAAGATAAGAATGGACGCCAACCTACCCTGTTGCCCTGTTGATATATTTAAACAAGCTTACTTATCTATGCGTATACAACCTAGAAAGACCAGCTCACTTAGCGACCTAGGTACCCGCTTCCCATTTCCCGTCTCGCATCAACATCAACTTCATGACCAGCGGCCGATCCTGCCAAGGCACTAGCGCCATCCAGGAATAGTCTCTAGATCTAGGAGCAAGTACTACTACTACTAGTTCGGCGGTACAGCTATTAGCGTTCCTCAAGGATCTTCCAAAGCTTTAAAAGTGGGCTGCGCTCCAATTTATTAAACTACGTCGCCCCACCGTAAGTCAGATACTAGCATTTTAGCATATATTATTTAATGCACGAACCTGATTAAATGGCCCCCGATGTTAGACCATTATGCATAAAATCAATCACACTCAAATTCGCCTATTTGCAAGAGTGATTGAATTATTCTTCCCGATGAGTATGAGAGGTACCATAAAGGGAGGTAGGGGGTCGTGTCAAGGGTCCTAAAACCCTCTACTATCTGAGATGATCATTAATCCGCTTGAAATCAGTACTGAGCCCTATCTAGGAATAGTTTAGGTAGTAGACTGACAGTCCCTGATCTCCTATAGCCGTTCCCGTCTAATTTTTTTTTTGAAATGGTTTATGAAAGAGCTCGCTTCAAAATCTAGAAGCAGTCTAATAATATCGTTGTGATTACAATTTGATAAAATACGTGCCAAGACATTTCTCGGTGTCGCTGCCTCGGTTTATGTATCAACGCTTTAAGAGATTTAGAATCGGAATAGATCGATTCAGCAAAAGTTCGCAGAGGTAATGAGCACAGAACCGTGCAGGAAGTCCCGGGAATATGATTGAAGCTATTTTTAAGTCAATTACATATTAGAAAGTAACGTGACAGGCTGCTTTATTCTTTTTCTTGGTTCCAATTCAAGAGCGTATACTCGTATACAACAATCCCATGGTCACATCGGCGCATTGGAGACTTTCATAGTCACGTGTGGCATGACCACACTCACTTGAGCAAATTTGCGATGCTTCGCGCACCTTGTTACTTCACTCAAGAGAAGCTGCATGCCAATGTTTTCGTGCACCCAATCGTTTGTCGCGCCAACATTTGTTTCTGCATAGGGCTGCTAGCTAGGGACTCAAGTCGCCTTTTTCTCTACTGTTGTTTTTCTCATCTAGATACTAGCCCTCAAGCCAGCCAGCGCTCCAAACACAGCATCGAAGCTGCCCTCGAACCGCTCCTCGATCTTCTTCCAGTTCACCACCTGCCAGATCCCCTTGGCGTAAGAAGCCTTGTCATTCAGATACTGCAGGTAGTAGGCATGTTCCCACATGTCGACGCCCAGCAGAGGCTTCTTCCCAGCAGGCACGATATCCTGGTCTTTGCTGGTGGTGATCTCCAAAATCCCGCTCTCCACATCCTGCACCAGCCATCCCCAGCCGCTCCCTTTCAGCCCCAGCAGCGTGGCGTTGAACTTCTCCTGGAACTTCTCGACCGAGCCCCAGCGGGCGGCCAGAGCAGCGCTCAGCTTGGGGGCCGCGGAGATCTGGGCGTTCGGGGAGGATGAGGGAGTCAGGTTCTCCCAGAACAGCGTGTGGTTGATGTGACCTCCCGCACTGAAGTTGAGATTGTTTTGGAGGTGGATCTGTGTGACGATGTCGTTCTTGGTAGAGGCCGTGGCTTGGGAGGCCAGGGTTGCGTTGAGGACGTTGATATAAGTCTGGTGGTGCTTGGTGTGGTGCAGAGTCATAATTTGAGAGCTGATTTGCGGCTCGAGTGCCTGAGGGCTGTTAGTATTGCTCGCAATATGACACTGGGTTTGGTACATCGTAGGCATATGGGAGAGGTGGGAGTGTAAAGGCCATCTTGAGATTTGCGGATATCTTGCTTGTGAGAATTCCTGTGAGAGCAAAATCTTGAGCGATTTGAGGTTGAGGTCGATATTGATGCGTGGAGTGGAAGGAGGGGAAGTGAAAACGAGGGGTAGCTTTTGGCTCTCAGCACGTCACTCCAGAGTCCTCCGCATCATCCACACCCATGCGAAGAATTCTACCATTGCTTCATAACTATTGGCTGTGGGTGCCAAGTGCTGACGAGCATTTGCGCTGGATTGAGAGAATTAACCGTTGACATAAAACAAAGTCTCGCTTAGCACTCTAGCGAATGGGAGGTGGGATCCATAACCCACCGACGCGGCTGCATCGACTTGGGAAGACCACGCGCTTCTGTATACGCCTACCTGGAGTGACTATTGTCACTAGCTGACTGTTATACATGCCAGATCAGCAACCGATATATCTCAAGTCGACGTCGACCTATAGTCTGTCTTCGGCCAACGCTATTAAAACCGCTAAAAACCATCAGATCTATGTCTTTCTTCTTCAACCTCTTATCTATGCTCACTCGCGGCGCCGTATGTTTTCTACCAGGGTAAAGTAATTTCTTCTGTTTCTGGCGGCGGCTAGGGAAACGCTGTGTAGTAGATATGAAGAGGTGGAGGATGGACTTTGAGATCTGGCCGTAAGATGAAATCATGCTGCAGGCTGGCTAGAAAAGAAAGTTTTGAACTCAAATTTGATCTCTCCCAGGGTGTTAGCAGGGGCGCGAGAAGTATCATGTGTTCTACAGGTGTCATCCCCCTCTTTCCATGAACAAAGTGGATCGCATTTACACTGAAAATACTGAAGTCTCCATGTCGGCCAAAGCTTAGTTACTACCCGTCTTATTTCTGTCTGACCATCTACTCTGTAGAAAATAGCGCTTTCTCTTGGTCACAGGAGGTTTTCTTGGCTACTATGCCAAATTGCTTTTGAGCTGCGTGGATCGTGCTGCATCGTCTTTAGCTGAAGTGGTGTCTGGACGTCTGAATAGGAGCTGAGACCCTGGAAAATGACTCGAATCTAGCTGGGTCGGTCTGAGCAATAACACGAGTAGCCAATGAAAACTGACACAGCCTACAGTGGTCAATCGGATCATCATTTTCTCGGATTTTCTAAAGGCAGTTGAGATACCTACCGGTACTGTCTGTCATTAAACATTTGCTTACCCTGCGAGGCAGCCTCTGGAAGAAGTCGAAACATGAAAGGGGTAGGCCCTTAGCAACTAAGCGAGTTTCCTCTGTAGCAGAATTCAAGCTCTAGGCTCTTTCCTGAACATCTACTATACGTAGTATATGCACTGTATCTTGAGTATTCCAAACTCAGTAGCAAAGGTTATCTGAGCCTGGGATTTACCAGTCCAGAAATTCATAATCCTTCTCCAGATCAAGAGCACCTGATCCCTGCCTTCGCCTGGTCAGAGATCCCCCTTTCTGTTCTTGTCTAGAGATACCTAATTTTGGCGAGCGTTTATCGATCACCTGCTCCAGTCCGAATATCAAGCCAACCATCTGCAGGCTAGTGCTGAAGAGTTGCCCCAGAACTGTGGCTCAAATATCTCGGCAGTCTTGCCCTGGGATTTCGGGGATCAACAACCGCGGACGCTTTCCGGGTGATGATCCACCCTGCATTACCCCAATCTACAACGTACATGTCAGCCTCCCTCGAGATCTCACCTGTCATGAGCGCCAAATCCTCAGACCCCAGAAGTAGAAAACCATCCAGACTGTGAATTTACCTGTAGGATTGTCAAGTTGACTTGTTCAGTCCATTCCTGTCGCGTTTTCGCCCAGAATGGAAGGAACCTGTCTCTGCGGCGCCATCAGAGTCCGCGTCAACGACCCTGACTTGTTCACGAAGAAGAGAGGCCACATCTGCAGATGTACAAACTGCAAGAAGACGGCTGGATCTGGTATGTTTACATATTCCAACCCATCGTCCAATCCTATTTTTCCCACCATTTCCTAACCAGGTTCGAACCGTTGGACTGCAATACTTGTTGATATGAGATTATAGCCGCTGCTACCAACCTGATTATCGAGGATGAGAAAGTCGAGATCATCGGTGAAGAGAACTTGAAGCGGTACGAGGACAGAGATACGTTGAGCGGGACGCCGTTGGGCAGGTTCTTTTGCTCAAATTGCGGGAAGTAAGTCTTGAGCGTTCTACAGTTAGTGGGAAATATTATTGAGGATGGTACATACAGCCCAATCAAGTCTGTGACACTACTGTACAAAGGCAAGACAGTGTTAAAGCTGGGAATCTTCCCGAAGATCCCGACACCGGAGTGGGAATCGTTCACGGGGAGCAAGCAAGAGTGGGAAAGAACGCTTGAGGGGACGGTGTTGTACAAAGGGAAGAGTTTTGGGGAGAAGATGGAGTAAGGGGCTTATTAAGGAGTGAGAGACAGTCTATAAACTTGGGAGTTAATATGATTCACTGACAAATATTCTTTCTATGTTTGCTCGGCTTGAATTTAAGAATGTGCTGAGTGCTGAACCTCCAAGCAAGATCAAGCCCACCATGAGCGATTCTAAATTGGCGCTGCTGGAAATAAGTTGACTTGGAATGTACAGGGAGCTTAGCATCACGGAGTTGGATTCCCCATGTAAAATGAATAGAAGCGCAAGAAAAGGAACACGGGCATGGGAGTGCAAGCAATATCGAATAAGCAGGAATCCAAGGAGATCTTTCTCACTAAGAATCTTTCTTATCCTGTGAGTGACCCTCGAAGCTATCATTTCTCGCCGAAAGCGGCAAAACCGTATCTGATAGTCTGATAATCTGGTCATACGGGGAAAGACTGCTGCTAACCACTGGCTTGCCAACTACCACTTTCTGGTCTCTGGTCAATTCGAGACTCGCCATGGACATTCTGCAGCAGATCCAACATGGCGTACATGGATACAAACAACCACAGTTCCCCATATCAGAAGTAAGAAATTTAGAAACACAATGCAAAATAGGAAAGATAATATGGATGAAAATACCTACGCTCGCTATGATAGAACGACTTGATTTAAGCGGAGAAGGCTTGGGCTTGGGCTTGGCTGGGCTCGGCCCGGCCCGGCCCGCTCTCTTTATTTTCTCGAGGCCAACCTCACCGGCGCGTCGCATTGAACACCAACGCGATCACCCCCCCTCCCCAACCGCGGCAAGATGGGCAAAAATAAACGCCTGAAATCCGGCACCGTATCCACCAACTCGAGGAAAAAACAAAAAACTCCCAAAACTCTAACTCGTTCTTCGGGCGTCTCGAAGTCCACTTCGGCGCAAAAGCCCGCCTCCAAACCCACAACCACCCAAGCCGTCCACTCCAAGCCCACCATCCCCTTCTCCCCCTCCGACGCCATCCTCCTGGTAGGCGAAGGCGACCTTTCCTTCGCGCGCTCGCTAATTGAAGAACACCACTGCGAGAACGTAACAGCGACGGTGCTGGAGAGCGAGAAGGAGCTGAAGGAGAAATACCCGCACGTAGTGGAGAACGTGGCCGCCGTGGAGGAGGGAGGGGGCAGCGTGAGGTACGGGGTCGACGCTGGAAAGATGAAGCCTTTCGTGGACGGGAAGGGGAGGAAGGGGCTGGGGGTCATGGACAGGGTGTTCTTCAACTTTCCGCACGTGGGAGGCAAGAGTACGGATGTGAATCGGCAGGTTAGGTATAACCAGGGTATGTTGCTACATAACATCTCTGTTTTTTTCCTGAGCGTGAAGATGGAGGGGCTAATGATGGTGGTTATGCAGAGCTCCTGGTATCGTTCTTCAAGCAGGCCTTGCCGTCCCTGTCTCCTACCAAAGGTAGCTCCATCATCGTCACGCTGTTCGAGGGCGAGCCTTATACGCTGTGGAATATCAGAGATCTAGGACGGCATTCAGGACTAGAGGTTGCGCAGAGCTTTAGATTTCAAGCAAAGGCTTACCCGGGCTATAAGCACGCGAGGACGTTGGGGGTTGTGAAGGGGAAAGACGGGAAGAAGGGAGGTGGGTGGAGGGGCGAGGAGAGAAGTGCGAGGAGTTATGTTTTTGTAAGAAAGGGGGAGGGTGCTGTTTTTGGGAACGGGAAGGGGAAGAGGGCGAAGAGCGTTAGTAGTGATGATGATGATGATGATGATGAAGAGAAGGACGAAGAGCCAGAAGAGGGGTTCGAGGATATTGAGGGGCTTGAAACTGAATCAGAAAATGAGGACGAGGATGAGTATTCCGACCACCCACCAGAAGATGATTGAAAACCTGTTCAACTCTCGCGTCACAGCGATAAAAGCGCCTCGAGGATTTGGGATTTAGGTGGCTGAATCGCTAGCCATGGGCTTATGCTACGGATACATGGGTACTTCAACTCCTTCCGTATAACGCCAGCCCGGATGTATTTGCGATCTTGCACTTTTGCAACCCAAATAGATCCCATCGCCAACTCCCTGAGATCGAATGGCAATGGCATTCAGCAAATCTATCAACACACTAACGCCGGGAAACAAGTCTAGATCTGAATGGCACCAGGCGGGACATGCATTCCATTTATGGGTAGAATCCCATCCACCATTGCGCCGTTTCCAGCACCCACAGACAGTGGCAGCAAAGCCTCGCCGAGCATACCCTCCGGATGTAAGGCGTACATCGGTGCCTCCATCGAATCTCCGTCAAGTACCACCATGTTTTGGATTGGCTGTTGACGAGCACCAAGGACGTTGATGACATCTTGGGCAAGCTGGCCACCGAGTACAGCCGTAACAGGCGCAATCTCACTGCCCAGGTTCTGCAAAAACTTGCGGAGGACCTCGGAACGAAGCGTCTCTTCTGGGAGACCTAGGGCCTTGTGCTTTTGGGTCGCCAGCCTCGTGAATGTCTTAAAGTGTTCTGCATTACTTGGCAATTGGCCGTTGTGCATTTGTAGGAATTCCCATAGGGCACGTAGACATGACAGAATCGGAGTGACAGCCTTTAATCGTCGTTTACTCTTCAGGAACTCCACGGGGAGACTCGCGGCATCGCTAGCCAAGAACCACGTAGAATAGAGTTCCCGCTTTGTGACCATCTCAACGTTCTTTCCGCCTTCCTTCTTGACCTTGACGTCGACAACACTGCGTGTCCGCGTCTCGGGTCCTTTCACGGTCGCCCTATTGCCCTTCTCTCTCTCTACCAGGTAGTCGTGCTGAATCAAATCTGAGAATATGAAGCCGTAGAAACCGTGCACACCCGCGGCGTAGAAAGCCTTGTGATTGATTCTCGTCGCCGTATTGATGATATTCAGGGAATCTGGGAGCAAATCCGTCGCAATGACAACATCAAACCGCCCAAAGTAGTCCGGACTCTTCTCTTTAACATTTTCCTGGTCCACAATAACACTGACTCTCGGGTTCAGCTTTCTGATCTGCGGCGCAGCAGCCTCGGCTCGGTTCATACCAACATCGGATTCGGAGATGAAGAACTGCGAACCAAGGTCGTTCTCGGTGATGTTCTCGTGGTCGACGACTGTAAGGGAGTGGATGCCTGCCAAGACTAGGTTCTTGGCGATCTCGTTGGCGAGCGCTTTCATGGTTATGAGGAGGATGTTGGCATTGCGGATCTTTTCTTGCGCCTGGACGCCCCAGAGTCGGATTTGTCGGTCGTAAAGGGCGATTTCATCTGGGGCTTGTTAGCTGAGCGCAAGTGGAAGTTGGGGGGGGGGGGGGGGTTACCAGCGCTGATACCAGCTTCTACTGAGGGGGCAATGAGAGGATTTGAAAGCTCCTGGGCAGGCAAAGCGGGTGCATCTGTGACAGCCTCCATTATTGTTGCGGCGTCGAGGGAGTCAGGCAGTTGAATCGATGAAGAGTTTCGAGATTGAAATGCGCCTAGTTGTTGGAGCGTCCCTTCGTTGAGCTGTTCGGACTGCGGCTCAACAGTTTACGGTGAAGTAGAGCTGCCACAGCCTGGCTACCGGCTACCGACTGATATTGAGGTGAGGTGAGGTTGTACAGTCGAAGTGAAATGAGCGTAGAAGGAGCTCGCGGTGTTGATCAGCAAACAAAATGATCAACGCGAACGCGACTATCCCCTATCTAATCGCCGAAGTCTCTTGGCCAATTGCAGCTGTCCAACCCCACGCTGCACTTACACTCAAAGTACGGTAAGGCACACCGGAACAGGAGTCAACGTCAACTCGTCAACTGATCAAAGAAGTTGCAGCGACGCCTCTCCCCTTGCGCAAATCGACATCTCCCGAACCACTTCGCCGAACTTACTCGCTCTGCATAAGTACAGCTCTTTATATTTATATCTGTTGCCTCTGCTGCAGTCGACGATCACCTGTGAACAACAGCCTCTCAGCCGCACTGCCATTACCATATGCCGAGGCCATTATCATTGATGGTAAGCCTCCTCTGCTCCTTGTCCCGAGACTTGTGTTCATATTGGGGCGCCCTACCTTCGAGGGAAAGAGGATTATACCGTCCCGAAAGGAACCCCTACTAAATGTTTCTGACCATAGTCTGGTAACTTTGATGACCCCCCTGCCTCCGATCCACACAGAGAGACGGCAGCCCGGATAGTACGAGAGATACTGGACAACACCCAGTCCTCGCACGATATCAGCCCTTCTGGCGAGCTATTCAGGGCAATAGAGCGTTTTCACGCCCGTAGAAGAGGAGAACAAGTTACGATGGAGGAGCAGGAAGGGGATAGGAGCAGGCGGCAACATCAAGGAGAGGAGCAGCAAGAAGGCTCGCCTCTGTTCGTCATGCCATCCAATCCATCAACCGAACTAACACCACGCCAAAGACCTGCAACGAGAATAGCTGGAATGACTGCGAGACGTGGCAGGTCTCGACTGGCAATGAACGAAAGAAACGTGGAGAGGAATAGAACCTTCGGGGAGAGCAGCGCAAGCAATGGCCTTGCTGATCTACAACATGCTGGTAGGCAACTTGAGCAGGCTAGCTCTACATTAAGAGCTCTTTTGGATGATCCTGTGCCCAATATTTCATCTCCCTCCTTGGAACCTTCACATCAACACCCAGGAGCCGACGCCGAACACAATTGGAGGGCCAAACGCAGGAAAATTGAAAACGAGAAAATGGAATCTGGGTTCAAAGGCTTCAGCTACGGGAGATATGGACAAGTGGAACCAGGAAAGCTCAAGATGGAAATCGTTAGCTGTGATGGAGGAATATTTTCCGAGCATGGAGGCAACTATGCTGCCGAGAACGTCTTGAAAAACGACTCGACGGTTTACTGCACAAAGAGTAATCGATGTAATCTGGTTCTTAGGCATCAAGGAGGCACTGCCTTCTCTTTGAAAGAACTCATCATCAAGGCGCCCCACTCTGGTTACACAGCTCCGTAAGGCTTGACATGCCCAGGTGGCAGCAGCTCATATACTAACAATCTCACAGTGTTCAGGAAGGAATGGTCTTCATCTCTATGACGTCCGATGATCTTCTAACCCGCACAGCCCAATATCAGATACAATATTCTCCAGCAAAGCCAAGGCGCTTGGGAACCCAACGGCCGAACGAGCTACCACCAGTCACTTCACTCCAACATGATGGTGATGGCACCATGACAACAGCTCAGGTCCGCGCACGTCGATTGTACCACATAGGTCTGGAAGACGAGGAATGTGATTACCGGACCGCACAAATACCATTCGAGTTCACAGAAAACGCACCCCCGTTCCAAGTAACAACAGAATGCAGCGACACAGAGGACGACGAGCCTCCGGCTCAATCATCCCGGCATCGCACACTTCACCGAGTGATGAGTACCATCCGATTCGAGGATCCCGACACCAGCGAAGAAGACGTCGACACTGCGGCAGCGCAGTGGCATGTAGACTATATTGCCGGCATGGGTCGGGCACATCGTCTCAGGCGCCGAGAAACAGCAAGCAACATTACATTGGCAGAAGCTGAAGAAGCATCTCAAATCGCCACCCAGGAAGCAGTCAGAGCCGTAGGAGGTGAGCTTATGGCACCTCACGCCAGATTCTTTATCGAGAGGGATAAGAGCAAATGCACTGTCAAATTCGATCCGCCCGTCAGTGGACGGTTCATTCTGTTGAAAATGTGGAGCCCACATCATAGCTCATCGAGCAATATCGATATACAGAGCGTGGTAGCAAAGGGGTTCGCGGGACCGAGGTTTTTCCCTGCTATTACTATGAGATGAGAAGATAACGGGCGGAAAGGGCACTTCTGAAACTAGATCGTAACTTGATGGGGCGGCATTTTCCATGATGGAATAGAATCATCACGTGGACAGCAGAACATTTTTGATCGCGTTATTTGGCCTTTGGTCACGAATAGCAGTGACTTGTGAAGCCCCATGGGCTGCTCAACATATATCGATGTTCTATGCCGAATTTCGCACGGTGAGCGCATACTCCGTACTGTTCAAAGAGCAGTGGAGGGTCTATTGCGTGTGAGTGAGGTTTACAAAGTATTTATAATCCTCAATAGTCGCCATGAGATCATAGAATTACGAACAGGCTTTGCCGGGCCATATCTGGCAATATATGGAAGATTCAAATCTGCTAGTCGAGAGCGATATCCGTAAATAACAAATGGGTAGCAAAGTAAAGTCACCTCCTAGCAAGTGTGCTTGCTACGCAAGGTTTCGCTTATCCGTATCAGGGCATCAATCAATAACCAAACACCACAATAATGTGATCCTGGTGTAATCGAGAACACTTTAGATGGCTGGGAAGTTGTATGCTCACCGCAAATATATTTGGTGAATCCCAATATCTGTCGATACCATAGCATGGAAATGATATGGGAGATGGCCGTTCTCGGAAGCGATACTCGGCCGGGCAGGATACCGTTGTCTAAATAAAAGAAAGGACAGGATATCCTGGAATTGTCATTTTAGGAACTAAAAATCATATTTTGGTGACCTGACGAAGGCTCCGTCGGGCATGATTGTCCATAGGCAAGAGGCTAATCTGTGATATTGAAATCCGTTCCCGGATCATGGACACGAGCCATCTCGCAGCATTACCGGTACTTTCCTTTTTCGCTTCCGTATCCTGACCTGCATGCTCCTCCATGACTCACTCGCACGATTGCCCTCTCGCACCATTAAAACCGCCCAACCTCTACCTCTCTACTCCTGCTGTTCATGCCAGGTCTGCGATTCAACCGCGAACATCGCCTCATTTGCTCCTGGATCGAAACCAAGCCAAATACATAAATACACAACGACGACATGCGACCATTGCTGGAAGACGAGCGCGACATCCATATTCAAAAGGGGCAGTTCTGGAAAGATACACAGGCGGGAAAAAAAAGTCAGAGATCAAGGCGACGTTTGAGTAAATGATCAGTTGTTCAAATAGCGTATCGAGGAAGTTAATCGATGACTGCTCTTCCTTCGCTAAAGGAAAGGGGGAAGAAGGTCTCAGGGGGATAACCCGATTGAGAAACGCAGGCGACGAAACAGTACTGTAACGAGTGATCTCCAGAGGAATACCTAGTGCAGGAAGAAAAGCTCTCTGCGGTTTGTTTCGATCGCCGTGAATCGATTCCGAAAGGCGGAAAATCTCAAACGCGTGGCTTGATCTTTCTATCTTGAACTGAGCAGACCGTTGTCCGTTCTGCATATATACACATACGCGCGTGAAGAATGCTTCGTGGCGTGAATAGAGTCATTAATACGTGATCAGCTCAGTCACTAACAGAGAGATCCCATGAAGACTTTGATTTCTGTGGAAATGAAGAAGAATACGGAGACGCTCGTGTATATGACTGTGACACTTCTCTGGGCAACTTCGGTGTCTAGATATTCGAGAAGACTCTACCAGCTTCCGTGTCTTGACTTGTCGTCAAAGTCAATCGGCATTTTGATAGTTAGATACAGGACGTGACTGGATGTGCTATTCCAGGCACGCTATCAAACATGTTACAATAGATCAATAGTACATTTGCCACAGGGTATAGAAGTGCCGGAAATTGAGTACTGATTTGAAAGCACTGAAATACGTACCTGAACTGGCATAGTCTGGAGATCGGTGGCAAGGAGAATCGCTACTCAATACAGCTGGAAGACGTAACAAGCCAAGTCGGATTTCGCAGGAGGCTCGCCGTCTATTCTTGTCCATACACATACAAAGTACGAAGCCTTATCAGAGAGTGGTGTATCTTAGGTATGGCCTTACCTCTCTTACGTTATCCTGCCCGAACTTCTTCTTCGCATCGGCCGTCGATACCGTCGGCGGTACGATCACATCGTCGCCCACCTGCCAATCAATAGGCGTCGTAACGCCCTTCTGATCCGCCGTCTGCAACGAATCGATAACCCTCAGCACCTCGCTGGTATTCCGTCCAGTACTAGCAGGGTACATCATCATCAACCTAATCTTCTTGCTCGGGTCAATGATGAACACCGAGCGGATCGTGAACGCGATGCCCTTCTCGTCAATGTTCTGCAGATCCTGGGCGTCGACCATGTCGTACAAGAAGGCAACTTCTCGGTTTGGATCTGCGATGATGGGGAATTGGAGGTTCGTCTGGGAGATGTCGTTGATGTCTTCGATCCATCTCGCGTGGGAATCGAGACCGTTGGCAGACTACAGACCATATATCAGTGCACTCCTTTCTTATACTGGTGAGAGCTCGTACCAAGCCAATCATCTTGACGCCTCTGCTCTCGAATTGATCCTTCATCTTTGCAAAGGCGCCCAGTTCCGTCGTGCAGACGGGCGTGAAGTCAGCCGGGTGGGAGAACAGGATGGCCCAGCTGTTGCCCAAGAATTCGTGGAAATCGATATCGCCATGTGTCGTCTTGGCCTTGAAATTGGGCGCAACTGATCCTAATCTCAATCGTGGTTGCTCTGTTGAGGTAGCCAGGAAACGGCGAGATGGAGGGGTAAAGGGCTTCTGAGGCCGCAAAAGGCGTGGACCAGCTGCGCGGATTGAGCGGAAAGCTCGAGGAGCTGCACGAGGTATGAAAGCTGACATAGTGGTGTTTGGAAAAGAAGGATTAAGCCGTTGGAGGGATTTCAATCTTCAAATGTGTTGAGTTGGAGGTTTTGTTATTTCACCGGCTACATCATCCCACTATTGCTTATTCAGCAACTAGCGATTGACGACTCTGATTAGAGCGTGAAGAACGAGGAGTATAACAAATAATCAATTAATTAGGCACTATTAGAGCCCCTAGAAAACGCTTACCATACTCTAAAGCGTCGTTTGAATTTTAACCTTATCAATCACAACCTCAAAAAAAAAAAAAAAAAAAAAAAAAAAAAAAAAAAAAAAAAAAAGGGGCGAACAAGAGCGATCTACGAAGCTTCTTCGCTTGACCGTTGTTGACAAAACAAACTCATCTACTCCACTATTTTCCCTATTCGGACACGACGCCCTTGACGACGACTCTACATAACCACAGACCTGAAAATCAGGGGGTTGGTATAGATGGGGAAATCTCCACCCCACAGAGCCTACGCCGCATCTAATCTACACGCCTACGACATCTCGTCAGAGGTAAGAAGGACGTCAATACAGACACAGATGTCCAAGACTTGAAAGTGCCAAAGCTGGTACACACATCACCACCCGAGTTTTTTGAACGCTTGTGCAGTCCAACGATCTTGGATACGAATTGTCACGTCCACCACCGCCGAGTATGAGAAAGCCGAGCTTCGACATGGAAGGGAGGCTTGCCGCTCCAGAGTTGTTGTGGGGCTGAATTCCATAGGTGGTGATACGTCGAGCTCTGAGGCGCCTGCGGCTACTGGGTTGAGCAGGGCTGGTGGCACAGGGGGATTTTCGAACTGGGGAATGAATTGCGAACCATGGAGCACAAGAACGTGAATCAACTGCCGTATAAGACCATGGAGAACTTCGTTACAGCCCGGACAAGCCTTCATAAAATTAATATTAGCTAACCCTCTCTCTCTCTCTCTCTATCTATATTTCTATTTTACAAACAGCCCTGCCTAAAAGCCCTCTTCGCAAGCTCCGGCTCAGCACCAAGAATATCGGGGTATTTCCATCTGAACCCGTGCTTCATCCACAACTTGAACTTCTCCCTTTTCTTCATCTCCTTCCAGCGCTCTAGCAGAACAGCCTGCTCCTCTAGACTCTTCGCCTTGTACGTCGGACCCACCCAGCACAGGAACAGCCACCAGATGCAGCACCACGCGTACGGCAGCCCTCTCTTGCGGTGCTTGCCGAGCATGAGACCCTTGAACGAGACCCAGCTCTCCAGCAGGCCGACGAAGAACCAGATGAGGAACCACCCGACGGGAACCAAGACGCAGAAGAGAATCAGCGGCGTCCAGTAGTTGTAGTCATCCCTATCGTAAAAGCTACTGCTGGATCTCGACGAGGAAGAATCATAAGACCATGCCTGCGTGCACAGCGC
Organism: Drepanopeziza brunnea f. sp. 'multigermtubi'; assembly: GCF_022702325.1. Taxonomy (NCBI): domain Eukaryota; kingdom Fungi; phylum Ascomycota; class Leotiomycetes; order Helotiales; family Drepanopezizaceae; genus Drepanopeziza; species Drepanopeziza brunnea. The sequence continues at coordinate 1,882,180 of NW_027094075.1, forward strand.
GGTAGGTGAGGTGTAGCATTTCGTAGTCGGCGTATAGCAGTTCGACATGTAGTACGACTCTGGCGCGTAAGTCGCAGACGCAGATGCGACGTCCGATGAAGCGATATCCGAGGGGTTCAAAACGGCAAGGACTTCGGTGTACATGGTCGGGTTGAGGTGCTCATATGAGTACGTGGACACAGACGTGGATAAAGAGGCAATAGTTGGAGTGACGATCGCGGGGACGTAAACGGGGACCATGGAGGTGAGAGTCCAGTTCTGCGAGCAAGTGGCATCCGGACTGTATGTGATGGGGACGACATACTGAGTCTCGAGATATAAAGATTCCGAGTCGTAGGATGCATACGGACGTGCGTAGTCTGGAGCACTCTCGAGGAGGATCTCTACAACTGTAACTCCTGCGTACTCGGCCGAGGTTGTGACTGTGGATAGCGCTGAGTAGGTCGTCGTAGGGACATTGGCGGGGTATGTGTAAGTCGCAAGAGACTCTGCATATGTTGTTCCAGAATAAGTGGTATAGGCGCGCGTTCGATCAGACTGGGTGTAGCCCTCAAGGGTATAGACAGAGAGTACAACGTAAGAAGTGACAATATACGGAGCGGCAAATACCTCGAGCGTAAGCAGCGAGCAGAAAATAACCAAAAGCGACTTCATATCAAAGTACGAGCAAATGGGCGAGTATAGACCTCTCCAGGTATGTTATATCGATCGAGTGTATGAAAACCGCTACGTTAAACTTGAAGTCAATGTCGCAGATCCCAATCCCCCTTATAGGACTAAGAACAATCTGCGCTTAACGAGAGACAGGAAAGGTGTGATGAAGTTGACAAGACCAAAGGAGCTCAGGAGCAGCCCCTCTCCTACTTAAGCTTGTTCTGACTGCTCTGGATCATTTCGCGGGAAGTTTATGGTGCACAAACTCCACAAGGGGACGCGGTAAGATTGCTTTCAGGGGAGATCGAGACCCGAAATAGCGATGCTGTGCCGCAATTGGCCTTACCGAGCACATATTCTCTCCAAGGGGTCCAATGTAACGTCGACGGGAGGCATACAGATAATTTCTGCATCTATCATGTACGAGAATTAGCGGCGAAAGCTGAATCTTTTGAGAGAAATGGTTGGAGGTGGTGGCAAGATTCTGCCACGTTAATGCCACCTAGCCACGAATGTTAGAGACCATTCATTCTATTTCCGTGAAGCAGGCAATCATAGCGAGTCTCAGGAATGTCTTCGTCAATTGCCAAGAACCTGCTTAATTATATGCAAGCCGAGGCAGAAACACACAGCAAACTGTTCACCCAACCCAAACGCTCCATTCTGATTAACATAATGCTCGCAATACGCCCCCAGACACAATTTTATTACTCGTCATGATCCATCTTGCACAATCCACCTACCGGAAGACCCATTCACCGGGCGATTAGATGTAAACTCCGGTCAATAAAAAGCAGCATACTTCTGACTGTGGACCAACAAGAGCTTGTAGGCAACATCGATCTGGGCCAGTGTTCCTTCAATGCACAGTGTTGCAGATACCCCGCCTCGAAGAGTTGAGACTGATGCTCCACTCTGGCGTGTGATAGAGACGATAACTCGAGAGCCGTCTGGTCCGTTATCGAGGAGAGCATCCTGGGCCTCAATAGAAATTTCCAGCCGCTTCACAGATTCAGCAGCTGAGAGAGTAACGGTAGCGAGCTTTGAATTATTGATATTCGACTTGGGGGCATCTGGGGTAGTACTGACGGCCACATTTGGGAGAGGCTCTTGGTCTAGGGTGCTCTGCTCCTTGTTGGCCTCGGGATGACCCAACTCGACGATTTTGTGATCAACTTCGATCGGTGCATCAGACTTGAGGTCAATTTGGGGCTCTGGTAGAGTCTCTGGGAAGGTCGAATCTACCTGGTTTATGGTGACCGGGACTTGCAACGAAAGTGTTTGTTCTTCTTCGAAAAGGCTTGGACTTGGAGATCGTGGCTCACTAGCTAAGCTGGCGATAGTGGACCATGAATTCCAAGCACGCTCTACTGCATGTTAGCGCTACTTCATTTCTACTTCAGCTTCCTGCGCTTACTGAGATATCCGAAACCCTCGTTCTGGCCTGTTTGCTGCTCTGGATCGACTAAGATGCGTTTAGAATAATGACAGGCTGGTGGTAAATGGGCCAGTGGAGTCACTAACCCTCAGACTGGATACTTCCGGAGATGTTACTGAGGGGTTTAGAAGATCCTAAATCACATCAGCGCTGTAATAATTCACGTCCTGACAACTTCGCCTCGCTTACCATCGAGAGCGTACGTAGAGACTTGGGCCTTGAAATGGTTGGATGAAGCTGTCGAGTATCAAAAATGCTCTCAGTTCTTGGGACGAGAAGCTGCAAGTTTGAACCCACTGAAGCTTTCGAAGTTCACCTTCATACTCTTTGGGCCTTGTTCATCTCGCTCTTCCTGATCAGCCAGAACAGTGGCGCCTTCAGCAGCAGCAGCAGCAGCAGCAGTAGCAGCAGCAGCAGCCGCTGCTTTAGAAGCCTCTCTGGAGCGTTGGAATCGAATATACTTGCCGATAGACATGTTGATCCGTGATGTTTGCGGATTGGATGAACAGAATTGGGTCGCAGTCGATCGATTTTCTTCAACGCACGTGTATGGTCATCGTTGATGGATGTGCGGGACACTGTTTTCTGTGAATTCCTCGTGGAGGACTGCTGCTTGACAGGAGGAGAATGAGGAAGGCGAGGAGGCCGATATCCAGAAATTGAAGGAAGGAAGCCATCTCACGAAGAAATTATCTTGTTGGACTCGGCAGGAACCACTTGTCTCGCTTACCAAATTGCTTCACTTCTCTTGCATCTCGCCAAATACCTCTGGATCACCATCACCAATCTTCAACAACCTTGGTCTCGGAACATAAATATATATTTTTGGGCTTCGAAGGGGTTGCATTGTATTGTATAGAAGGGGACCGAGGACGGTGCGGGATTTGGCGACTCCCCCCCATACATGCATCACAAGCCGGTTCTTGGTTGATTTGTTCGATTCTTGTCTTTCATTATGGGTATGTGAATGGACCCGGGACCCGGGGACCAGGTGACCAGGAGACCAGGTGACCAGGGGAACAGGTGACCCTCATCCAGCCTTCAGCTTCCCCTCATGCTCCTGCCAGAAATTCTTGCAAGCCCGATGTCCCCAATGTTCAACCCACCACTCCCCAAAACTATCCTCGACAGTCTCGTCCACCTTCGCCACCCGCTCCTCCCTCCTCAAGCCACAAATCAAACAACACTTCGGAGCTGTCAGAGCCCCCTCCTGGCACTTCACAAGCATCACCTCCGAAATCTCGGGAATAGCCAGATGTAGCTTCACGTCCTTTAAACTCGTGTTCGCTACCGCAACCGCACTCTTCAACCGTCCCAGATGCTCTTTCCACACTCGCACAAGATCAGCTGCTTCCCGCTCCTCACGCACCAGTTCGGTTTTATCGACACCCGCCAACTTCATCCCGCCTTTACCTCCCGCAGCCGCTGGCCCGATTTTCATCGCTTGAGAGAGCCGCGTGTCACGTTTCCAGCGAAGCTTACGCCCCGCGATGATGCGGGCGGCTACTGTAGCGATCAGGAGATAGGCGCGCAGGAAGTCGATAGTGGCGGGGTTGGAGAGGATGCGGTTCTTGAGGGAGAAGGGCTGATTGGCCACTGCTTTGAAGAGGGAGCTTTGGGGAAGGTCGAAGAGATGTGGGAAGAGGGCTAATATGACTGAGGGAGGTGGGATGTTCGTTGGTGGTGCTTCGTTTACGGGGGGTGCTGGCTCTTTTGCTGGTGACAGGATGCCGTTTGCGTTATCCCATTTCCAGACGTCTGCTTCAATGACTGGTGCTGTTCTGGGGAAATTTATAGCCGGTGTGTCTGCAGGTAGGTCTGTGAACTTGCCCAACTGGTCATCATCCAGTGGATTCGGTGCAGGTGAATCCAAGTATGGATGTGGTTTGGGGCTTTCATGCTCCGGCCAAGGAGTGACTGGGGAGGCAGCAGAGTCGGGAGCTGAAATATTCTTTACAGAAGAGGGTTTTTTAGTTACTGTTGCTATAGCTGGTAAGTCACCAAAACGATCTCGCTCTCGAAACGAAGATTTTTCTGGGGCTTGAGAATATGGCAAGCCACCTGGGGGGAGACCATTTGAGCTAACCAACACGCCCGCGTGTTCCATCGGTGGTTTTGCCGTCAAGCTAATCGCACCAAATATCTGCTCAAGGGAACGAGAGGGAAGTTGTGCCGGTGGTGCCTCGGGAACTGCCACCGTCTCGAACTCCCCAAACTCGTCGTCGTCGTCCGCCTCTGCAGAAGCTTCGTCCGCGTCAAAAAGAACATCTCCAGACGAAGGTTGCCGACCTGGGACGGGCTTTTTAGTTTCCACAAGACTCGGAAGTTCTTGCATATTGTTGGCAAACAGGTCAATCGTAGAACTTCGAGCTCTCGTATGCCCCCTCTGAGCGATAGCTTGTGCAGCTGGTGTCTTCAGTCCTCCAAGCCACCGTTCCTTTTTGGCAGTGACATTGACCTGTGCCGGTGCCTGAGGCTTGTCAGAGGCGGAGGCTTCCCAAGAACCCCATAAATCCTCTTGTATGGCCGTTGAATCTGATGCAGGAGCACTTGTTTGGATGTCGCTCATGTCTCCCCATATGTCTCCTCCCGACGCCTTCGCTGGGGCTTGTGTACCTTCTGCATATCCCGGCGTTCCCGACTGCCCCGGGTTGCTCAAGAAGGAGAGGTCGTTCGATGCAGGTACAGCTGCAACCTTCTTGTCTGTAGGGGGAGTATAAAAGCTATCGAACTCGGCGAGCAGGTCTGCGGACATATTGACGAGGCCAAGGAAGAGGATGTGGTGCCGAGCAAACAGATACCGGTACACTCAGGGGATATTTAGTTGTATGTTACTTACCGGGTGGATCATGGTTGGCTGACAGGGCTGCTTGCGGGCAACGCTGAAAGTGCTTGTTTAAGTCGATATCTGATCCAACCCAGACAAGTTGTTTAGATGGCAAGAGAGTCTCGAGCTCTCTCCGAAATGAGGAGCACACAATGCTGCCCCTTTTTCCTTTGATGGTGGGGCGTGGCGTGGGATATGCGACGATGTTTGCGATGATGTTGGAGAGAAGTCAAGGTGGTGAGTTCGATCTCAGCCCAGCCCAGCCCAGCGGAAGGGAAGGGGGAAGGCTGAGCCGGACGCCCAGAGAAAATTGCCGTGATTGGCGGACCTCGATTTTCGCTAAGAAGGATAAGTAGAGCTCCGTAGAGTAGGTACAGTCAGGCAGGCAGTCGGTCAGTCGGTCATTCGGCCAGTAATAAATATACGTAGCAGCAGATATCGACCCAAAGCCACATCAGAGTGACGAGCGACCCCTTACACCTACCTACCTACCTACCTACCTACTCAACCTACCTGATATACATCGTCTCTGTACAGCCTCATCCCTTCGTCAAGAGATCTTCTGAGGTTCTTAGCGGCTTGAACCAGAACCGGTACGATAGTGATGCGTTCGTTGGATGAATCGAGGTTGCAACCTGCGCGCATCATGGCCTGTTGTCTCACTAATCTTCTCTCAGGAAACGCTGGCAGATCACGACTGGGCATGCTGCAAGCCTCGATTGTCTCAAGAAGTCCGTGAGGGTCGACAGCGAGGATAGCCCATGCGTATCTGGACTGAGGTCGGTCTGTTGGAAGGCACGTCTTGTCTTTTTTTCTGACGAGGCCTATTCAAGCAGCAGGCTAACCGGCTTCTCTTCTCCAGACTTTTCTGCTCTTCCAGAGCACCGAGATCACGACTTGGTCACGCGCTCTGGTTGACTCTCGGGGCGCCTACACGTCTCTTAGGGAGCACTTTCTACGTTTCATCGAGAACCCAGACGAGATCGGTTCTGCGCTGGATCCGTTAGACGACGATCAACATGTAGGTCGCTCAAGAGATTCCTGCCAGTTTCCTCGCTGAGACTCTCAGTCCCCCTGGAATAGCCTACGGCAGGATGAGGAGGTCCGGGCAGAGATATTCCAAGATGTGGAAAGGTGTATGCCGGACGAACCCTACTTCCGACGCCCAAAGACTCAGACAATCCTGCTCGACATCCTGTTCATCTTCTGCAAGATCAACCAAGATGTAGGGTATCGACAAGGTATGCACGAGCTGCTTGCTCCCATTCTTTGGGTATTGGAACAGGATGCTATAGACTATGGAAGGGATGGTGACCAAGGACAAAGCCCTGGTGAAGATTTGCTTCTGAAGCAGATTTTGGACCCGGCGTATATTGAGCACGATGCCTTCACACTTCTCTCACTGGTGATGCGGTCTGCAAAATCCTTCTATGAACTAGGTGAGCCGGATCGAGAGGCAAGTACCGCTTCAAGTCCGCAGCAGAGCGCCTCGCCCATCGTTGAGAGAAGCAAAAGAATCCATGAGATCTATCTAGCTCGTTTAGATCCAGAGCTAGCAAAGCACCTCATAGACATCGAGGTTTTGCCGCAGATCTTTTTGATGTAAGCTTTCATGATCGTCCCTATAATCCTGGGTGCTGATGTATCTCGAACAGCCGCTGGATACGACTCCTCTTCGGCCGTGAATTTCCATTCGACGACCTGTTGGCCTTGTGGGATACCCTCTTGGCAGAGGATCCTGGTCTAGATCTGGTCGATATGGTCTGTGTAGCCATGCTTTTGAGAATTCGGTGGCAATGTAAGTAGTTCTGGTTTTGAATCGGAATATTTCTGACACCCCCCTAGTAATCGAAGCGAATTACTCATTTGCTCTAATGTTATTACTCAAATACCCAGCACCCGCTGCCCCAGATGGCCCACAAACTTTTGTGGATGATGCCATATTCCTTCGGGACAATTTCAGTGCAGCTGGTGGCGCAGAGATCATAAGCAAGTACAGTGGAAAGACACCATCTTTGCAGTCCTCGGACTCGAGACCTCTGACGCCACTTGGTCAAGCCCTGAGCCCAAAACGCAACCCGATAAGGACAAGGTCCCAGCTGTCATCGCCAGCACGATTCTTGCAGCAACAAGGAGGGGTTGAGGCACTACTTCAAGGCGCTGCTAATCGAGTGTTCGACCGAGCGGAGCGACTCGGCATCAACCAAGCAGTTCGAGACGCTGTTGGCGAAGCGAAGAAAAACATGCAAGGTTTCCAAGCATCGAGAAATGATTCTAGGCGAAGAACGTCGGAAATTATGAGATGGTCACTCGATGAGGGTAGATCAGTCCCCAACCCTAGAACGGCCATGACGGCAATACACAATCGCAATCAGCAACTTGCACGTATGCTGGAACAAGCGATGGCCGACCTACGAGCGGTCTCGATTTCGCCTGATGGAAATAAGGAGAAATATGTCCAGGCGATGGACATGGCAATTGCCAAAGTAGAGTTTGTCAAGGTCTACTTGGAGGATTCGACAATGCCTCTTCCAGAAGAATTACAATCCGATCCCCCATCTCCCAAAATACCAATACCTGATTCTCCACAACTCCCACCACACCCCCCTACACAAATTGCGACGCCAGAGCCACCAGCTTTGTCAATTCTAGAAGCAGTGACTCCATCACCTGCAGCCAAAGATACAAGCGACCGGCTGCAGTCCACTCAAGACACGCAGTTGAAGTCAGATTCTATACCTGTCCCAGCTCCGGTAACGCCGACCATAAAAGTGCAAGAATCGAGCGCCAGATTGGCAGAGCAAACATCGTCCACCAGACCAAAAGCCCCAGTCCCCACGCGCTCAACCATCGCACAGTCTAGTTTTTCTTGGATGTTGGAGCCGGATGATCTCTCAGGGTCTTCGGCCAAATCCTCGTCTCCGAATTCCGGGTCGCCATTCCTCAAGTCTGGCCGACGTCCAACTTCGGGGCCGAACCGGGAGAAGGCCGCATACTTGTTTGGTGAAGAAGGAGCAGAAACACGACCGCCTTTACTCCAAGAATCGCAACAGGTCTTTAATCTCGGGTCTATAAAGGGAGCCAGGGCAAATGATGGATGATGGGGCTCACAGTCGGGCTGATTACTAATGCTAAAGGCCTTCTGCCCAGCCTGCCCATCTGCCCATAATGCTGATCTTTGGGGCCACGGCCTCTCTCTCGACGAAGAATGAATGAATGAATGAATGAATGAATGAATGAATGAATGAATGAATGAATGAATGAATGAATAAATTTATAAATGAATTAATGAATTAATGAATGAGAGATACACCTACATCAACTTACTACTGCGGCATTGCCGATTTGGGAATGGTACGGGTGGAGCAAACAGCCAGCGGCAGAAAATATGCATTGCACCCTGCTCCAATATGATAGTCCAATATTGGCTAGGACTACCTGCCTAGTACCGTCCGTACTTTCTGGTGAAGCTTTTCGTGCTGATCCATGGAATGATTGGTTAGCAAACTGGATGTCGTAACCAATCCGAAAGTTGGGCTTTGTGATTTGCATGCGTCCCGTGATTGTTTTGCGGCAGCCTCTATGCATCTGGCATTCATTCCAGCGGGCATTGAAGCTACCGGTACCTACTCCGGCTACTCAGGCTACTCAATCACATCACTGTTTAGTAAGGCCAGTCTACTGCCCGGCCACCCCTGCTTGTCGTTACTCGCTTAAGGACCCCGCGATTTAGCGCGGAACTAGCTTAGCGTCCGCCCAAGCACTAGTTGACAGTATCAAAAACCTCTCTGGCTTTGTCTCGAACATCCTCTCCCTCACCACGAACGAACGAACATCCGATCATTGCATACACCTCTGCACCCTCGCCGTCCTCCTCAACCCTCAACCCTCAACCCTCAACCCTCTTCCGCCCGCCCGCCTCCTCCATCCACCTCCATCCACCTCCATCCACCTCCATCCGCCTCGACTTCCTTTGCGACCCTCACACCCCAGCTTCCTCCTTTATCCGGATCCCTTTCACCACCCCCCCCACCCCACCTCCTCAACTCAATTCCTGCGACCAGTCGGCGCACTCCTTGCAACCACTTTCCACGGTATGCTCTGTTCTTCTCCTACATAAGCCCCCATTTTGAAGCTTCATCTTTATTCCATGACTCTTCGCTCTGTATCATATTCACCTTCCTGTCCAATTGCTGATATTGTGCAGACCCAAAGTGACCGATCACAACTCACGTCCTCACCCAGTGTTTCACTGATCACCGAACCTTAACATGTCTACCCCCCAAGACCTCTCGCCCACCGCCGACGAGCTTATCGACAACATGAACCACCTCGGCGTCGCTGGTGGCGAAGAGAGACTCGGACCTGACGGCGAACCTCTCCCTAAGACCGACGAAGAGTATGGCGAGTCCCAGCTCACCCTCCGCGCTATCGTCTCCTCCAAGGAAGCTGGTGTCATTATTGGCAAGGCCGGTAAGAACGTTGCAGATCTCCGCGACGAGACCGGAGCCAAGGCTGGTGTGAGCAAGGTTGTCCAAGGTGTCCACGACCGAGTTTTGACTATCGCTGGAGGATGCGAGGCCATATCCAAGGCTTATGCTATTGTTGCTAGGGCTCTATTGGAGGGTGCACCGCAGATGGGTATGGGAGGTGTTGTCTCCACCAGTGGCACTCATCGTAAGTAGCATCTAGGCACATCGATACAACGATCCCTACTGACGCATAGCGTAGCAATCAAACTGTTGATTTCTCACAACCAGATGGGTACGATCATTGGCCGCCAAGGTCTCAAGATCAAGCATATTCAGGATGCTTCCGGAGTCCGCATGGTCGCACAGAAGGAGATGCTTCCACAATCGACCGAGCGCATCGTCGAGATCCAAGGTACCCCCGAAGGCATCCAAAAAGCCATATGGGAGATTTGCAAGTGTTTGATTGATGATTGGCAACGAGGAACCGGTACCGTCTTGTACAACCCAGTTGTCCGAACCCAACCCGGTGGAGGACCAGGAATGGGCCAGGGTGGTGGCGGTAACGGCCGTGACAACTACAACAGCAGCCCACGTGTCATGCGTACTGGAAACGGAAACGACTTCAGCGAGAACGCTCCCCGAACCTACAACAGTCGCCGTTCCAACTCTGATGCCGGTCAGCGTGGACCACCTACTCACGATGAGAACGGAGAGGAATACCAGACCCAGAACATTAGCATTCCGTCTGACATGGTTGGATGTATTATTGGACGTGCTGGCAGCAAGATCAGTGAGATCCGCAAATCATCCGGAGCCCGTATTAGCATTGCCAAGGCACCTCATGACGATACCGGCGAGCGTATGTTTACCATCATGGGAACCACCAAGGCCAACGAGGCCGCTTTGTACCTGCTGTACGAGAACCTCGAGGCTGAGAAGATGCGCCGAAGCCAGAACAACGCTCAGGAGTAGGGTGTTCCTCTGTATTCCTCCGTTTTCGATTTTCTTTTCATGCAGGCAAACATCTTAATTCCTCGCCAGATCTGACTTGCCGCGAGACTGATACGGCGAGGGATCTTTGTCAGTCTGCAGCAAATTCTTTAATGGACCAATTCTCCTTACGTCAAAAGCACTCTCGGCACCTTGTTTCTTTACTTTCTTTTCTCGTTACGACTACGGACTTTTACGAAATTACGGTCATCAGCAGCAACTTGATGGTGTACTCAGGTAGCGCATCTCCTCCAATGTCACTTTCCCTCGATACTCGACACTGACGATTCGCCTTGACCCTCAATCCCCCGACTCGAGACACCGACACCCTGTCTTCGACATTATGTATTCTGCTAAATCCGACGTTCACCCAATTCGAATTTTGCACGAGAATCGACCTAATCTCGTCATTCATCCGGCCATGACCTCCCTTCTCATACAGTCCCGAAAATCACCAATCACCACATTGCCCTGCCCTACTCCATACCAACATCAATGCCAGAAACCGCCTGGACTTTATTCGACGCTCTTGTCATCAAGATTTTGCTCCCTGCACGCCATTGTCTCTCAGCTCGCTTGCCCGGTCTCCGCGGTCACGTCGACATCTGAATCTCTGGAAAGATGTAGGAGGATCTAGTCGTAGACTATCAGTCGTAAACTAGTCGATCTGAGATTCTGAGCAATGACAAAATCAATGAACTTCATTTGGGATTTTGACTATCATATGACAGATGTGAACTAATTCCGTACCTCTTACTCAGGCATGATGTTATTTCTATACCCGGTACTGAGACAGTGACCCAGCATCCCACTCGTTTGTCTATCCAATGACATTGAAAGCCGACACTGTCTTCAAGCCGCTGTACATACGCTCACGCGAACCTTTACTCCGCCTCGCAAAGGCTCTCATCTAAAGCATCCGTCGATCAAATATCGCCCTCCCCTCTCATATGTACAAAGGCTACCCGCGCCCTCCATTGTAATCTGCGCCCCCGGCCTTCCTCAAGCGCACCACAATGTCCCCCTCGTCCAGATCCCCCTTGTCCCTCGCATCGACCTGGATGCTGTGGTGTCCCAATACGCGCTTCACGGCGCCGCTCTCGATGCTCACCCGCGCCTTCCGCATCACCTTGGTCCCCTCGCCGATCCAGATGACGAGGACGAACTTCACACGCTTGGACTCGGTGTCGTTCGCGTACTCGACGCGGACGTAGGCGTACTGCGCCTGCGAAGGGTCGAGTTTGGATTGGAGCTCGGGTAGGCCGCCGGTGCCCGTTTCGGAGAGGATCACTGAGAAGGAGTAGGGAGGTGAGTTGGTATACCAGGATTTGCCATGAGTTTTACCTTTTCTTTCCTTTATCTTTTCTCAAGGAAGAGTAGGGAGGGGGTATGGGGTGTATATGGGGTATAGGTAAAGTCAAGTGGAGATAGGTATGGGAGAGGCAATGAATAGGGAGGTTAGTGTAGGAAGGGAGGAGAAGACTTTTGACTTACGCTTGTCGCCCGACGCGGATGCGTAGGAGATGATGAGCCAATTCGTTTCGGAGGTGTCGGAGCGCACATCATCATAGGCGGTCTTGATTTCGGGGGCGTCGACGCCGGACATGATGGGTGGATGGCGTTTTTTGTTCAAGAAGAAGAGGGAGAGGGAGAGGGAGAGGGCGAGGGCGTGGGCGTGGGTGTGGGAGAGGAGGGGTTGTTGATGGAGTGGAGTGGGCTTCTTTTGGTGGAGGTTGATACAGCCCGCAATCGGTGACTTGGCTGAAGAGTTGAATCTCGGGATTGAAGTGAGAGGATTGCGGACTGCAGGCTGCAAAGGAATACTTTGAATCGTCCAGACGGGTATGAAAGTGTCAAGTATTGACTGAGATTCGAGAGCGAAGACAGACCGAGCAACCCCGTGTCAGATCGCGCTAGGATCTTTCACGCCCGCAGAACTGCCGCTATCCACCGACTCGGCCTCGCTACAAGGAGATAAGCGTCAGGGTCTTTTCTGGTGCAACAGGCTGCGTGCTCCGTGCAGAATTGTGGCCAGCTTGTCCCTCGCTCAGCCTTCTCTATCAAGTTCCAATTGCTTTCTCAACCTCCATCTCCATCTCCCCTTACTTTCTTCTTTCCTTGTTTTACTTGCAGACAGATTCACTTTCCTGGAATTTCCTTACCACGTTCATTTTTGGGGACAAGAAGAAGCAATGGCTCGAACAAAACAGGCGACCCCGTTGAGGAGAGAGCCTTCCTCCGAGTCCATGGGCAAGGCCGTCAACGAGACCCCGAGTCGCAGCGCAAACAAGTTGGATAAGGAGATCAATAGGAATAATGCTGCAATTGGAGGTGCTGCAGAAAAAATGCTAGAAAACGTTGTGCCAGGTGTGAAAGAGGCCGGCGCATTGCAATTCCTGATCGCCGCTGGTGGGATATACGGGTCCTTGTAAGTACTCGGTGCTTCATCAACATTCAGAAAGTAAATGTTGATTCTGTGGTAGTCTCACCTGGGCGCTCCTCCAAGAGCGTCTTACAACTACACCATACGGATCCGCGGATGCGCCCGAGCTCTTCAAGTTCCCCGTCTTCCTCAATACGGTGCAATCTCTCTTCGCCGCCTTTGTCGGCTATGTCTACCTCCAATTCGACACCAAAAGCTCTGAGAGCGCCCCTATCTTCCCTAATCGCCGCATCGTCGTTCCGCTGTTCCTCGTGGCTGTGACTTCGTCCCTCGCTTCGCCGTTCGGCTACGCTTCATTGGCGCATATCGACTACATCACCTTCATACTCGCAAAGTCATGCAAGCTGCTCCCCGTTATGTTCCTCCACATCACGCTCTTCCAGCGTCGATACCCGCTATATAAGTACCTAGTCGTTTTGGCCGTAACATCTGGCGTTGCAGTCTTCACTCTGCACGCTGGATCGGGCAAGTCCAAGCCATCCAAGGCATCCATCAACCCGGATAGAAACAGTACTTGGGGACTTTTGCTTCTCGGAGTTAATCTACTTTTCGATGGCTTGACGAACACCACGCAGGACTACATATTCCAGAGTTTCCAGCCATACAAGGGGCCGCAGATGATGTGCGCCAATAACATTATGAGTACGCTTCTCACGTTCTCTTATTTGGCTCTGTCACCGTACCTAGTCCACACGGGCATAGGAGAGTATCTAGGCATGGATCTTACGTCAGGCGGTGGCGGCGAGTTTACCGAGGCGTTGGCCTTCATGGCTCGCCATCCGAGTGTCTGGTACGACGTTCTAGGCTTCGCGATTTGTGGTGCTGTCGGTCAGGTCTTCATCTGTAAGTCCCAACCTATTACTGCCCTCTCCAGTAACCCATGTCCCAGCAAGAGAGCCAAATAACTAACAAGTACAAAAGTCTACACCCTCTCAACCTTCTCCTCCCTCCTTCTCGTAACCATTACCGTCACCCGGAAGATGCTCACCATGATCCTGTCCGTCATCGCTTTCGGCCACACCCTCGGCGGCAAGCAGTGGCTGGGCGTCGGTCTCGTGTTCGGTGGTATCGGCGCCGAAGGCATCATTGCGCGCCGGGAGAAAGCCGCCAAGGAGGCAGCTAAGAAGAAGCAGAAGAGCGCAGTCACGAAGGAGTTGTAAAGACACGAAGGCAAAGTGAAAGAGAGAATTATCACGAAAACGATTTAGTCGAGGGAAGTAGAGAAAATAAGAAAGAAGAATAGAAAGAGACTAGAACCTGCCGGGTGCATAAGGTGACGAGATGGGATCTACATGACCCTTTTCTTCTTATACTTTCCTTCTCTCGTGTGTACCTATATATATATATATATATATATATATATATCGGGCCGGGCGTCTAGGAACCGGGATCTTTCTTGACAGGCGTTGGTTCTTCTTACTTCCCTACCATCCCTACCTTCCCTACCTTCCTTACCTTCCCTACCTCAGTCACCTAGCCTAGCTAGCTCCACGAAGCAAGATCCTTTTTACACGCTAGATAGATAGATAGATACCTAGATACCTAGATAGACACATACCTAGATACCTAGATACCTATATATATATATATATTTATATACGGGGCACCGGGTACATCTGACTAAGTAAGTAGGTTTCTGGTTTCTTCCGACGTTGACGTCGACGCCTAAATTTAGATAGATAGCCATCCATCCATCCCATCCATCCATCCCATCCATCCACTCGTATCCCTTCCCTGTTTTAGCTATCGTAGGTTCCCAGTTCCTAGGGTTGAAGGAGTAGAAAATGAAGAAGAAGAAGAAGAAGAAGAAGAAAGGAAAAGGAAGAGGAAAAAGGAAAGAGGAAAAGGAAAGAAATCCTGACACACAACGTTTGGGACACCTTGATTGGAGAGGTTAGAGAGAGAGGCAAAGAGAAGCTACCTCCTACCTACCTACCTACTACTCCGTACGTATTTTGAAACCCACTTTACGCGGAAGACCCTTGGGAAATTACCCAGTCAGTCCTTCGAGGAGATATCGTCGTGTTGTCATGCGGCTACACTTCACAATCTGCATTTCACATGTCTCACTTCTCGCATTATTGTAAGCATAGTGAAAGAATATCCGGAAACGTCATATTCCCTATCCCCATCCCATACCTAACCCCCGTCTCCCCTTTGCTGCTTTACTTGATACTCATTACATTTTACAAGTCGTGGCTTCTCCCTCTCTCATTCCGCCCCGCGCTCCCCAGACCCATACCCACAGCAACAGCCACTTGCTTCCTTGCCTCTCCCCCCTTCACTTGGAGAGAAAAGGATGAAAGGAGAAATAAAGAAAGGAACATGTACAAAAACGCCAAACAATGCACAACCAGAGCAAAGAATGATAAACGCCAAGTCGACCGCTCCCTCGCCACATGCTCATTCAAAAATGATGGCTGGCGCAACATTTATTTCGTCCGCTCGTTCAGTTGTATTACCTTTTCTCTCAAAACGCCAGAAGCACGCAGGAAAGATCCAATACCACTCAATCGATTGCTCGGCCAAGTCTCTTCTCCTTTCGCCCCTCCCAAGCCACAGTTCCAAACAGACCTTTAATCAAAAATGCGGGTTACAAACATTTGGGCGAGTTCTTTTCGGAGAACTGAATAGAACATTCCGTCAAACCGGCTCACCGAATCAATTCCGGTATGGGTCTTACGTACATCCTCGATTAGAGAAAGTCGTCGATGGAGCGTGTGATGGGGGCTTCGCCTTTTGTAGGCGGACTCCGAGGGTCATCGCCAACAGCCAAGGGAGCTCGAGATATGGGCGGGAAGAAGGACGTTCCATTGAATTCCATGGTCCGGGGAGAGAATAGATCTGGGATCGGAGAAGCTTCTGATTCGGGAAGTAAGCTGCGAGTCAGGCCTTGAATAGGATTTTCGGTCATCGCTTCCAGTCTTGGAGACATGAGGCTTTCCAGAGGATCAACATTGATCTCCGGAGGGGGCATATTGTCGATAGTCATGCTCCCAAACCCAAAATCTCCAAATCCAAAATCGAAACTTTCCATTCTCGCGATCGCAGAGAGAGAAGGAGCAGGCGAGACTGCATTTTCTCCAAGCCTGCAAAAGCTGATTGGCTGTGGCATCGTTTCCACGGGCTCGGGTTGTGGTACTGTTTGCTCTGGCTCAGTCAACGTAGTGTCGAGCGAGACGTTGGGCGTGGAATTTCCTCGGGCGCGGCATGGGATTGAGGGCACTTGAAGAGTCGAAGAAACCCCAGCACCGTAAGCAGACAACGTAGGTCTATGTTTCACTGTGGGTTTCCGGACCGTGCTATTATTTCCCGCCTTCTTCGCCTCGATCACTTTCTTGAAGTCGGATAGGGAGAACAGTAGCGACATGTTAGGGTTTACCCAGCGTGATTTCGACTGCGCTTGAGAGTATGCTTCGGTTGAGCTCAGCTCTTGGTTCTTGTACATGTGATACGCGATGATCAAAGTTGCAGATCGGCTGGCACCTTGCTGGCAGTGAACGAGTACCTTCTTACCCTCCTTGGTCCGCTTATCAATGAGCTCACACAAGTCCCAGAGTTCGTCCTTGACATCTGTGTTGTGATCCCAGGGTACGTGGATATACTCTGGCAGAGACTTGTCATCATTGGGAGTTGGTGTGGTCGGCGTAGATTCAGCAGAGTGCGATGGCTGAAATTCAAAAGCTGTCTGGAATGAAAACGAGGAAATTGCTGTATCTGGAGGGCAGTCGCTAGAGATCGAACTAGTCCGTGAGACCTCCTCGGTCTGTGGCGCTAGACTCGTTTCCGCAGCCTTGAAAGGGTTCTTGACCTCTCTCGCCACGTTGATGATGACATCAAATTTCATGGCCTCTTCCGCCTTTGGCTCCAAGTAAAGATGGACACTGGGTTCGTGCATTAAGATGGGCCCTTCGGGATAAGAAGGTGACTTGGCATCGTCCCCAGAATGGTGCCTGTCAAATGAGTCGCCGCCGACTGCTACTCCGGGGACTCTAGTGGCCATTTGAGTCCCTGCTGGGGCCTCATGAGTGTCCTCATCAATAGTGAAGGTTTGCATTGCCAGACTAGACTCCTTGAACCTGGAAGGTCCCAGTGCGGGTTTCCGTTCTCCTCCTAGTGTCATTCCTCCACTGGGCCCGAAGCTCGGTGTCGATATTTGGGGTGATGAAACCGAATGTTTTAGTCCTCTTCGTTGCAACATATTCGGAACCCCAGGCGATCCAGGTGGATTCACAGACAGAGCCAGCCTGTTGGCTGCCCCTGTGTTCAGACTCAATATACTCGGTTTCCGTCTCCCTGTCAGGGCCGGGGGTTTGATGAAGCTTGGTGAGGAAGGTTCAAGGGCTTGCACAGTCTCAATGCTAGCATTCAAGTTGAGAGCAAGGCTTTTCAAATTTCGCCCTTTGCGAGGGGAAGGAGAAGTCATGGGCCGCTCGCGCGGCAACTGTAGTCGAGGAGAGTTACTATCGTCCATCTTTAAGCTTTGGAAAGAATCGAGACCAAAACTAGATCCAGGAAAAGAAGACAACGGCACCAGGGTATTGACGGGTGATTCCGGCGAAGAGTTAGGAGAAGGGTCAGATAGTGAAGACGAGTCAACAGTTGAGATCGTAGTAGTAGGTGATGAGTCGGTGGAGTCTGATGCCTGAGTAGACGTGCTTTCTCGGTGTTGGTGTGAGTGCGCGGCGTCTTCTTCCGTTTGTGGCCGTAGCACCGACCCAGGCGCTGAATGTGTACTGCTAGACAATTTCGGAATAGGTCCCAGACCTGGGCTTTCTAGCATAGCCATATCCATATCATAAACAGACATGAATGAGGGTATTTGGTTCTCATACATCCTCGGCCCAGCTGCTGACGATATCGTTGGGAGTTGAGAGTGCCTTTCTAAACTCATTGTATTTACCGAAGCCTCTTCTGCTCGGTATTTCGGGCCTCTCGTCGGAACTCCAACGATGCTTTCGACTGTGGTTCGCTTTGGAGACGGCGGGGTTGATATTGTGACGGCGGTAAAGGGTCTCTTTAACGTTCGACCGTTAGCATCTTGTAGACTTGCGATCGGGACCATGACTGCGTTACTTCGTATATCTTAAGATCAATTGAGACGGTAGCGTTCTAGAAAATCTTGATCACTGTTTAGCCGCAGAACAAACACAAACGTAACACGGGTGTCCCTGACACGAAGATTCGTCGTAGGATAGATGGAGGGGTAAACAGAAAGGTGAAGGTAAAGATGGAATGAAAGGTGAGGTATTACCGGGAGTTGTGCGGCAATTTGTTTTGGCCGATCTGACAGCAGACTTGGTGCTTAGCGCCCAAGTTTTCCCAAACAAGGCGCTTTGAGAATCGAGATGGAGGGCTGAATAAAGGTCGGGTCACCGCACGGACTTTCAGAGGCTAGAAGTGTTGCTCGAGGCAGACAAGACAATGGCCACTATGAAAGACTCTCGAAAACAGCAAAGACTGGCCAACTTCCAACCTTCTTTGTCTCGTCGCAGAGACCGGTCCGCAAAGGTATCTTTTCGTGGTGGCTAGTAGTGTTTCGATACCTCGTAGTGGAGGGGCTGTGCGTTTGCTCGACCCTTTGATGTCGCGACTCACGGCACGGTAGTGGGTGGGGCCTGAGGATAGTGAAGTTGAAGGTGACAAGCAAGAACAGAGAGGGTGGATTGTGGAAGAGTCAGTGTTGGCGATCGGTCGGTCGGTCGGTCAGGGGTTGATTTGATTAGTGCTGGCCCGTACAGTAGTAAATGGTATGTAGCTAAGGAGCGCGTGTCAGCTCGTATGCAGCCACTCAGAACACGGAGAGCAGGCGCACCATCCAAAAATAGACGAGCCAGGCCAGTATGAGCGCCAACCGGCAGCGAGTAACGAGGCGGTGGAGAGGAAGATGCAGGGCACAGAAAGGCACGGGGCGGTTAAGAGCAAGATCAATTGTCGTGACAGACTCGATGGACCCCGGATACCAGAGCCTCCCGCCTGCAACAAAGCCAGTATTATGTGTAGGGGTGGTGTTCGTGTTCGTGTCCAAGAAGGAATCCCTTCTAGGTCTCTGCGCGTGTTCCTCCAGGGACCAAGAATTTGTAGAGACTACGAAGAATATCGGTGGCAAGTGTCGAGAAATTATCGATTACTTTCAGAGTCTGGATTCGTCGTGGATGCCTCGTGGCGGGCAGTCGTGTCGAGGATGCGAGGAAATCGAGGTTGTGGCCACGGATTGTGGGTCGCCACCGGCTACAAGACCGTGTCGAATTGAACGAGGCCCTGTCACTATCCCACTTCTGCAGAAGGTATGCCCGTCCAAGGATGGTGACAAAGGAGCAGATGGTTTGCGATTGGCGATTGATGGATGAATTGCGATGGTTGGGGTCGGGTTTGGGGTTGTATGGTTGAGAGAGAGAGGAGGATGGTAGGCAGGTCGGTCGGTCGGTCGCTGGTCGCTTGGTAGGTAGGCAGGTAGGTAGGCAAGGTGGATAAAAGGGTCTCAACACAAGGAGATCAGTGTCAACAAGCCGTCGCCGGACGGGAGTAGAGGGTGGGGGGGGGGAGGGAGGTCGATTAGAAGTATATAGAGGACAGGAGGAGAAAAGAATGATGTTGGGTGAATGGGAGGAACTGGCGACAGACGGCCGGATTGGGGTTGCGTTGCTTTGGGGATTCGATGCGATGGAGGCCTGAGGCACCTCGATCTATTCCTGGCGGTTTCATACTTTGCAGGGACCGCAGTTTGATTGCATATGCCCCATCACGTGCCCTGGGACCAACATCCGCGGATCCCTTAAATAAAGGTTGGCGTGGCCACGGTGGCACGAGCCCAAGTTCCAACTAATACCTATAACACGTACGTAGTAGTTATACCGGTAGTTGTACTTACGAAAGGGACAGCCAAAATCTATCTGTGCCACCGTCGAGAGTGGCATAGCGTAGGGTAATAAAGGTTCGCATATACTCTGTAGGTTGAGGAGGAAGCTTTTCTATTCCCAGTGGCAAAGAGGCTCCCTTGATCATGCTTAATCTACACTACTTGGTACTCTCTCTGCCTCTCTCTACCTAGTTGTTTGTACAAGTAAGTTGTAGCACCTACTTCACGTCGTTGCTTGCGTGCGTATTCCGTGCTCCGTAGGGACATCAATCGGGACATCACCGTCGGTGAGTGAGGCTGAGGCTGAGTGGAGCTGAGGATGGATGGATGGCATGCGGCTGGAAAAGCTCAGGCTAATAATAGGGCAGAGAGTAGGGTAGAAGGTAACTAGTTGGACCTAGGAAGGTAGGTGTTTAGGTCCCTTGCTTACGAGATCCTCCAGGAGAAGGCTAGATAGAGTAAGACTATAGATATATCTCTTCTCCTGACTCGCCAAGATCCACACGGGGAGGAGATAAATAGGTAGGTGTTGTACTGTACTAAGATACTATACCGGTAGTAACTATAGTATGTTATAGTAATGCTATTACAGTAACTATAGCTACTACCTACTGTAGCTTCCATACTTCTAGTAGCTATATTAACTACGGAGTAACGTAACTATAGTAGCTACTATACTACCTATACTATATCCTCTACTTACGGAGTAGTCCGTCCGGATGATCCACGAGCCACGTCCTGCTCCGTCCAACAGATCAGTGAGCTTGGACAGCTCTGACTATTTTTGGACTTTTGGATCAAACGATAGTCCCTTTTGGGGACGCAGGCCCTCCCTTCTAGGACATGACATCGGGACGAAATCGGCACGAACCCAGTCGAGAATGACAGTAAGCCGACGATATCGCTGAAGCCGGACCTGAGATTGTGGGAGGTGACGAGATGGATGACACGAGATGAGATGGATTGAGAAGAAATTGAATTGAAATGAGAAGAATAGAGACGGATTGATTGATGTAGTAATAGCCTCGCTGATATCCGAGCCCCAGTTTGAAACATAGCGCGGGCTGCCGGCGTCGAATGCAGAGAGAGATATTGCTTGCATAGCTGTCGGGGTAGAAACGTCGTTAAATGCCACTATGTCTCGCTCGAGATGGGTTACCCAGAATTCCTCCATCAATATCAACCGTCCGCTGCCCACTTATATATGTATTGAGCCACGTGAACAGGAGGCGGAGGGAGGAAACCTAACGGAGTAGTCCAATGAGACAGACGCACGTCGGAGCCCATTCCTATCTGCAGCTGCAACACGCGCCGTCTTCAACCGCATCTCTCGCAGCAGCGACAGAAGCAACGACGTGCATACCTCTCGGAGCCCACAGCGTAGAGTCCGTATTCCGTACAGATGCAAGAACCGCTACCATCCCCGAGCTTGGCATCATTTATTGTTCCGATTCATCCATTGTTCGGATCCATCCATCGTTCTGGTATCCGTCAATCTTTCAATCAGTACGAAGCTGAGAAACTGTAGCCGAGCGAACGAGCGAGGATCAGTGCCCTCGCTACCCCTGAGTACTGCATACGGAGTAGACGTAAACACAAACTTGCTTTACAGTAGCGAGCAGTAGTCGCCTGGGCCGCCCTTCCGGACGATTGTTTCTTCTACTACGTACTACGTACTACGTATGTTGGCTAAACTATTCCTTTCCGTTGGGAGAAAAGAAAATGTTCAAGTATCAAGTACAACGTCGTAGTAGGTAGGTACCGGTACTGCACTGCACTCTACTGAATATTGATTCAATCCTACTACCCCCTGCTCTGGCCCGGGAGCGGTGATGAGAAGGGATGGATGGCTGGTCGAGACTCGAGAGACTCATTGCCACGATCCCCCTCCAAGACTCAAGAGGTTACTAGGAGACATCGGGGATTCGGGTCGGCTAGATCGCAGAACGAACGGGAAAGCTTGAAAGCTCTCCCATCACGCCGAGTAGAGACAATTTATACAGAAGTACTACTCAGTAGTGAACAAGTGAATGGCACCTAGGCTGAGATTTCTTCAGTAGGAGAAAACATTCACCAAACATTAATAAGACGAAATCAATCAGACGAGCAGATCAATCAGTAGGAAGAATTTCAACCCCACCCCTATCGCGACCTGCAGTGGTGCCAGCGTGATATAAGCTGCAGGACAAGTCCCGGGTCCTTGTTTATCTGGAGGGCTCGAGAGCAAAAGCAAAGGCAAAGGCAAATAGATGTTGAGAGGTGCCTTATGGAATTCAGACCACTCCAGCACGCCCGGAACCGAACCCATGGCTTCTCCCTCCAACATAGGATTCTCTCCTCCTTCTTGTCTGCATCCGTCCGATCATAAACCATTCCCGCAGTCCGTAGAAGTATGGACTTCCATGATGCCCTGCGAAAAAACAATACCGGTTCTCGTCTTCCCACCTATCGCCCCAATGATATTCCCTTTGTTGGCGGCAGAAATGCGCACGGCGGCTCACTCTGCACCGACAGTGAGAAGCATGAGAGACTGGCGTGCAGCTTTAATCAAAACCTACCCAGGCCGACCTCTACGTCCACGCCCAGGTCGGCGGCAGGTGTAGAGGAAGAAGTAAAAAAAAAAGCTCCTCGAGCTACCGTACCGCCGCAATATCCTGCGTACTTTCCTCCGCCCGAGTTGTCAGGACCACGAGCACAATCCGAGCCACCTGGCAATCCAAAACCAGGTCCCAATCCCAATCCCAATTTCAACCTCAACCCCAACCCAGAACTTGAAGCCAGAGGCAGACCATCGATGATCAGCCACCAAAGAGGTCTGTTCTGTGAACCATCCGAATCGGCGATGGTCGATGCGGATTCCACTACAAACACTTGGGTCGCCCAGCAACAGGCGGCGCCCTCGGGTCACCAGCCAGGAGAAGAGCGGCGTCACTCTCTAACAGAATCTGTGCCAGCCGCAGCACGTCCTTTCATACGACCCATCCGCGGTTTCAAGCTTTCCTCACAGCGCAAAAGCATCGAAATGGCATCTCGACGCACCTCGTACAGCGACACTAGCAACACACTGCGGGCGCTGGAGGGAGGCCATGACACCCCATACTACCATGCGCCGCGTCATCCAGAACAGCAGGACGAGTTCAACAGCGACGAGAGCGATTTGTTTCTACGGGCAGCGCGCGAGGAGGAGCTGCACGCCGGGGAAAGTATGAACAATAATGACGCTCCAGGTCGAGCAGCCAGTTTCCGGGCGAGAGTCTTGTCAGGATCATCCACGTTATGCCTACAATATCCAGAGGTTCGTGATCGTCCTACAACGTGGTACATCTTTCAAGCTCTCCCGCCAGCATGATTGCGGAAGCTGCAGAAGCACATGCCCGTGGATTCATCCCATTTACTGATCCTCTCTAGTCTCGACCTAGCCAACGCGCTTCACTACCCTCTATTACCAGCACCTCCACTCCCCTCCACCCCTCAACATCTCGCCGTCGCGGATCCGATCAAGACTCAACTGTAACTGGGAAACGCATAATGTCCGAACGAGAGAGCATTGCCCACACATCAGCCTACCGCCCGGTGGGCAAGGACCGCCTAGCGGCCCTGGAAGATCCGAACAGCAGCAGTCATAACGTGGTCCCACGGTCAACACCCAGGGGCTCAGGGGCCAGAGAGATCTCACCCGAACAAACGCCTTACAGTAATGATCGACGATCTATTCCGGATGCTACTCAGCTATCACGACCGTCTTATCGACAAGCGAATATGTCATTTGCGATCCCTCGAATCTACAACTCGTCCCCGCTGGTATCTCGTACAACAGACATGCACGGGGGTTCTGAGACACCTCGTGCAGCGGAAGGCACGGAATCAACAATTTCTACAACGGCGCCATCAACCGTGTGGGACGAATTGGAGGATCTTAAATCACGGATACACAGATTGGAGTTGACTGGGAAACTACCCTCTACTTCCGGAGCTGCCATGTCTCGAGCCTCTCACGACAGGCCCCCAACGGCTACGACCGTCACTACCATGTCATCTTCTCCAAAACAACGTGGTCGTGGCAATAGCATCTCCCCCGTCGAGCCTGCCGCTCAACCATCCCCTCCCGAAATACATCCCCTGCTACACGCGGCATTGGCCAAATCGAAACATCTCCTCAGTTCGGAGGTGTACAAGGCTTTGGAGGCTGCAGCCACGGATGCGCTTGCCATTTCCTCCATGATGGGAGTTTCGGGCCAACCAGGACCTATCTCAACTTCGCAATCTACAACCGGCGGCACCTCATCCGTTTCCGATCGACAGGTTCGACGAAAGGCTGATAGCATGTGTCGGAGTTTGACAGAATTATGTCTCGCTCTTTCGGAAGGGCAAGGGCAGGGAGAGACTACAACGCCGGTGATCAACCACCCTGTGGTACGACCTGCCGGTAGTGCCACTCATAAGAATGAACTGCGTGCCAGCATCGAGTCCGACAATACCCAACGTCAATTGGTGACAACGGATCTTTCTCGAGCTAGCTCCACCCCGAGAGCATTGAGTCGGTTAGAGGCCCGAAGAAGCAGTCTCCTTGCCACGACTGCTCTGCCTAGCCCGCGATTTAACTCCTCGGAAGCAGGCACTCCTACACCGACTTCGTTGGCTGGGCGTCGAACATCGCTTTTTTTCAGACCTCGCCGTGCTGCCACAGAGGAACCAGAAGAATCAGAAGAGGCTCGCTTCCGTGCGCCGTCAAGGGCAACAACTGAACTTGGCCGTGTTAGACAATCCCCGAATTCTCAAGCCGAACAGTCTTCGCTACCAGTCCGAAGACAATATCAGACTACGAGTCAAACCAACAACATTCCCCCCCCAAAGCCACCGGTTTCGATGCTGGGGGGGCGGAGGTTCCTGGGCCTATCAACACCCGATCGGGATACGACAAGCGTTGTAGGGAGACTGGCCGAGGATCGGGGACAGCAAAGACACACTTCTATGGGCCATGGTAACTTCCAACTTGGCAGAAGCGGCAGTCTCAGTAGACGAGCCAGAACACCAAACTCGGCTGATTTGTCAGCGGCCCGGCTCGGAAATTACGAGTAATTGAAACTCAGAAAACACCCTTGTTGTACCGGATATCTTGTTTTGGAGTTTTGGGAAAGGGGGTCAGTGGGGGAGTTTGCCGGAAGCCTTTAATTTCGTTTTCCTTTCCCGGTAGCATTACATAACCATGCTTGCCAGCATCCATCGGAAATGGGGCATTTTCGAGATACCCAACATTCAACACACAGCGCATAGTGTGAAACGCAGGCGTGGAAGATGAATGAAACACAGGGAGAGAGAGAAGGAAGGAAGAAAGGAAGGAAACAAACGGCGAATATGACGAAATGGGCACACAAACGACGACGGGAGATGGCTTCGATGTACATATACATGTTTTGGCTGGCCCCTTTTGCCTTTTTTTTTCTTCGCCTTGTTGCCCTTTTTTTGCTTTACTCGCGCGCTGCGAGGGTGTGTGCCTGGCCCCGAATGGAACGGAACGGAACGGAACGGATAGATGAGGATGGAGAGAGAGAGAGAAAGTGAAAGCGGGGTTCAATGTGGTGGTGGCGCTAGTGGTGCTGGTGGGACTTTTTGTACTGTACATTAGCTACTTACTTAATGCTGTGCTGCCGTGCTGGAGACGGTCTCCTCTGTCCCTCTGTTGTTTATCCAGCCATCTGGATTAATTATATATGTATGTGTGTGTGTGTATTACATCTGCACCTCATGTGATATTGCAGTGTAGTGTAGTGTAGTGCTGTGAGTGTAGTGTGACTTGAATTTGAGATAGAGATAGAATATGGATATTCATGCGGAGATGGATGTAACTCTGAGCTGAGCTGAGCTGAGCTGAGCGAGGTTCTGGTTCTGGTTTTGGTTTTGGTTCTGGTGAGCCCGAGCCAGCTGGCGTGGGATTGTGTGCAGGCTCGTAGGTGGGTAGGTAGGTAGGTAGGTAGGTAGGTAGGCTTTCTGGTCTCCTTTTCTCGGGAGCTTCCCTCTCCTACCTGAGCTGGTGTTTTATCTATCTATCTATCTATCTATCTATCTATGCATGATGAGATGTGTTGTGTTGTGTTAATTCGGAGGCTCTCGGCGTAGAGAGGTACCTACCTACTTACCTAGTCAAGGCTCATGTGTACTCACTTCACCAACGGTCTCTTCTTCACCACCACCACCACCACCACCACCACCACCACCGGAGCCTCTTCCACTCCGGCCGCTCCCCCTCTTCGAAACCGTACCTCCTCTCTCTCCATTACCACTACCTCGCCCTCGCCCTCGCCCCCTCGGGCCCTTCCCTGCCGGAGCTCTCCGCGCCTTGACCTCCTCCGGTAACTCAGCGACCTGTTTCCCCTCCTCCCAGAGCACACCAACACCCATCTTCCTCCCCTCAACCTTCGTCCAATACTCCATCCGCAGCACGCCCTCGGCGTCTCCCTCCGTGAGAACGACCCCGTTCTCGCTCATCCACCACAGCACGGCGCCGTCCTGCAGGCTCCGCTTGATATCGACGTAGATCAGCAGCTCTGCATCGCTCCGCATCCCGCTCACCACGGCGGCACCGGCACCGGCAGCACCGTCGCCCCCCGACGGCAGGCCCGTACTGAAGTGGATGTGGTTCCGGCCCATGCGCTTCAGGCCGCCGGACGCGACGATGAGCGCGTAGCTCGCAAAGTACGTGCCGTGCACCACGACGTCGGGCACGTTACCCGCGGCTAGCGTGATGGGCGTCAGCAGGGCGGCCGAGGCGACGGCGGCGATGCTGTGGCCTTGGTTGGCGCGGATCAGCCAGTCGGCTGGATCGGCTGACGACGACGACGACGACGACGACGACGGCTTGCTGCGCTTCAGGGAGAAGCGCTGCTTCGCGTTGTCGGAGACGACGGCTTGGATGTCGGCGAAGGTGACCTGGAGGGATCGCAGGCGGGGCCATTGCATCTGTTGGTTGGAGGGGGGGATGTCAACATGTCAGTCGAAAAGAGTAGTTTTATATATATATATATATATATGTATTTTTTTAAAAAAAAATTACATTATCATAAGTTCCATAACCATAGCATTGGGAAAGAAAGAAAAAGGTCATGTGAGGACTTACGACTTGCTCCACGCTCGCGAAGCCCTCAGCGTCGAGCTTCAGACCCGCCTCTTCAGCCGCGTGCCTCAACAGTTTCGAAAGCGCTTTCGAGACGGCCACTTCTCTGTTCTTCTCTCCTCCTCCTCCTCCTCCTCTCCCTCCTCCTCTCCCTCCTCCCCTCCCTCTCTTCCCACCTCGGTCACCCCTATTCCCCCGCTCACCAACACCATCCCTTTTCCCAGTCGTCTCCATGGACTCCACCAACCCAGCCACGTTTTCCGTTTCCTCCATTTCTTCCATCTTCTCCGTCCTTTCCATCCTCCCGTGCCCGTGCCCGTGCCCGTGCCCGTGTCCGTGCCCGTGACCCCCGCCGTGAGATGATAATCGTCTCCGTGGAATCCCAGCCTTGGCCGCGACGGCAGAGATACCAGCGTATCCGCGTCTCGGTTTCGGTGTCAATTCCAATTCCAATTCCAATTTCGATCTCGATTTCGATAGTGGCGAAGGAGCGGGAGCGGGAGCGGGAACGAGAACGAGGCCGAGGGCGAGAGGAGCGGCTCTTCTTCGCATGTTCTGTTCCTGCGTGCAAGAGGGGTGAGGGAAAGAAGAAGGAGGGGATGCATGATGTGCACGTGAGGAAATATCATATTAATTAGTGCGGACGCAGTAACTAGTGGGCTCGCTAACGAGGTACCTAAAGGGAGGACTCTGACCCGAAGACAAGTCCTCCGGGATATTCGTACATTATTACGGAGTTTTTACTACTACTAGTAATCTTGCACGAAAGAGCTCTCGCTGAATTTACAAATAATTAGATGGGCTGAAGCGTATCGCGTCAGTGTAACCTACACATCACTTATCAGTTTCACCTGGAAAAGAAAGCAATACAAGGGCGAAGCGATCAAGTCGCGGCCGCACCAAACTACGTGTGGAAAAGCATTGTCTTGTTCCTCTACTCCTCCCTATCCCTACCGCCTGCCACATACAGAAGAGTCTTGATATCAGACCGTACAAACGCAGGAAATCGTGAAGTAGTCTCGCTATCCCATGAAAACAATTCCCAGCAAACACAACCAGCCCGGTGTAAGTATCCTGCGCATAGCCAGCCCGTGATCCGAGACCCCCTCGTAGGTAACATCCTAACTCCCGAACCTCGTAACATCGTCAATTGCAATTGGCACATGCCTGGCCTGTCGCAGGCAGCGAGAAAACCTGGAAACGCCGGCTCAGAGCTTGATGAGCTTAGCGGCATCTTCCTGCGAGCCGGGTAGGCTGGTCTCGTCCCATTTCCGCTTCTTATCCTCCTCGCCAGGGCTCTCCCCTAGTCTGTGTCTCTCGATGTTCTCCATGAAAGAGTAGACAAGCTTAGCCACCTCCTAGTCATCACAAAGTCAGTGGGATTTCCCGGGGAAATGGACGTGAGTCCATGGATCCTGCTCATGACTGACCTCTTTTGCATTCTTCTTGCCAAAGACATTGGTAACCTGACCGACCTTCCCCTCGATGCGCGGGTCGCCTCCGAAGTCAGCAAAGCCGTCCCATAAAGGGCCAGGCATATCCTTCACCGCAGAAGTGATGTTGTAGCGAGGGGGGGTGAAACCAAGGCGAGAACATATCTCTGGGACCCGAGTAGTGTAGGAGGTCGTTCCCCCGCCTGGGCTCTTCGGCCTGGCTGATGGGACAGGTGGCGTAGCAACTTTGGGAAACTTCACACCGCCGTCGGCTGGCATGTGGCCGTTCTCAATCAGCCATTCGACAGCTTTCTTGGCCGCGTACTTCTTGGCCAGCTTCTTGCTGCTGAACGAGATGGCCTTGGTGGTCAAGCCCCCAGTCTCGTTTCCGAAGGTCTCCTCGCTCTCACTGATGGCCAAGGTGCATCTGAACCGTGGGATGACATCGGCCGTCTGATTCTCGACCCAAGTGAGGCCCTTGTCTACACCCGCAATGGGATGAGCATCCCGATATTCTGATCACATATTCAGCGAAGGGATCTCTCGCCATGGTTTTCAAATCAGTCAGTCTTACGCTGGATGAGCCCAATCCAATTCTTCTCTCCCAAGTCCACGTTGGCGAGTCTCTCGCTAGCATCAGCCTCAAGATCGACCGGATCTATGACCTTGTTGGCGATGGAAGGCGCTGCTGCTGGCTTGACGTTTTCATTGCGCTTCTTGGCAGCTTCGGTTTCCTTGGCCTTCTTCTCTACCTCTGCTACCCATTCATCCATGTCGTGGAATTGCAGAGTCATGGCCGAGGCCGAGGCCGGGGTGGTCTGGGTCATTTCAGCCATTGTGAGAGGTGGGATTTTGGGGACGTCGAGATGATCATACATAACCATGAGGAGGGAGCAAGACGGAGGGAAAGGGAGGGGAAGGGAGGGAGAGGTCGGGAGATTTTGTCGCCGGCGGGGTGCAGGAGCAGGGATGCTCGGATTAACTGTGGAGTGGCCTTCGATCTCGGTGAAGGTGAGAGTGAGAGTGAGGCTGAGGCTGAGGTTGAGGCTGACGGGCGATCGTAGTTGTTATAGTTGTATTTGTAGTTGTACTGGACAGGAGAAGGAGATGGTGCAGCTCGTGTTCCTGCTCGGCGGACACTACTATCGCCTGTGCCTAGAAGTTACCGACGACTTGTGGCGGCGAGATACGCTGCTTAAACTGCCCTTCTTCTTCAGCGTGGGTGCTGGTGTTGTCGGGTCCAGGGGGATATCGTAGGTATCATGATTCAAGAATTCAAAATTGTCATTACGAAGGACCGGACGGGGAGGATCTGCGCGTTGGTACCATTCATAATCGGAACCAGGCGAGGGCTAGGTCTACCGGTAGTAGGCTCCGTCAAATGGTAGGAGTAGGCGAGGTTAATCTTGTGCAGATTCTCCATTGATCTGAGGAGCGAGCTTCTTTGCTCTGCTCTTTCCTACTCGCACTTCCTGAAGCCGGTCCAGTCCATTAGGTGAACTGCTTGGCGGTGCCCGGCTGCCAGAAGCCGTCGCAACGACCTCCTTGGATCCGTATTTTCCCATGCCTGCCAGAGAGAACTACAAGAGAGAACTCGGTGGCAGGCATGGGAGAACGAACCCACTGAGGAGTACCGGTAGACTTGGTAGCGCGAACTCTGAGCAGAAGGAAGATTGATTAATAAGCCGAATTCCACCTCAGATCGCGGCAACGGCAACGGGAACGGGAGCGGGAGCGGGAACGGGAAGAGGCAGGGAGGGCAGGGGGCTGGGCCACTTACGAAACAAGCCATCTTGATGGTGGAGGCGCGGGGGGAACTTCGGTAGTTCCTCCGCCGCCGGTTGAACTTCGGATGTAAGAGAAAAGTCTGGGCTCAGGAGAGAATTTCCAAAGATAAGGCCGTTGTGGGGAAGCCTGAGGCAGCAGTCTCAAAGCGGCCTAGCCTTGACGCTAGCCTAGGCCCCACAGAGCCTCAGACATCATGGGACTGTATCGCGCAGAGACGGTCATGGCCATTCACCGCGGGAGATTTAGTAGGTACGGATGGAGACAGAGAATGAGCTCTCTATGTTCTAAATCATCTGTTTTGTAACCAGTTGTATGAATTATAGCTTACGCTATAACATTGCATTTCTTATACGTGCGACGGAAAAGGGTTACTTCATGTAATGCCCAACCATGCAAATTCCCCCCTTTTAGCATTGTGAAGGGCCCGTTTGGTTCAAAGCCAGTTTGTACAAACTGAGGGGGTGCCCGGCCTTTGGTTCAGACCTGCTTGATAAAATCGACTACACAAACTCGGTTGTACAAACTGATTCGCCACCTCATACAAATCCGTACAACCTATGCCGTCACCTTCTTTCTGACCTGACTGTTTTAGATGATCAATTTGTACAAACCATACCATACAAACTACGGAAGAGTTTGTACAGACCCGGTTGTTGAGCCGGTTTGTACAAACTGGCTTTGAACACCTCACAGCTCGAAGAAGCCACCATCACTTCCACCGTCTCCAGCATCCGTACCATGTCCTTGGGCGCTATCATGAGGCTCCTTCGCCTTGGCTTTTCCCCTCGAGTCCTGAATTCCCAGAGCCTTCCTTCTTTGCCGTCGGTTCAGGCCAGTTGTATCGATTGGAGGAGGTACCGGCTCCGATCGCGATCTCAACTTAGACTTGAGAGGCTTGCTTTCTACTGTCTTGGCAATTTTGACAGGCGCATTTGATCTGCGATTCCGCAATCGATCCAAAGTTCCCTCTTCCATAGCTCTTTCCACCTCTGCCCATATTGCCGGCTTGGGTCTTTCCTTGTCCGTCTTGTTGGTGTCTTCTTCCTCGGAACCTGCAGGTGGGTAGAGTGATATATATCTCTCACTGAGCGGGTGGTATTGTGTGTAGTTGAGGTCAACTTCCACAATGTGCATCTGAGCCTTCAAGCTCTCTACCTCCTCTGTCGACTCCGTCGACAATAAACGCTTCCGCAGCTTCTTCAATTGTCTCGTAGCCTTCTGGCGCTCTGTCAAGTATTAGCGGAGCTCGCGCATGCAAGGTATCGAGATGTACCAAAGAATCGAACCATGTGGTACTTCTTGATCATCTTCTGTCTAATCTTTTCCGCCTCGGCCTCCGCGTACTCCTGCTGGTATGCTGCGAGAGCACGCTCATCCTCGAGCTTCTTCTCTGCAGAGGAATATTCAGTTCGCTCGAGCTTTCTCGTGACATCTCGCATTCGCTTCTTGATAGCATTGACGCTCGAGGCATGCATCTGCTTCTTGTATTCTGCAGGCTGCTCGAATCGACGGAACTTTTTGGCGGGTTTCGGGATGCTCCCCGGCACTTGGAATTGTCGCGAGGGATGAACAACTTCTGGGGCCTCGGACTCCTCATATTTCCTCTTGGGAGCCATTGTGGCAGTCTTGTCTGTTTCTGTGATTAGTCGTTTGTTCGTATTTGTCGATTTTCGTAGTTGTCGACAGTCACTTTGCGTGAGGGTTCAAACTATCATAGTAAATATTATTAGTGTCGGCAGAACTACACCGCTATGTACACCTGACCTGGCCTGCTAAGAGTCAGTTCAAGCTCAATTTATCCCATCGTTCTCAATGACTGCTCGTAAGTATAAGCAATTTTCCATCAACTTTAACTGAATCAATTCAAGACCTCCATAGCTCAGGCTATGCGGTGATTTCCCTTGAGACTATACGATCTACGAGCCTGTAGCTTCAACAGCACAACAACATGCTGAATTGGCCTTCAGCTTCCCGCTTCCAGAGTGCGAGAAGAGAGGGAGCTCAGGAATATCTCGATTTCTGAGTATACTTTGCTATCATGGATCGAAATGAAGGCATCATCAGATGGTCTCCGAACCAGTCTCGAGACGAATTCACAACCTTCAATCTCAACAATAAAGTATGCTATCTGTTCAGAGCCACGGGACATGCTCAACCTGGTCGCTTCGACTACAAGAGGATCTCAAAACATACCGAGCTTCCAGCTGTCAACACCTATGACTGGTCACCAACGATTGGAGGACTTGTTGCTGTTGGTACTGCCCATGGGGAAGTCAGTCTATTGAGAATCGACGACAACTCAAATGCTTGTCTCACACTCCCTCTGAAGCTACAACGACCATGCCAATCGGTCTCATTCAACACCACCGGACTCCTTGCTGTTGGGCTGGATAGGGTCAGAAACGACTCTTGCCTTCAAGTATGGGATGTGAACCAACGGCTCGGGGATTGGGATTCTCATCAAAAAGGATGGAATGTCCAAAGCATGAACATAGAACCAAAGAAGAAGCTCGAGGGCAGCACTTCCATAACGAGCATACGTTTCTATGAAGATCAGCCACAAACCCTGATTGCTGGGGTCAAGAATCAAAGCGTACGAATCCACGATCTTCGAGGTAAATGAATCGCCGCCTATCTGTCTGAGTTCTACTGACGATACCAGACCCAAGCTCTACCGTGATAAACTTCCAAACAAGGTGTAATAACAACCTTGCAATTGATTACACAGATCCCAATTACTTTGCTTCATCCAGTCTAGATCAGCCTGGGCTAGTGGTATGGGATCGACGCGTGTCAGGTCGTTCGACTGTATCACCGATGTATCTTGAATCTTTTGACCAGGAAGAGATGCCATGGGGTGCTGTGTTGAAACTTGACCGTGCGATCCAAGTGGATAAAAATACATTTGTCAAGCAGCTTCGCTTCTCGCGCGAACAGCGCGGAGCTCTGGGAGTTTTGTCAACTGCTGGCCAGCTCCAGATTCTTCAAACGAAAAAGGAATATGTGGAGCCGGGCTCGGCGAATGACGTTCGTGATAGCCCTGAGCTGCTTGAGATCAAGAAGTCTTATGACCTCGAGTACCCCTTTTTCGAGCACAATCATAGAAGGAAATACGAGCATCGAATTGTGTCTTTTGACTGGCTAAATCTTGGTACATCCGAACTTCAAGGGCGCGTCATTGCGCTTAGAGCGAATGGGGAGTTCGAAATCCTGCAGATGCCGTCTTCAACAGCGAGTCAACTCTCTCAATTGATACCGTGGACGCCACCCCACCATGGTAATTCCCATAATGTTGCATTGATGCCATCCTTTGCTGACGATTGCAGCCGGCGACTCATACCTTAACCTGATGCGATTTGCGGATCCTATTGAGCAAGAGAAAGTCCTTGGTCCATTATACGCTACCGCCGCCAAAGCTGCTACTCCCGTATTTGGACCTGATAAATTTACGAAGAGAGTCACGATAAATTCTCTAAGCTATGAGGTCCAGAAAAGTCTAAGCTCGACGGATGACCCAGTCGTCGATCTCCTGGCGCCGTCAGATTCAGGAATGGGCGTATCGGCAAGTACAACCAGCGAAGCCGAGTCACTAGGGGACGACTTTACCCAGCTACAAGTAGAGCCGAAAGAGAGCAAACACCTGCCAAGCGCCGCAAATAGGATGCCTGATTCTGGTACCCACAAGCCTCTTTCCTCGAGTAGAGAGTTGAATGACCAGGCACACTATTCAGCGCTCAGCAGAATCCCGATCTCCAAATCTAGTCGGGAACAGCTTGACCATGTCATGCTTCTCCGTGTTATCGATGGCTATCTTTTTGATCCTATCCTAAACCAAAAAGCCGTCGCAGATGACAACTGGCTCCAAGATGTATGGAAATGGATCGCAGGTATGCCATAGAGTCACTCTCCCGTGTTAGTCTGACGCCGAATACAGGCGCCGAGGAGGCAGCACAAGATGACGCCATGGTCTCGCTGCCCCTGGACCTTAGTTACCTTGGGGTACACACAGTGTGGATGAATAAGCTCGGTACGTCTTCTCCGCATTGACATCCCCTTAAACGCTGACCACGAGCAGGTGAAAAGTCCAAGTCTCGCTTGGTCGACAGTACAGTGATCCCTGACGGGGTACAATGGGAGCGCCTTATTGCAGTCATAAACAAACGAGCTGGGCGTCCTAGTTTTGAGGGCGTCCAAACAGCAAGACCGCACCATAGACAGCTATGTCTAGCGATCTGTGGTCTCCTCAGATCTCCAGACGAGCTCGAGGAAGACTTGGTGACCTTTGAACAATCTGGAAAACACACAACAGCCGCAGCTATGGCACTCTTCGAAGGCATCCCCAAACGCGCGGTTGAAATCTTGAAACGCGGAGGCACTGATCTCCTCTTTGTCGCCATGGCGCTTGATATCAAACTGAAAAGCCCAACTGCCCTCGATCTTGACGGTTCCGAGTGGAGTAAGGCTCTCGAAAGCCACCCGCGGATGGGCGAGGACCCGTATCTCCGTGCCATTTATGGCTACATTACGACCGGAGACTGGACGGCGATTGCAGACTCGACTTCTCTTCCGCTCCGAGACCGTGTGTGGGTGGCTTTGAAAAACTTCCCCGATCAGAAGCTCTCAGAATGGCTTACCAAGGAGATGGAGGAGGCCACCCGGACGGGCGACATCGAAGGAATCGTGCTGGCAGGTATAACCGACAATATGGTAGACATCCTTGCCAAGTACGTCGAAAAATTCATGGACTACCAGACACCAATTCTCATCATGTCGTTCTGCTATCCTCGCTATATCGACGACATTCGTTGCGACGCCTGGCGAAGAGCATACATGGACTTCCTCCAACGTCACAAGCAGCATATTTCCCGAGTCAGGTTTCATCAGCAGTCGACAATAAAGAGCCGTTCTCGAGATGGTAGGCCAGTCATCAAGCCCGCACCTCGACAAATCACGATCCGCTGCCTCAATTGTGAGACCAGCACAGCCAACGATCTTGGAAACACCGGCATCTTGGCCGATCCAACTCGTCCTGTCTCATCCTCTAAGATGGACAAACGTAATCCACTCACCTCGAGCGGAATCAACGGGGGCCTCTGCTGCCCGAGATGTGGCTCTCATCTTCCCCGGTGTGCGATCTGCATGGAGTTCGTGGGCATGCCTCGCTCAGATCGCCCCGAGATATCGACGGACCATAGTATCAAGCGAATGGCCAACTTTCCCACCTTCTGCCTGAAGTGTAAGCATGTGCAACACATGGCTCATGCCATCGCGTGGTTTAAGAGGCATAACGAGTGCCCGGTGCCGGAATGCCAGTGTCCCTGTAACGAAGTGAAATGTGGACAGAGGGGGTGAAAGTAATGATATGGATGTTTTGGCGTGTCAGTAGTAGGTAGAGCTTTTAGACTTGGCCATATATGCCCTTGTCTTGTCTTTCACGACTTGACTTCTTGATCTACCATTTATATATAAGCTGGCATTCTCCGAGTCCAGGGAATCAATTGGGAGCGGGCGTTGAGTGGGTGGGTCGACATACATAACCCCCCTAATGCAGAGTATGTACTTACCTGGGGCACACATACATTTTTGACTTCTGATATGATATGAGACGTCAACTGCATATATACACACATACATACATACATACCCAAGAACCCTCTTGGTTTTTTTTGGGGGTTTTTTTTTACCCTTTCACTTTCTTCCTTTCTTCTTTTCCCCTATTCTTTTCTTCCTCTTTTCTTTTCTTTTCTTTTTCTTTTCTTTTCTTTTTCATTTCTTTTCTTTTTCATTTCATTTCTTTTTCTTTTCTTTTCTTTTTCATTTCTTTTCTCCCTATTCCCCTTCCCCTTCCCCTTCCCGTCCCCTTCCCGTCCCCGTCCCCGTTTCCCGTCCAAAGGAATAGATAGGTAGTACTCCTTAGCCTATTCATCAACCAACCAACCAATCAATCAAGCCATCAGTCAATCAATCAATCAATCAATCAGCTCGGCTTCAATTTTCTTCTTCTCTCGCTCCAACCTTCCTTCGTATCCTACTACTCCTATTCCTACTCCCCTATTCCTATTCCTATACCTGTTCCTGTTCCTGTTCCTAATCCTGTTACTGTTCCTGTTCCTGTTCCTGTTGCTTTGCCTTTTTGATTTTGCGAAGCCCAATATATATATATATAATATCACTTTACTTACTCACTTTACTTACTTACGCATTTACTCACTTTACTTCACTTTACTCTACACTACTCTACTCACTTCTTACTTTACTTACTTACTTACTTACTTACTTACTTACTTACTTACTTACTTACTTACTTACTGACGCACTTACTCACTTACTCACTTACCTATTTACTCGTATGACTCGTATGACTAACTAACTAATCCAGCTCGGCTCAATCACTTTCTCATAAGTATCAGTCTGTGGTACGGATAGCCAGCAGGTTCAGAGCCGGCATGAAAAAGAGGTATGGGAAGGGGAAATTATTCTCATTTTATTCGACGTAGACGCTGTAGCTCCAGATCCCGTCCTTACGACCACCCCCCCCCTTAACTACCGAAAGAAGAAGCGCTAGAAGCAACCCAATTATACTTCTAATGGCTGGCAGCAGAAATTCATTCCTAGGTATCCATCATTGTGTGAGGTATAAAACCGGTCCGATAGAACGCCCTCCAAATGCACACATCCCATTCATATCACATCAAGCGTCATCCCCTTCCCCTTCCCTCACTATCGCCAAGAACATTCCGTCTATGCCCTCTACCGCTCACCAGTTTAAGCGCGGGAGTCCTTCAGAAAGCCCTGCAGATACCCAGCCAGTCCTTTCCGATCCGTAGACGTGGTCATCGACTTGATGAAATCCGAGCCGTTGACGCCCATCGCGGGGAAGAACTCCTGCTGCAAGTGCTGGATGAACATATCGCCTGTCTTCAGGTAGATCATCTGCTCCAAGCCGGCGATCTCGTTGAGGACTTGCTTGGCTTGTGCGTCTGTTGCAGGGCGGAAGGTCTGTTCGCGGAGGACGACCCAGCAGATCGGGTGGAATCTTTCGATCAGGAAGCGATCGAAGCCGTCGAATGCTGGGGAGGGGGCGGTGGAGGAGGACGCTGGTTGCGGTCCGATTGTAGCGATGTTGGCGCCGCCCCACAGGTCGGCCATGCGTGTGATGACCGAGAATGCCAGTCGGCTAGCTGCAAGGTTTCCTGTGCCACTGGTAACGGTTTGTGCTAGTGTGGTAACCGATGCGATCAAAGACTCAAAGAAGCCCTGGTTTGAGGCACTGACGAGGACCGATGCCAGGTCGTTGTTCAGGATAATTTGGACGAACGTCAGGTATTCCCGTCGAAGCTCGGCAAGCTGAACCTCGTCGTCAGTACCGGTTATTGGCTCTGCTAGACCAGCAAAGACTCGTTGTAAGAGTGGTGTGAGGAGCGAGTCCAAGACATCATAGATCTCCTTCTTGAAGCCAAAGACGACCTGATCCAGCAAGCGCAGGAACATGGCCATCTCATCCTTAGACGAGCTTTGGGAGAGTAGACCATCGATCCAGCGAGGGAGGGATGGTAGGATTCCAATCCCCAAAACGCCCATCAATCTAGTGAAAGAAGCTCTGGCTGCTGTACGCACATCGAACGAGCTCTTGAGAGCCTCGAGGGCGATCAAGATGGCCTCTGCCGCACGGCTGAATTCCGCAGACACCTCGGGCTTTGGAGCATTAGATGCGGTCGAGGGATTGCCAGGAGTCCAGTCAGAGAATCCATGCGCTAACGTACCAAGGGCCATGATAACGTGGTGGATTTGCTGAACGGCTTGAGCATCACCGGATTTAGCTGGTCCCAGATTCCTCTCAATATCAGAAAAAAGCGGCTCCATGATGGAACGAGCATACAAAATTTGCTTCTCTACCGGCGTCGTGGTGGTTGAAGAAATGCAGCCGATCGCCTCGAACAGATACAGCTGACCATTGAATGCCGCATCCGCAGAGTGGTCACTCTCGTCCGAAGACATGTCGTCGTCAGCCGTCTCGTTTGGAACCTCAGCCTTGATCGGAAGGAGATCACCGATAGACTGAATGACCGTTTCCGCAACATTGCCGACATGTGCTCGGAGGTGCTTGACAAACCGTTGGAACAGGTACCAGGAGCGTGTTCTGACTCTAATATGCGGATAATGGACAAGTACGACAAACTGTTCTAGGACTGGTTGGATGTACCGAGACTGATTCTCGAAGAATGAGCAATAACGGACGACGATCTCCATGTATTGCAGTTGAATCGCGGGATGAGCGAAGTTGGCAATACCTTGTGACAAATTAGCCTCCGCTTCCACAATGTTATTCTCGCCGAATCTTACCAGACTCCACCATCTTCGACATCATAATAATCAGACGCTCCGCAGCCACACTAGATGGCTGGCTCTTGGCGTACAAACCACCATTAGGAATCGTAAGCTCTCCGAACAAGTACATCTCGTGGAGGGCTAGGTCAAGATCCCGCCAGTCCATCTGGCCGCCTTGCTGATCGAGGTTTTGGAACGTGTTACCGATCACATTGCTGAGAATATCCACGTAGAGGGCTTCGTCAACGGCCGCCACGCTCTTTTGCAGAACTTGCAACCGCTTTCTCAGCTCTTGGAATTCTGCTTCGTCAGTTTGCTCGTCTTCGGCTCCCCATGATGACGTCTCGTCATATCTCATTTTTTGAATTATAGCGTTCAAGACGGGCGGCAACATCTCGGCGAATTTTGTAGGCAGAGGCTTTGCTTTCCGCAAGAAAGTAAGAAGGTCCGTGAGCGATGGGATGACAGTCGAACATATCTCATCATACTCATCGGCGAAGAAGCGTAGTAGAAGTGGGAGGAAAGAGTGGATGAGCTGCTCGGCCTGTTCCCGGGTATCAATCGGGGCCTGTGTGTCCTCCAAAACCTTGACGATATCAAAAACTGTATTGTTGACAAGCTTCGCAACCGCTTCAGCCAAGTCCGTATCATAGCTGGAAGTTGTCCGCAGATCATGCAAAGCCGGGCTAGAAATCAACTGCGAGATGACTTGTCCAAGGTTGAGGTAGACAATCAGACCGATCTTATCCGCAGGCTTCATCTTCTTGGCCACGATCTCGGTAAAAGTATCAATAGCGGCGTCCCGAACCTTGTCCTCGCCATTGCCGGGTTTGATTCTGCCCGCAAGGTCGAACAGAATGGGAAGAACCCCTTGGAAGATCAGGGATATATCGATCCAGCTAACCCATTTCCCAATAACCTTAAGGCACATCTCCACCACGCCGTCATTCTGGTCCCTCCATTGGTTCAGGATCTCCTCCCAAGAGGCAGCCACTTTGGCAACATCACGAACTCTCATAGCATCCTTCAATTGTGTGTTTCGCTTCGTCTCTACAGTCGAGCGTGAGATAATGACATCAGCAATCTCATCGTGAATCGATCCCAGGATCCGCAAGTACAGAACTGTGCCGTTGAAATTATCCCTCGTCCCGTTATTCCGGAGACTCGTCAAGCCCAGAATGTCGTCTATAAAGCTCTCCCACCCTTGGTTATACAGCGAAACGAAGAGGAAGGTCAAGGTCTGGGTGAGCTTGTTTTGTAAACTGGCGGGGTCGACCTCAGCCTGGTCCCCAGTCGCATAGGTCCGCCGGACATACTCCAGGAGCGTCTCCTTAATGTGGTTCAAGCTTGTGGTATCCAGCTGCTGGGTCTGGATCGCATTGTTGACTACGTCCAGGGACACCAGACGGACGACCTCGGAGCACTTGGGTGTTCGCGTGAAGAGGGCAACGCACGCCTCCCGGCCCGAGGCGTCGGTCCGTAGCTGGTTGAGGAAGTCGAAAGCCTGCGCCTTGAGGCTTTGCTCAGACCGAGGGTTCCAGGCTATCTCGATGGCGTTTTCGACCTTGGAGAGAGAGGAAAGGGTGTCAGTCCCCGTGGATGATATTATAGAGGTAAAGGAGGGAATTTTCTTAATCTCCGAGCATGCACCCCGCCATCAGAAAAGCCGCCGTC
Organism: Drepanopeziza brunnea f. sp. 'multigermtubi'; assembly: GCF_022702325.1. Classification (NCBI taxonomy): domain Eukaryota; kingdom Fungi; phylum Ascomycota; class Leotiomycetes; order Helotiales; family Drepanopezizaceae; genus Drepanopeziza; species Drepanopeziza brunnea. Next base: position 1,922,197 of record NW_027094075.1, read on the forward strand.
TGGGCCGCTCGTTCACGTACCTGGTTGTCCATGATGGCCTACTCTCAGGTTGTATGCAGAGGACCGCAAGCAGGAATTGCTGTGGCAGAATTGGGAGCGGCTGCTTTGTTTGCTGTCGGGGAGGTGTGTAGGCATGTATCATGCTCTTGGAGAGGTGACTATCGAGTCATAATTCTTTTGGGTAGTGGGCGGTGACGAAGAGATTTTCTATTTGAGGAGATTAATAGACCAGTTGACGAGGTACTCCTAACTGTCAAGTGCTTGCAAAATTATGACTATGATGCACAAATTTCCGTGGGAAGGTGTATTCTATAGCAGACCGGTTCTAGGACAATGTTGAATGTTGTGGGTAGAGAGAAAGCCTACCCCACCACGGTACTTTGTCCGTAGGTGTTTGGATGTGGTACGTAACAAGGGTCCCAGCCTTCCCATATCTGGCGCTTCACCCACGACGCAGGTGGGCGGGCACTCGTGTGCTCGTGTGCTTGTTTACACGTCAAACCGTTATTTTGTGTACCTTCTTTCACCTTACTACACAATGCTCGGAAATATGCTAGCTAGGCTATCTATCTTTATGCACGTTATAAACTTACTGCGCAAATCTCCGGGGTGTCCATAAACCCCAATATAGTAAACAGACTTTGGGGATTTTTATTAAAGATTTGTACATGTCGTTCAATTACTTATACCGGCGGAGCAGCCAGGTACGAACCATTACCAACACCAGCAGCGAGAGCTTTGAGATCCATCCTTCTCATCTATGAAGCGCTCACCATCTGATACACTTGCCGAAAAGCGCGATGCATCACGTAAACTCCTGCGGCCAGGACGGTTATGAAAACCAGAAAATCAAGAGGAAAAAAGATCGTTATAAGCAAGAGCCCCATCCCCACCTTGCGCAACCATCTTAAGTGGGTATCCGAGATCTCTTTGCCTCTTCCAAACTGGCCCTCATTTGCTTTCCTGGGTCTGGTACTGTTGTTATAATCTTCGTCTTGAGATGGGTCGTGACTCTCCTCGGCATCATCTTGTCATTGGAAAGGGAAGCTGCCAGGGAAACCTTGGGGAGCACCACCGGCTCGTCGTCCACCACCACCTCCTGGCATGCCGCCGCCGAAGCTGTGAAAGCCACCTCCTCCACCTCGGCTACCACCGCCCATCTGAGCATACATTTGCATCAGGACCTCAGGATCGATGGTCATACCGCCACCGCCCATACCACCGCCTCCGAATCCCTCCATCGGGTCCATGAGGTCCTCTCCGCTGTCGTATCTTGCACGCTTCCTGTGCTCCAATTAGTAACTTTTTACGGTGAAAATAACGATATATAACTTACTGGGGGTCACTCAGCGTCTCATAGGCCTCTCCGACATCCTTGAACCTCTCCTCAGCATTTTCGTCATCTCTGTTCTTGTCAGGATGGTGGATAATGGCTGCTTTCCGGTATGCCTTCTTGATCTGCGTCTCATCGGCATCCTTCTCAACCCCAAGAATCTTGTAGTAGTCCTTCCGCTTGCTCTTCTTCAACTCCAGCTCGGCATTTCGGAGGTCCTTGGCGATACTGCCATCGGAGGGGTCTGACTCTTGCAATTCCTTGAGCTCTCGGACAGCAGCTTCCCAGTTGCCTGACTGGCCTAGGGCAGCCGCCTTTGTCTTCTTGGCTTTGGTGTATGACGGATCGAGAGAGATGGCACGCTCACAGTCCTCAATGGCACCGTTGTAATCCTTCAGTCGGTTTCGGCACAAGGCTCGGTTCTGGAGGAGTTTGGAGTTCGTTCCCTTGTTCAGAGGGTCGACTTGAAGAGCCTCGGAGTACTTGTCCATAGCAGCTTGCCAACGTCCAGCCTTGTAATCAGCATTTCCCTCACCCTTCATCCGGTCAAGCTTCTGAACCAGCCTCAAATACTTGACAGCATCTCTGTAGTCTGGGTCACAGTTAAGCGCTTGTCTGAAGTGGCTGATGGCCTTATCGTTGTCTCCTTGAGCGTACAGGGCCCGGCCTCTGAGAACCAGAGCCTCTGGGTCTGCGCTGTTGTTCCGCAGCAGAGACATGGCGACATTTTGAGCATCACCCAGAGCATTGACATTACCCATCTTCAGGTAGGCCTCTCCTCGCATCAGCTGCCACTTTCGGGGCTTCGTCGCACCAATGCCAAGCAATTTTTCTGCCTGGTCAAGAGCATGCAATGCCATGGAACCCGTCGTGCCATTCTTCAATGCGTCCTCAGCGACTCCGATGTGTTGGAGCATAGACTTGGCTGGAGCAGTATCCTTCGCAGACGCAGGAGGTTGAATGCGGGCATAGGTGGTGAGCGCCTCTTGAGGACGGCCCAAACTGGTGTAAATGCGGGCCAGTCGGAGGAGGATCTTTGCATTGTCTGGATCCAGCTCGTCGGCTCTGATGCAATCATCCAAGGCACTAACGTACTCGCCATTGGAAATGTATGCAGCTGCTCGGTTGCTGAGATAGGTGGCTGACGACGGTTGTGCTTCGACGGCTACAGAGAAGAGGTTGTCAGTCGGACTTGGCAAACTATTGAGACTTTGGAGATGGTACCTTTGGTGTACTGCTCGATCGCCTTCTTGTACTGCTTTGCCTTGTAGAACTTGTTCCCCGCCGCCTTGAACGCCTCCGCCTCCTCCGCCGTTGGTGGTGAAGCGGCAGCAGGGCTAGTTGGGTTGGATTTGTGCGGAGGAGGGACTGGAACCTCTCCGTTCGCAGGAGCCGCGGTACCATTTGGTTTGGGGGGGTTGAACGCCGCCGACACGTTAGACTGAATTGGGGGAGAGGTGAGAGGAGCGCCGTTGTTGGAGTTGGAGCCCTCGCTGTCCAGGTCCATTCTGTCCGGGTCCGACATGCTGCTGGAGAGTGCAGAGAGCCTCCGCAGCTGATCGGGCGGCAGATTTAAAGGGTGGGTGTTCGGGTCGTAGGGGTGCCGTGATGACTTGGTGGAGGACTTCTGAGAGCTGCGGTTGCTTCTAGAGGAAGAAGCCTGCGCGTGCTTATGATTTTCTTTCTCTTCGCGCGGCCTGGAAGATTTCGAGGATGAAGACGAGGATGTTGCGGTCGTTTTCTTGATGGGTGAGCGCGACCGTGAGGAGGCGGGTTCTTCGTCGCTATCTGATTTCTTGGTTGGCTTTTTGGGTGATCTGGAAAAGATGTTCATTTGGAGATGGCTAGCTCCCGTAGTTGGGGGGGTTCGATAGCGTGGGTATAGGTGTGGTAGTGTAGAAACCGTCGGAATCTGAATTTGTGGCAAAGAAAGCAAGCAAGCAAGCAAGCAGCGGCTGGTCCAGTGGGATGGAGGAGGGAGGAATATGCTATGTAGCGGTACCGTGCCTATTGAAGCTCAATCCATGTAGGTTAGTAATTCGACGAGAGACTCAAGGCCGCCGCCAAAAAAAAATAAAAAAAAAAAATAAGTTAAATACAGAGAAGTGTGTCGGGGTGTCGGTGGATTAGAGTTGTGGTTGGGAATTTTAGGTGGGCGGACGGAGAAGGTAAAGAACCAAACGATGGTCGAAAGAGATCACGACAGATGTCCTGGTCTGATGCAGAGCAGCGTATCGACGTCAAATGAATGGGTGGCTGAACGGCGGTGATGGATCACAGAACCAATCAACCTATTGATGGTTGGATTTCTGCTTCTCTTTCTTTCCAATCAAGACAGTTGGGGCAGGGGGGAAAATCTGGTCGGGATGGGTCGTGTCGTGTGGGGCCAAGGAGTGAGTGCACGGAAGAAAATAATTGGAAATTTCAGACGTCTTGCTTCAGAATGCCCTTCTTTCTAGAAGCTTCGGTATCGAGTGGATTTTGTGCACTACGACTAAGAAAAGAGTAATGTAGGATTGATGAGGACTTGTCATCCGACTGCGAATTAGGAAAAAGCCCTAGCCAGTATCGAATCGCTATACATACATGTGTATACGTTTTACCATCTCTTTATATTCAAAATCATATAGAACATCCGCGGCTGTCTTACCCTACCCCACCAGAATATACAATGCCCCAGGACCCTTAAGGAAACCAACATTGGTACTAGTCGGGTATACAGTCACTACTACTAGGTATGCTGCCTACAACTCCATGAACTCAGGATCAACAGACCTTGGCAACTAGTCACCAATACCGGTACCGGTATGCTTGAACATCTTTCTTTCATTGTACGTTACTACCGCTACAATTAATCCCACTCGATCGCTACCGCGCCTCTATACGTTCGGAGAATTTTTGACTCAGAAGTGAGACAAAACCGTTGACAATACTTCCAAATTTCAACAAGTACGTAGTATACAGACATACCAAATTCCAGCCAGCATTCATAAACTTTCCAAACGCAAGTCAACACCCCTCCTATCATTACGTACGTTTTGTACGTAACTGCGAGGCGCTGGGCCCGCATCGCAGTCATACTCTCCCCTTCCCTCCATTCATTAAAATACCTAGCTGTGCAGGCACCCGTATAAATATCCATACATATACAACCAAAATTACCTACCGTACAGTGTACTCAATAAACCACTTAAGCGTACACGCAGCGGCTGATGTCAGAGAAACAGTGGTAGCGGGATTGAGAGAGAGGGCTGGATGGGGTAGGCACGTGGTGGAAAAAGAGAGTTTAGAGTTACCTAGGTCCATGGCGCCGGGGCCGGTGAGGATTGAGGCTGAGCGTGAGATGGCGGAAGCAGAGCCGGCTGACCGGCGGCCGAGGGCCCTGGGCAAAAAGTAAACAATCCCAGTCATGTAGGGCAAAGCGAGGCAAAAAGCTTGCCTTCCACTATATTCCATTATATTCCATTCCATCCAAAAAAAAAAAAAAACCCCCCCCCCTATAATACAAAAACCAAAGCCCCATTATAGAAGAAGAAAGGAGAAAGGAGAGAAAGAAAGAAGAGAAAAAGAAGCATCCCCCCCCCTCCCCCGCCCTTTAGTTTTCAAACAAAAGTAAACAAACAAACAGACAGTATACATAAATGAGCAACAATACTCTCCTCTTCTCCCTTCTCTCCCCCACCCCCTCTTTCTACCCTCTTAATCCCCAATCCCCAGCCCCCACCCAGCCTTCAAATCACATCCCACCCAAGCGAGAGTAAATAGGTGGATAGACCAAATAAAAGTCAAAACGAAAGTAAACAAACCCCCTCTCCCCTCTCCCCTCTCTCCTCCCCCCTCCAAAAGCATAAAAAAAAAACAAAAAAAAAAACACAAAAAGAGTAAAACTTGTACAGAAAAACAAAAGAGGTCCTACAACTCAATAATCACTTTACCTTCTTACCAGAACATACTTATACCCCCCCCCCCCCTATACCCCACCCAAAGCTAGCTAAGCGATCCACCCCAACTTCCATCTCTCATCTCCAATCTCTCGCCCGCCCGCCGCCCAACCCACCCCTAAAAACAAAATCCGCTGGTGAGAAAAGAAAGAAAATAAAACCCTCGCACAGAAAAACCAGAACACAAAACGAAAAACGCAGCACCCAAACCTCGCGATCGACCGGTCGACCCATCCACTAATCCAGGTACTTTCGTACCAGTGGAATATCTGTAAATCCTACGAGAGAGAGAGAGAGCTCTGTTCGGAAAGAAGACAAGGAAAGGTAATAAGGCAAAGGCTTATAAGTAAGCGAGAAAAAGAAAGGGGAGGGGGAGGGAGGGAAGCAAGAAAGCCCCCCTGGTCAACAAGCAGGTAGCAAGGGATCCCAAGTCAATGAATTCCCTTCCACTTCCAATCCGTGCTTTTCCTCCTCCCTATCCAAACATGCAACTCCATCCCGACGAAGCGAAATATTCCAACACCCAGTATGTACAGTACACTAATAAGTAGCAGCACCCAATCCGAGATACTCCGCTCTAAACACCAACGCCTTTCCATCCCCCAAACCAACTCCAAACCCAACCCCAGCACCTCTCCCATTCCCAATCCAACCTCGTCCAACCCAAGCAATGCCAACTCCCCAAGAACAAGTATTATTTACCGAAAGTACACCGGAACCCCATACACGCACACACTCGCCGCGTTCAAATACCTCAAATGACACGCCCCCCTCCCCTTCGCCACACCCTCCACAAGACTCACGCCTCCTCCTCCTCCTCCTCCTCTCCCTTCCTCCCCCTCAACCCCCCTCTTCTTCCCCCTCTCCCTCTCCCTCTCCCTCTCTCTGCCCTTTCCCTTCCTTCCACCACCGGAAGCCTCCGGCTCAAACAAGCCCCAGTGCTCGAAAGCGCTCTTAGCGAAGCGATCAATGTCCTTATCCGTAACATCCCACAGCGTCGCCACCAGCGCCGGACACCCGGCGTGCATGTAGTTGATCGGGGGCCCGTGCGGCTCAAACTCCCCTCGCTCAACCAGCGCGCCGCTGCTGCAGCCCATGAGGACCGTCACGGCGCAGCGATCCAGCTTCTGGATCTCGCGCGTGCGGATGTACTGCGCGCCGCTGCCGTGGCCGAAATACAGCAGCAGATCTCTGCTCTGCAGCGTCTCCTTGACTTCGGATTCCGAGGGCTCGCGGTTGACGATGCCGTCGCACCCGAGGCCTTGGAGAGGCTTTTGGAAGACGGACTGCGTGTGCTTGAGGTCGCCGCCAGGGTTGAGGATGTAGGAGGCGTTTTGGCGGCTGATGTAGTGGCCTTCGGGCGTACCTTCGACGAGGCTCTTCTGCTGGGCGAGGATGCGGTCGCGTAGGCATCCGAGGGATGGCAGGCGAGAGACTGCGAGGCCGTCCATGCATGGCATCGATTCCCACGGGAAGGAGTGGAGTGCCTTGTCCAGAATTAGGATCGTGTGTCTGCCCTCGTCGACCTGCCCCGAGGCATGCACAGCCGAGTGGTAGCCACGCAACGCATCCTGCATCTCAACCACGATGGAGTCGAAGTCGATCTCGGCGTATGCGTTGAGCTCTCCATGGAATTGCAGGACATCGACGACGAAGTAGAGAAGGTCCGTTAAAGGCTCGGCAAAGTCACACTCTTCATCCGAGGCATCGCCCAGCCCAATGAACAGATCCAGGATTCTCGAATCAAGATTTATACGAGGCCCAGCAGCTTTCCTGCCCGTCTTACGCCGAGACGGCAGATGCCTATCGAGAATATTTTGGAATGACTTTTGGAAGCGAGCAAGGAGTTCTGGCCGTCGTGTGTGCTGAGAGAAAATACCAGTAAATCCGCCAAGCCAGACCTTTTCGATATTCTCCAGCAGGTCTTTGAGACGTGCATCCAGAGCTTCTCGCTCCTCCCACCAAGCAGTCTTGGCTTCCCGGCCATTTCTACACAGAGCATCGTGAGCGCTCTCATTCGCCATGTCTATAATGTCCCTTAGCTCGGCGTGACCCTGCTCAAACCCAAAAACCTCCTCGTCAGCATCCATAGAGTTGTGTCGTCCAAGTGGCAGACGAAGAACGAATGGGCTGTGACCGGCTTGCAACTTGGTTATGGAAAGTTCCTGACGGCTCTCACTCAGAGAAATTGAGACGACGGTCCAGGATTTCGGGATGATGTCAACGTAGTCTCTCTGGAATCGAGAGAGATCCGAAGGCGGCCCAAAACTTGATCTTCTCGAGTCAGTGCTAGGCAGTTGTGGCCAGGAGGAGTCATCGAGTTTCAAAGTCGTAGGGTCGCCACGAATGACTCTGCGTTCCCGCCGGAGAGCCAAAGTTCTTGCATTTTCTGTTCGAGTAAGCGTATACCAGGTTTTTGCGGGGAGAGACCATACCAATTGAAGAGCTTGCAAGCCCAGGGTGTGCAAGCGGCTTCCCTTTGACCTGGCCAGCGGCGGAAAGCAAAATTGCAACGCTGTTCAACAGAGCAGATGTTGTATGGACAACTGACATGGGCGCCAAAGTAATAACCAGAGACTGTATCTCGGTAAGATACTCCTGGGCTTGATGCAACTTATCGAAAAAGCTATCCGGAGCCGGGCTCTTGGAACCAGCTTGCTCTCTACCTCTGGGGATTTGAGCCTTCCTAGGAGGCGAAAACTTAGTCACAGAAAGCCTATCTCCTTGCTTGTCAAGATTCTTTGCCATGCCGACCACTGATGGGAATGATATCGTGGAGTCTTGCAACACCGAGTACACTGGATCCGCGGCCATTTGTTCGAGACTCTGGAATAGAAATTGCTTGGCCATTGCAAGACCATGATCGACTACCTCGTGTTGGTTAAGGCCAGAGATCTCCACCCCTTGCAAGACGGCCATCGCTTCACCAGATTTCTTCGTGGTCATGAGAGCCCGTGCTTTCTGCCGGACGATAGTTGATGTGAGCGAGGTAAGCTGTGGACATTCCTCGGCTATCGACGAAACCTTCTCTATCGGCGACTTTGCTCTAGTGGTCACCTTGCGCTTCGGTGCAGCCTTTGGCACAGTTTTTGCACGAGCTGGAGCCTTTCTGGCTAACGTTACCTTACGTTTGGTTGTCAGGACCAGTGCGGACATTTGGTGTGCCAACACATCAGGTCCATCGGGTGAACCGGCCACTTTCTCCAAGCTGTTGATATACTCAAACATCCCGATACTCTTTATCGTCTCCTCAGCTTCACCATACGCTGAAATCTGCTCCTCACTATCTCCAAGAAGCCCATGCATATTTCCGAGGTGATATGCAATGAGCGCACCATTTCGGCTCTTTTCAAACTCTGGGCAAAGTCGCTTGGCTTCCATTAGATACTCAGAGCCACGATCCAGAACTCCCGCTTTCAGCCAGGTGCTGCCTAAGAACGCCGATGCCATAGCAAGGTATACATCCGAGCCAACACCTTTAACAAGCTTGTATGCCTGTTCTGCGTAGTAGATAGTCTCCTGGAACATTCCGTGATGAGCGAAAAGGGTGGAAAGATGGTTGAGGCTGCGGAAGAGAGGTGTGATCAGGGCCCAAAAACTGGATCCGGCACAAGTCTGCTCGCCGGTAGACATCTTTGGCAACGTGATGGTCGACACGCTCAAATGAGATACATCTTCCGTCAGTTTCTCAACATCGATTTTGGAGCAATCCGGTCCAGTTGACTCGCTTCGAACCTGGTTCTCGGTATTGGTCCAGGCGCGACGAACGAGTCGTAGACACTGTTTCGCATGGTTCAGTGCAACATGGGCTGCTCCTCGCTCAAGTGCTAGGATTGAGTAGACCAGGTAAGCATTGGAAACCATCAAATTCATCTTGGTTCTCTGCTGCAGTAGCGAGATCGACCTCGACCTTGGCATATGGTCTTTCGCTTGAGCATACATAGCCTGTGCTCCAGCTAAGTGCTCCTCACTGCCATTCGTTAGTCGTGTGTACATTGTCAGAGATATGCAACTTACACTTTGTCGAGGCTACCAATAGCTAGTAGGTATTCACAATGGGAAAGATGCAATTGAAGGGTAGCAAATGGAGTGACCCCGTTGCGCGATAGGTAAGACATAGCTTTGTCAAATGACAGCCCAGCCTTCCCAGAGTATCCTAGCTGAAGCCACTGGGCCCCAAGGTAGGTAAAGCTAAGCACCAGGTCATCTGGTGTAGAGTTGTCATCGCAAAGCCCGCTGATATCAGCAATGAGTCGAAGAACCGAGATCCGAACAGTATCCAGACCCTTCATCTGCAAGTAATCTCCGATGGTGTTCAAGTGTGCCAGGAGCCCAGGTATATCTTCTACCTGCCGCTTGAAATCTGCCACATTCTGGCTTTGTGTAAGCACCGAGGACCACGTGGCGATACCTTCCTTCAACACCTCAACGTTCGGGGCCGTTTCATCAAGCTCTAACATCGTGGCTGCCAGACTCTTCAGATGGTTTGCATATGACCGTAAACCCTCGTCTTTCATATAGGAGCCGTCTGACTTGGCCATGTGCAGAACACGTAGCTCATCCTTCAAAGATCGGGCTGTGTTTTCATCGTCGTCTGCACCCAGCGCTAGGTGGCGAATCAGGATCCGGAGTCTACGGAGGGGATAATGCTTCTGGTCGTAGATGGAGAGAAGTTCGGCAAAGATGTTGGACAGAAGACTCCTTGAAGCAGTGGGGTCGACCGGATAATTAGAGAACAGCTCAAATTGGTGCTCGAGCACCACCCCTTTCTCCTCTTCGGTCCATTTCTCGCTGAAAAGCGGGGTTTGGACAGTGGACATTATATACTTCAATCGAACTTTGACAAGTGAGTGCAAAGTCCGACCAAGTACAGACGAATCATCATCTTGGTTCCATGCAACGTTCAACGGCTGAGATGCTGCTCTTTCCACCACTAAACTCAGAGTTCCGTCGCTCACCATCTCATCCCGCAGGGTCAAGAGGGTTTTGAACAGCTCATCATAACGACCGGTAGTCTTGCAGTATTCAGCCATGCGCTCAAGTTTCGTCGAGAACTGTGCCATCATTCGCTCTTGCTGTGGTCTGGCTCGAACGCTGTCCAGCGATCGCCGGAGCGCTCGAATCTGATCGCTCTCCTTCACATTTTCCAAATTCCGCCTCATGTTGAGATACTGGGTGTAGTAAAGATTGGATATCCTGACGTGGTATGATACTGGCGATTCTCCTTCCTGCCTATGTACATCTCGAGATTCAGTATCAAGGCGATCACTTAGCAAGAGACAGTCTTGAAGTTTGGAGTCTACCAGGTCCCAAGTAGCTCGACCACTTCCAAGAAGCATTTTGACTAAAAATAGTGAAGAGTCAATAGCATGAATGGCCAACTTAGTAATGAAATGCCGGCGCTGCTCGTAGCGAAGGATGTCTTTGGTTGCTGATTTGGTGTCTGGCGGGTTACCCATGTACCTCAGACATATGCGTGGTAACAGGAAAACCAAAGTCTCGCACATTTCACGCATTCCCCGAGATAAGTCGTCACGGGAATCTAGACCGGATGATCCTTTATGCTGAGCAAGAAGGGAGATGGCCGATCGTCTCACGCCAGAGATCTCTGTCATCAAGTCGTCAATCTCTTGAGACCCCCCCTTGAATGGCCGATCCAGCTCTTCAAGTAGCGAAAGTAGGAGTTCCTCTTCCTCCGGATCCCCAGATGAAGTTCGAAGTTTCAGTGAGACTAGTCTCGCGAGAGCAGAACATCGTTTAGCATCCGAATCAACCTTGGGGTCAAGCATCCTCCGCCACTCCATCGTCCAGTTTATTGCGTTTTGGACAGAGTTCGCCTCTCGTGCTAGAGAACCCAAAAGTCGGAATATTGCTGACAATATCGGTCTTGGCGAAGGCGGTCGAACATCGGTACAATCATACAGTAAAGTGCTGATTTGGGTCATCGCTAAGCCAGCTACCTGGTATGTCCTCATGGCACCACTTTGGCTGCGACGGGCGAAAGTGGAAAGACATCGATAATATGGATCCAGAATCTCTTTGCCCTCGTCGCCCTTATGGCCTGCAAGACCCCACCACAGGAAGCGATTATGTAGTGCCAACGTCTGCAGCTGGATCGCTACTTCGGGGGAAATACTAAGTCTCGTCTCCAACGCAAGAGCATCATCAGCCTGGGAAATGCTTGGGCATAACGATAGTAGGATTTCCGAGAGCGTTTGCATCTGTCTGATTATTTTGTCGGTATACTTTGCGTTCCCCCGATCCTTCGCAGCTTCAAGGAGAAGTCTTGTCGGCGACGAGGCGTGCTCGGGCTGCAAAATGGGAAGTCCATCTTCAATAGCCTTAGGTTTCCGGCAAGAAGTCATAAGTCGTAGAGTCTGTAGCTGAGAAGTAATGACCAGTCCCAACTTTGATCCCGTAAAATTCGCAGTCCCGAAATCCAATAGCTCAGCCAAGGTCTGTGAAGAAGCGGCCACATTCGATTTGGCTGCAGGACCTTTCTTTTGCCCATCTCCAGGATACAATCGTCGTTTCAGTATTCTCAACTCCTTCACGGCCAAATCCTCCAAACCCAATGCCACCATCTTTCCAACCAAAACTGACATTCCGTTCTCAAGCTGAAATGGGGGCAGGTCCACCCCGGGTACTTGAGCAGCTTGCAAATTCCGAAGACATGCAAAAGCAACCCTGGCGCATTCTGCAACAGATCTGTGGCCTGAGAGTGTTGAGGACGCTGAAGAAGATGACCGACTATGCCTACTCGACATATCCTGGTAGCTTGTTACACGGTTAAGGGAGCGTGGCTGCAATGGCGACTGGGGTAAGGAGTTTGATCGTCGAAGGACTTTTCTTGCTGATGACTTGACCAAATCTTTGGAGGATGCTTGTCGTCGGGCTGGAACTGTCGAAGGCGCCTTGATGGCCTCACTGAGTGACTTCAAAGTGGTGTTAATGACTTCTGTAGCCAGTATGGACCTTTCCTTTGGCGACAGCTCCTCCTCATCTTTGCGACCCTCCTCCTCTACCACCACCACCTTTTTCGTCCTTGACTTGGTCGGGGCTGCCTTGGTGGATTTTGCCTTGGAAGCTGTAGCAGATTTTACTGGTTTCTTTCCGGTTGTTGTCTGGATATCTGTTCTCGGTAACAAAAGCTTGCTGAGTATTGACACTGTCGCTGGTGTACATGTTGATGCTGAGCCAACAGCGCTCCGAATGGAGTCCGCGGTTGCTTGTAAAGAAGCCATGATGAATAGGGATTGGGCGCAAAGTTGCTGAATGTTAATGGCGACTAGACATTATACCAGAGCAAACCAAAATGCCAAAGGAGCTATGATGCCTTGTAACGAATCTGAGGATTGGAAAGGTGTTGAAATCGAATTTGAAGTTGATGCACGCTTGTTGGCAAGGCAACAAGCCGCGGGTCGGCAAAAACCTCTGGACCGCGACCGTGCTTTGACTCCAGTCGGTCCATCAAATTTTGAGTTCTCGAGAAAACCACTCTTACAGTTTCCTCAGTCAACTGCAACGATGAGGTCGACAATGCTCCGCCAGCTCTTCCTCGCGCCTCCTGCGATGCGCAACTCCCTAGTTTCCATCCCTCCACGGATGATGCCAACTCTCTCATTCTCACGACAGTACTCGATGCTCCCCAGCGTCATCCAGAAAGACTTCTGGCTCGGCATGATCCCTAAACCACTACGCAAGAGCTCTCCCAGCGCAGCTCTGAAGAAGAAGGCACGTTCCAAGGAGTGGAATCCCGCGACCTTCTTCATCGCTATATTTCTGCTCATCGGGTCCATGTCCATCCAGATGATCGCGTTGCGAAACGAGTTCGCTGCGTTCAGTCGCCGCGCGGACGCGCGGATCGGGTTGCTGAAGGAGATTATTGAAAGGATACAGAAGGGTGAGGATGTAGATGTCGAGGGGCTGCTGGGGACGGGCGATGCTGTTAGGGAGAGGGAGTGGGAAGAAGGTATGAATGGATGGCTTCTTGCTTGTTTAGGGTGCCGAGGACCTGAGACTGACGTGAAGCATTGCAGTTTTGCAGGAAATCGAGCGGGAAGACGAAGCCTGGGAGAAGTCACGGAAAAGCAAGCCAAAGCATGGACGAAACCTCGAGGATGCTAATGCTGCTACTGCGAAACCACATATCACCGAGGCACAACCTGTCGAAAAGCCAAAGTCAAATGCTCCATCTGGCTTCTATTAGAGCTATGGTGTTGGGAAGTTTACAAAGTATGTACCATACATGGTTATCTTATGACAGCATATCTTTGAAAATGCTGCTGTTTGCGTGTTCTTTACGTGTGGATCTTGGGTTATCGACTTTCGAGACAAGCCCCGTCCTCTTCAGCTGATCTACGAGTCCAGGAAGAACCCTATCGGTACCTAATTCGACTCGGACAGCAGCTTCTCCAGTCTGGCCCATAGGCAGATTCTGGAAGAAAGCTTCTTCTCCTCTCACTCCTCCAATGTTCAATATCGCAATCGGCATACCCCGTTCATTAGCCCTTTTCGCAAGTCTCCAGGCAGAATACGTTGCCAGGGAAGTACCCAGGATCAGTAGTCTGCCAGACCCATCGATTGCTTTTTCAGCCGCATCCTTGACGGTTGCCGCTATGCTCTCGCCGAACATCACAACGGCCGGCTTCAATATCCCCGCAGTGCTTGTTGGCTTCCAAGCCCCCTCAGCGTCGACCTCAACTATTGCTTGCGTTCCGTCTCCTGCCACGGGTGGATTCATTAAACAATGAGGGCAAGCCGGGTATCTGAAAGTTGTATATGGAGCTCCTGGTAGATCAACATCCCCGTCGGGGTTCGTCTTCATGCCCTTTGCCCTCCTCTCGTCTGGATTCTCAGTATCAAGTGCCCCCGACTCAATCGCTTTCACCAAGAAAGCAGCCCAAGCTGGGTTCAATCTCGAAAGTGCATCCTGGAACGCCTCTCTCGGCAGATCTTTATGGCAAGTGACACAAGTGAGAGCCCTCAGATACCCATGAAGCTCCAGAGTTGGGAGTTCTGGATGAGCAGCCGAGTGGAAAGAATCCACATTCTGCGTGACCACACTCCTCACGATGCCCAACTCGCCCAGGTTTTTGATCGCATAGTGTGCGAGATTCGGCCTGGCCTTGTGTAGATTCGTCCAGCCCAGAAAGCTGCGTGCCCAATACCTCTTCCTCGCCTCATGACTTGCCAGAAACTCATGATAGTAGATGGGGCGGTAGGTCTTGTTGACCCGGTACGTGCCATTCGTCCCTCGGTAGTCTGCCAGCCCGGATGCGACTGAGATTCCCGCGCCCGTCAGTATCACCGTCGAATTTGGATCGGTCACCCCATCTGGCCGTAGCGAGGGGGATGGCGGGGCAGTCAGGAATCTGGAGAGAGCGGCGATGGCACCCGTGACGGTGTTGGCATTCCGGGGGATAATATTTGGTGGTGGGAGAGGGCCCGTGTAGGGAATCCGCATAAAGGGGGGTTTTATCATCGAGGATCTGGCATCTGGAACGGGTTGGAGAAGGAGGATAGCAGGAGGAGGAGCAGGAGGAGGAGCTTGCGAGGCTTGTGAGGCTTGACAGATGGGGCCCGGTGCTGACTGTGGTGGAGGAGTACCTAGGAGGACGCTTTGGACGCTGTGGGTATTCGCGTCATGACTCGACGTACGGAGTATGCTGGGCGGGCAGGCCGAGCGCGGACAATGCTTAAGTAAGTACTGAAAGGGGACTACAAGTACCGGAGCTTAAGGTACCTGCGGTACTGAGTCGAGTCGAGGATTAGTTTGGATGACGGATTACCTAAATTAGATGGGGTGGAAGACAGGTGGATGTCGCCGGATCCAAAGAGCGGGTTTTCTTTGAAATATGCGGCGGCTAATCGTCACGGTAAGTACTAGCTAGTACTTATTGCTAAGATACCGGTAGCGTTCTGAACCACCTTAAAACTATCCGTCCCATGCCATCCAATCTCTACCTCTTCAACTCATCCCGATTCCCGGCCCTCAAGTCCCTGAGCCACCACAATTCATTTGTTATTGTCAACGTCTCCCGGCAACCTGGCAGAGGCATCGCCAGAGCTAGAGCTAGAGCTAGAGACAAAGTCAGAGCCAGAAAAACCAAATAAACAAACTATTCCTTGCATGTCCGCGTATACATCCACGCGTCCCAGGTCCTCCCCGGCCCTGGATCTCCGGACCCTCTTCAAATGCTGCCCCTTCGCTGTTCCATTGTCGGGCCGCGCTTAAGTTGCGTCACTCTGAGAAGGACACATCGATCACAACACCACCAACAAAAGCATCAGCAATCGCGAGTTCTGCTGACTGCCGCTCTCGATTCACTCTCTTTCAGCTCTAGTTCTACCTCAAGCCTTTGCTCGATACATAAAACCTCTGCGCCCCGGCAATCTTTTTCACAATTCCAACATTTCCTCAACACCACCTCCAACATCCTCCTCCCTCGACACAGAACAATGGCGACGCAGACTCACTCCCACGCGGGGCACTCCCATCACCACCACCACCACCATGACAACACATACTTGATCTCCAAGAACAAGAACGATGCGGGCGTGCGCATCACCAGAGTCGGGCTCTACTCCAACCTGGGCATGGCAATTGCAAAGGGTGTCGGCGGGTACGCCTTCAACTCGCAATCCATGATCGCAGACGCCTGGCACAGCGTCACAGATCTCGCCAGCGATTTCTTGACACTGGCAACTGTGTCTTGGAGCTTGAAACCTCCTACTGCCTTGTTCCCCACTGGGTTTGGAAAAGTAGAGAGTCTGGGCTCGTTGGGCGTCAGTGGGATGCTGTTATTTGGAGGCTGCTTCATGTGTCTGAACAGCTGTGAGATCCTCTATGCACATTTCTTCTTGGATGCACACGCGGCTGCGGAAGCGGCAGCACATGCACACGGTCACAGCCATAGCCATAGCCACGGAGCAGCAGGTCCGAGTATACATGCCGCGTGGCTGGCTGCTGGGACAGTGATCATCAAAGAATGGCTATACCACGCAAGTAAGTATCCGAAATTCGAGACGGAGTTCTCAATGCTAACCTTATCTGCCAGCAATGAAAGTAGCAAAAGAACGCAAATCTTCTGTCCTCGCCTCGAATGCTGTACACCACCGAGTCGATTCTCTCACCGGGATAGTCACCCTCTTCGCTATTTTGGGCGCCAACTTCTTGCACGAGGCCACATGGTTAGATCCCGTCGGTGGTTTGTTGATCTCACTCTTGGTTATTAAGGCTGGTTGGGGAAACACTGTATCGGCTTTATACGAATTGGCAGACAAGGGAATCGACGAAGAGATCAAAGCACCGGTCCGAAAGGCAACCGCGACCGGTCTCGAGACCATTCCGGACGGAGCACAGGTCGAGCTCCGCGAAGTAGAGGGTGTTAAGTCTGGACAAAACTACCTCGTGGACCTCCAGCTTGCAGTACCCAAGTCCTGGACCGTCGAGGAGGTACGGAAGGTTGAGCAGGGCATCAGAGAGGCTGTTGGATCGAAGGTCAAAGGTGTTCGCCGAGTCAAGGTTCGTTTTGTGCCGAAAGAGGACGAGTCCTTAACCCTGTTCGACGAATTCGTCAGCGGCGATGTAGAAAGCCCGGAGACGAAAGATCACGATCATGACCACGACCACGACGATCACGGTCAAGCGCACACAAATGGGAATGGCAAGGAATCGCAATAAATCACACACAAGAACAGTTGTACATAAAAGTTCAGAATTGTGGATTGGCATGGCTACAAACAGGCGTTGTACCAGGCCCAGGAGGGGATTTGCATATCGTGGGAACTTGCAGAAGCAAGATGGCGCCCGGTGCGACTATTGTGTGCGACTAAATTTTGTATACAGGAATGACAGTACTGTATAGATCCATTATCGCTCTCCAATGTTATGATTGTCTTGTTTTTCTACTCCCAATTTCTCAAAATTCCCCACATGCGCAAAGCAGCCCCGAGCGAGTGCTCCAGACCCTTGATTTCAGAAAGACAGATAACGCTGGCCTCGTCTCCTGTCGGACCTTGGCATCGGTAAGACTTTATTTCTTGATCTATTCTTCTACGCCACCAGATCTCCCAGAATTAATCTCGGTAAGTTTTCCTTCCACACCAAGCTTGCAATGAGCTAAATGTCTCTCTACTCCGTATCAGTACGGGAAGCGAGGGACGACGGAGAAAGTAAACAAAGCAGCTAGCTAGCTAGCGTAACTAGCTGACCCCTTGGTCCAGAAACTCGTGGAAAAAGTGCGACGTGCAACAAAAAAGCGACGCCGGCTTTTGCTTGGTCGGTGCGGCTGGTTCACGTCTATTGGTGCGCACGCCTGTCGAAAGTCCAGCCACGAAAGCTACGACAGCCACACTCGGTGCATTCAGGCTAAATGGAAGCTGGTGATTGTCCCTCCTCTACTCAGAAAGCCACCCTTCCAGCTCACCGGATCACTGCGCTTTCCCTTCATGAAATATCTGCCATCTACATCACAGAAGCATCGTTTAC
The DNA here is from genome assembly GCF_022702325.1 of Drepanopeziza brunnea f. sp. 'multigermtubi'. Classification (NCBI taxonomy): domain Eukaryota; kingdom Fungi; phylum Ascomycota; class Leotiomycetes; order Helotiales; family Drepanopezizaceae; genus Drepanopeziza; species Drepanopeziza brunnea. Next base: position 1,939,964 of record NW_027094075.1, read on the forward strand.
ATTCGTTGTCGATTACTATAGATCATCGCCATGTCGACTTCAGAAGGACCCCTGTATCTTGGTTTCGACCTCTCGACTCAACAACTCAAAGGTAGGAGGCACACGTGAGGTACTTCTCGAAACTTGAATCTGCTGGCTGATTCTATTACAGCGATTGTCATTACATCCGAACTGAAAGTCCTGTATGAAGCCAAGACGGACTTCGATGCCGATCTCTCAAAATACGGCATCAAGAAAGGTGTCCATGTCAACGAAGCCGAGCGAGAAGTCTACGCGCCCGTAGCCATGTGGCTCGAGGCCTTAGACCTAGTGCTGCAGCGTTTGAAGGAGAAAGAAACGCCTTTTCACAGGATCAAAGGGATTTCCGGTGCTGGCCAGCAGCACGGAAGCGTGTACTGGAGCAAGACTGGGGAGGGACTACTGGGGTCTCTGGATCCGAAGGGCACGTTGGTGGAGCAGCTTGAGAAGGGGGCATTTGTGCATCCGTTCAGTCCGAATTGGCAGGATGGCAGTACGCAGAAGGAGTGTGATTCATTCGATGCGGAGCTGGGCTCTGCGGAGAAGCTTGCGCAAGTCACGGGGAGCAAAGCTCATCACGTAAGTGTTGCTTTCAACTACCATGAACACCTTTTGAAACGAGATATAGCGCTTCACCGGTCCTCAAATCATGCGTATGCACAAAAACCATCCAGAGGTCTACCGAGCCACGTCTCGCATCACTCTGGTGTCATCTTTCTTGTCCTCCATCTTCCTCGGCAAAATCGCCCCTTTCGACATCAGCGACGTCTGCGGCATGAACCTCTGGGACATCAACGCAGGCACCTGGAGTGAGCCCCTGCTCAAACTCGCAGCAGGTGATGACGGCCTCGACTCTCTCAAGCATAAGCTCGGCGACGTCCGCGAAGATGGCGGCGGCAGCATGGGCCCTATCTCCTCTTACTTCGTGCAGCGGTACTCTTTCCCCCCTGACTGCGGCATCGCCCCGTTCACAGGCGACAACCCTTCTACCATCCTCGCTCTCCCATTACGTCCTTTGGACGCCATAGTCTCACTGGGAACATCTACCACGTTCCTCATGTCCACGCCGAAGTACGTGCCAGATCCCGCGTACCACTTCTTCAACCACCCCACCACAGCCGGCCTGTACATGTTCATGCTCTGCTACAAGAACGGTGGACTCGCCCGCGAGAAGATACGCGACGCCCTTCCCAAACCCACAGCCACAGCCACAGCCATATCCCCAGACCCCTGGGCCGCATTCAACGAAGCCGCCCTCGCCACTCCTCCCCTAGGTCAACCATCCCCCTCCGACCCAGCAAAACTCGGCCTCTACTTCCCGCTGCCTGAGATCGTGCCGAACGTGCGAGCAGGCACGTGGCGCTACACCTGCTCGAGCGACGGCTCGAACCTGCAAGAAGCAGAGCAGCCATCATGGAGCAGCGCCGACGACACGCGCGCGATCGTCGAGTCGCAGATCCTGTCCCTTCGCCTGCGCTCCCAGAATCTCGTCCTCCCTCCCGCGGAAGGCCTGCCCCCGCAGCCAGGACGCATCTACCTGGTCGGCGGCGGCTCACTCAATCCGGCCATCGCCCGCATCATCGGAGACGTGCTGGGTGGTGCGGAAGGCGTGTGGAAGCTCGATGTGGGCGGGAACGCGTGCGCGCTGGGCGGCGCGTACAAGGCCGTGTGGGCCATTGAGCGGAAGGAGGGCGAGAGCTTTGAGGAGCTGATTGGGGGGAGATGGAGGGAGAGCGAGGCGGTGGAGAAGGTCGATCTGGGCTATAGAGAGGAGGTTTGGGGGCGGTATAGGGATGTGCTCGGGACGTTTGAGGAGATGGAGGGAAGGGTGTTGGAGGGCGAGGAGAGGAATAGGAGTTAGGATGTTGGAGTTTGGAGGTAGACTAGGGAGGCACGCGCTTGCTCGGCTATCTATTGACTTTTTCTGAGAAAACCGATCTGGAGCTATTCACGAGCGACGGCTTCCAGCCAAGCAGCTGGATGTCTCTAGAAGATCTTGGATTTTCCTGGTCCTTTGTGGATGCAGAGATCTGTGAATAGAGAAACCACCCTCGGGACGCTAAATCTTTGCAAGCTGAATTAGACCACCTCGATTAGAGAGTAGATATTTTGGCCCAGGGAAGTGAAATGCCCTCCCGGAATCTCGTCACTCTTATTCATAGGTTGGTGTAAAGATGGTGATGAAAAGATGCAGCTGATATGAGCAATCACAAATCGAGGTCGCCACGTTTATAAAGAAAATTTTTTGATCAGTATGTACGGAGATCTCCTCAGACCGGGCCGGGGGTGATTCAAAGCAAAGCAAAGCAAAGCAAATGGATAAGAGATTCGCTGATGGGTGCGAAATTCGAATGACCATGCGAATTAAGGCCGGAGAAGTCGACAGAAAGGTGTCGATCAAAGCAGTGTGGCCAGCTAGGCTGTTCTTAAAGCCATGCTGTGGTTCTCGGAGTCGCGTGGCCAGCGAAGATGGATTTCTGAGCTTGTACAGGGCGCTGGCTACGAAACCTGCGGATTTTTTTTAAAAAAAAAAAATATTGCAACCACGCTCTGATAAGGCAGTAAGTAGGCCAGCCAGGTTCTCCAAGCCATGTCCCCAAAGTCACGAGTGAGTGACAATCATGAATCAACCTCCCGCATGATCCTCGATCCCTCCCAGGAAGGCATCCACGCTCCGATGATGCTCGTCCAGCAGATAGTGCTCCTGCTTGTTACCAGTAGTGTACCGCGGCAGCTCCGGACCCGAGTCATAGACGAAGCCATCATGCTTGGCCACGAACAAGACCAGGTCGCCCCCGCCCGCGATGAGTCTGTCCCAGTCGCCCTCGTACAGCCCGCGCGTCGTCCCGTCGTCGTCGTGCGAGAGGAGAGCGGCGGCGCACAGAGGGCCCTGGACGCGCAGGTAGTCGCAGACAAATTCGTAGAGCCGCGAGCCTGGGGCTTGCGCGAATGCTACTGAGGCGCTCTGGGCTGTCATCCAGTTGTCGCGGTGGGCGTAGGCGGCGTAGAGGAGATGCTGTTGGGTTGGGGAGAGCTGGTCAGCGAACGAAGAAGCTTGGATATGAAGAGACCCAGATGAATTCAGTGGTGTACGAGGGAATTGGTTCGAGCTTTGGAGTCTTGTTTCAGAGGGGAGGAAGGAGGGAGGAGGGGTTCTATCGCAGCTAATTTGCTGGATATACGACAGTTTCCACGGGGAAGTTAATGGGTGTAGCACTACGGAACGTTTTTGTGTGTGTGTAAGAGAGAGAGAGAGAGAACGGAGCCTCCATTCTACTTACCATGACTTCGTTGCAGAAAAGTGGGCTGCGGAGACGGTCGCCCAATGCCCATAGCTCTTCGCCGCTGATATCGCACTCCAGCTGGCCGGAATAGAGCCAGGTCAGGAACACCGCGATTGCTTCGGGTCGCTCGAGCGACAGTTTGACCGCGTGCTCCTCGTCTTTCTCATGGCGGCTGCTGTGCGAGCCCGTATAGATGTAAGCCTCGAACACGTTGGAGTAGAATCCCAGCAAGGCCTTGTGGCAGGTGAGCTTGGTTTCGTTCGGACCGACGAGGAGGGTGGCGATCTCGGGGCAGCGAGCCAGGCTGTCCCTCCGCTTCGTCAGTAACGACTCTTCAGTCATTGATTTATTTACCGGGGCATGCTTAACTTACATTTGGTTGACCTCGCCGGTATGCTTGTGGATGCGGTAGCAGCGGTCGCATTCTGATGCGGGATTGCCTCGTACACAATCCATGCAGATGCAGCTGTGTTCTGACATCCTGGCCGGTACCGGCTTGCAGAGGTACTCAATAGTCATGATTCCGAACCAATTTTTTGATCGGCTTGGTGTTGCGAGGAAAGGAGAAGTTGAAGTCGATATCATTAAGATGCCGAGCGGGTCGTTTGTTGACTGCTAAGCGATATGCCAAGACTTAGCTCCCCAGAACCTTTGCAAGCTGGGGTGAATGTCATCGTATATTCTGGAGCATTAGTGGATAGTCACCTTATCTCACTTGGATAATGTGCCTTTATTTGACCATAGAGCAGCTTACCCGTGGCTAACGGTTGTCCCGATAGTTGAGTATCAGAGTAGTACCGTAAAGTCTTCAACACATTGAGCAGATAGTATTGGATTGGTAATTGAGACCTAAATACGGGAAGTTCGAGCATAAATTCATGATATCTATAAGTCTCTTATATTTTCACCGAATAAAGAGGTTTGATTACAGTGCCAAGTCATGCGCAAGTGTTCATTGCATTTTCTCACCACGGTTCTCTGCTTAGTTTCTAATTCACTTCATCCCGAATTCACAAGTTCAATTAATGGCAGGAAAGCACTACTATTTTTCTCTGCCTTTTCCTTGCATGTAAACCTCAGGTGACCGACGGAAGACAAGCAGAATGTAAACATGTTGATTGCCCGGTAAGTTCTTTCCTGTCCGGATGATGATGCCCCACTCTGGAAACCATGATCTCTGGTAATCTCTATCAAAACATACAAAGCATACTAATCTTTTTACCCAAAAGCTCAGTAAATCCATTCACGTGGCCGAGAGCGCGAACTCAAGCTGCTCAACATGACCAACATACGGAGAGTGAAAGTGTCGTCTCGCGTTTAGAAGATCTTAATTTGAAACTGCTATGAACAAAGTTCCGTATTTAAAACTCTTTGAATGGCCAGCATCTGTCACTTTAGGCTACAGTGTACGAGATCCAACTCTAGAATTACAATCTCTGCATATGGTTGGTAATTAGAAGGATTGACTATATAAATCCGTGATTTAATATGCAACATACATTTATCCGCTCACAGGTTCCGCACTCTACCCCGCTAAGCTATGCCACGGTGAGACTCGTTGCAAAGCTACAAAAGAGGGGAACTGAAGCATAAATGTAAACATATAAAAATGTAAAGTTTGAAAAAAATGGAAGCTTATCAAGCTGCCGCAATGACTCAATGATCGGCCATTTTGCCATAAGCAATCTGGAGGTCGAGAGCATAGAAAAGGCCTCCGGGAGCATTTCTGGGGCTTTGTTTACAGACCAGTGCTGGACCACCAGCTGAGTAAGATTATACGGTCCTGTATGGAGGATCCAGGCCCTCGGGTCCAAGGATTTAATCCTTGGATTTCAAACGCTGGACGACTCTCAGCCGAAATATTAAAGTCAAATCCTGAGAGAATTCAGTCAGATGGTGAAAGTTGGGTACGTCCAAGCTGGCTAATCCTGGGTGTTTCTATTCCAATTCCCTTCTCGCTGCCTCTTACATATTCTTGGAGGAGGCTATGATTCTTTACCTGTACGAGGTGTCTCTTACGAACCTTCAGATCTTTCTTATGGCAGAGAGTCTGGAGAGCCGAAATTAAATCATCGATATGCGACGTCTCATCGGAAAGATCTTCTCTTACCGGCGGTTTCGAACCTCCCTTCTCTCTCTTTTCGAACACCACGCCGACTACGATCTATATACTTGACGGGCATATCGACTGAAAAAAAACTAAAAATATTTACCATAGAAAGGGAACGGGTATAAAAGATAAGATGGGAACGGCTTAGTTCGACTAGTCGAAAACACGATATTGCGCTTTTGAAAAAGCGGTCTGCAAATATACCGGCTCTTACATAAAGGCTACGAACGCGAGCCTTTACAGCTTTACGATAACTAAAACGATGTTTATACTTATACGGATGGAGGTTCGCTATAAAGCTATAGGTATTTAATAATCAACGAGAAAAAGCTCGGCGCACATCATTATAAAATTCTTTTAAAAAGTTTATAAAGAGTTTGCGATACCGCGAGATCAACACCTCGATGCTATTTTTAAAAAAAGCTTTCCCTTAAAGTAGTTTTTACTTTCGTTTAAATAATACTTTATATATACTTCCTCTACTTAGCATCGCCGTACCCTATAGGAGGTCCCCAGGGTCCAAGCATTGCGTTTTGGATACCCGTGCGACGTACTACGTAAATCAATACTACTACTACTAATCTTACATATTCTTGGCTTATATAGACCACATCAGCCTTAGCGGCCGTAGCGGGTCGTAGCGGGCCGTAGCGGGTCTTAGCGGGCCGTAGCGGGTCGTAGCGGGTCGGCCCGATCGCTCTCACTGAGCACGACATTAAATTTGCGGATATGAGGCTGCGGCGGCGATGTCAGTCCAGCGGAGGACGTTTCAGCAAGTTCAAGCTACGATGAAGTTAGGATAGTGCTAGTATGCTAACAATCTAGACTTGACCATCTCTCACAAGTAGTCTGTTGAATGGTTTTGTGGTGAAGACTCTGACATTTAACAACTAGTATCCAAGAGCGTAGAACCTATAATGAGTGGCGGCGAGAGGAAGCCCTGCTCGTATACACAAGACAAAATTGAAATCCCGGCATTGAAATAACGGCTAAGGAAAAGGTATGGTGTTCATCCCAAGTGGGACTCTATCAAGTCCAAGCTGCACATGCCTTCACTAATCTCAGCGTCGACTGTGGCCGCATCTGCTCCCAGCTACTCGCATCCATTATCATTCACATCCCCGAAAATTGAAATACCCGAGATGTCTATGACTTCGTCGCCGAACGTGAGCAATGTAATAGTGAGGGAACCGATGTTGACCGTTGCAGTGGCAGGACTAGTTACCGACCGGTCGACGGCCCTCGCGCGGACTATAGCTTCGGGGGTGCACTACGGCGGGATTCAACATCAGTATTGCGGTTACAGTTCGTGTATCAGATTGTATCAAATGACTGGATGAAGGTCTCACGGTCGGCTCAATGAGGCTTGAAGAAGCCCGAGACGATCTCGGAGAGGGAAGGAAGTCCCGGAGGGCACTCACGTTGAAGCTGCCATCATTGACAGTCCCAAAAAGGGAGATATTCGATATATCGATAACTTCGTCATTGAATGTAGCCAAAGTGAGGTTGGTTTCTCGGATGTTAAGGGTTGAAATAGGCAGGCCGAGGATGTCGGAGAGGGTGCCGGGGGACTGTCGCTTCATGTTGTCGAGGGCGGGCTGGAATTGTCTTGTTGTGGTCGTGACCAGTGCTGAGGCACATGGTGTAAGAGAGAGGGCGATAGCGAGGATGCGGTGGATTGGGATGTATATCTTGGATAACATTGTATATGATCGTGGTTGACTTTGGGTTGCTGGTGTTTTTCAAGCGTTTGAAAGCGGTCTTGACTCTGAAGAGAATGTCTTGAGGACTGGAGAGAAATGGTCTGAGGACTGATACAACCATCCTCAGAGCTGGACGGGAAGGTGTGATATATACCTCGTCCGTGTCAGTCCTGCCATTTCAAACTTGATTCTCCTATGTACTTACCGAGGTCAACAGTTCGAACGGAGACTATCAGAAAAGCTCAGTTCATTCCTAACTGAGCGATTCCAAGATTGAATATATTGTGTTATCAACCTTCAAGCGAGTTGTTGACCAGTAGTATTGCAACCAAAGTGCACTAGTTTTCTCGGTCTCCCTGATAACGTCTACGAAGATGCACCTCTTTAGACTGTCCAAGAACCAGCTGCTTGGCTCCTTGGATTGATATAAAGCACAAATGCACTTGCGAAAGACGGCACTGACTCGGCCCAAGATCTCGTGGGCAATGAGGGCTTGGGGTCAAAACAATTTGCTCCAAGGCTTTCCCAACCTGAGCAAGGACTCCACAGATGTACGGCTACGCGCGATGAGCGCATATCTGGACCCATCCCATCAAGTTGTGGGCTCAAATTTACGTACGAAATACAAATTACGTCCAGAGTGGACCTACTTAGAAATGTTAGCCAATGCCTTTGATGGTAAGATTTGTGAGTAACTCATAGCGCTCTCTTAACTTTGAACTTTGAATATGCTCCAATGATACGGGGTTGCTTTCAAACATCGATTCGAACGAGATCTGAAGCGGAAAGACTGATACCGAATCTGACTTCGTATAGCAGTTGCTGGTTACGCATGCTTAGTTCGACCGCCCCTTGGTCTTGAAAATGGAAACACTAGCCCCAATACAACCCTCACAACTGAGGCGGTGCCAGTGTTACAATGGAAGTGTTTATCTTCAAACTCGATTGCTTGGGAAAGAAGAGGGGTGGAGCTTGTGAGTTTTGGCTGACAGGCGCCCTTGAGCTTTGATTGGTGTGATGACAGCTAGCTAGCAAGCTTCTTGATCTGGAGCAGCTGAGAGTAGCTTGCTAAGAAGAAGTCAGCTGTCAGAAAAATGAGCTAAGCTCAAAGAAGCCTAACGCTCCTGATTGGGGCCATTCTGAATATATGAAGTGTGGCCAGGGATGGCGGGTGGGGGAATTGACTTCCAAGCAATCGATCGCTGCTGAGGACTCCCAGCTCTGGGAAAGTACTACTGCAATATAGCCCAATCTGACCAAAGGCCTTTATCCTGTATATTACTGACAGCCTTTCAAGGCACTGAAGGTCGTAGCCCGCGTCCTCCGTTGAGAGTATAAACACAAACATTTTATGAGTGAATGGTGGAGCTAAGCGAATCGACTCGATTCCCCTTAATATTAGGTGGGACGGCGTCTGGTCCACAACCTCAAGTCACCAGACCTCTACAACAAAGATTTTTGCGAGCTTACCCTCCTTCCCTTACCTTTTAGCTAGTTTTTTAGTTAGTTAGTTTGTTTGCCCTTGACTCAAGGGTCAAGGTGCGTAGCTGAGGGCGAAGCTTGGCCTCGATTTTCTACTGGTTCTCTCTCAGGGCTGCCTTTTCATGGCGAATATGTTATTTTGGACCAGCAAGCAGCTGGCCAGATCAGAGAAAACACTTGATAAGCAAAGCCCAAAGCGTCTCTACCAATATAGAGAGCCGTTCTCTACTCCGAGTTCCCCTTTGTTGTGACCGTGATATTTGTGACAGGAGGAACGATAAATGCATGATCAGGACCTGTCTCTTGAGTCGGAGTATACAGATCAATCAGCAACAATACCAAACACCACGGGTAACGTTTCTTAGGCCCCAAGAATATCGGTTAAGATGCCGAGCTTAGTCACTGACTCCTTTCCGGTTCTTCTTTGCCCCGAAAGTTTCAATAGTCGCTTGCATTGACTGCTAGGTAATCCTCTTTAAGGCTGTGCTCTGTTTCTACTGAAATGTACTACTGTCTGCAGTAGGGTAAACCGTAAGATTTAACCGGAGTTAAGAATCCATCAATTTGTGAACTTCAATGGAGATTGGGGGAAGAGGGCGCTCCTTCGCAAAGAAGACTTATTAGTAAACCCATAACCTAAGTTACAAGATATTACATGAATTAATAATCTCCTACAGACTTCGGCTACCTAGCTGAACGCTGCACCAAGCTTCCATTAAATATCTTGCAAATATCGCAACTTCGATCAAACAGCTGTGAGCGGCCGTCGAAGATCGGTTGGTTATAAACAAACCGGCGGCCGAATGGGCTGTAAAAGTCTCTCTCAAAAATATTAATCCTGGATCGTATCTTTGTTCACGGAGCTTAGTTATATCACTTAATCGAGCTTCATGTGTTCGTAAGTGTATACGGTAACGCAAGACACAGGGTACTCTCTACAGGATCAAATGGACCGAGGGCCTTACGGAAGTACAGCGGTTAAATTTGTTTTGTCAAAGCGGTGGCCAAAGGGGGCAGCAGGAGGGGGAGACAGTGTATCTCGATTTATAGTTTACAGTAATGTAGTTACCCGTAAAGCAGAAGTGGATTGATTATAAGAGCCGGAACCGGGGCACGCTAAGATGATTAAGCTTTAAGCATGAGTGCTCCGCCCCTGTTCCACTTATAGCAAGACAAGTCATGATCTACAAATTTGCAAAGTGACTTAGTACCAATCTAAGCGCCGTTACCTTAAAGAACGGATACAGAAGTCGCGTACAATTAAGCGAGCCTCGCTCGCTACACTCGGCAAAACAATCAACCATAATAAAAATAAATGCAAAGAGATGCAAAACTCAGGCGGGCGCTAGGAGCGCCCGGCTCAAAACCTAGTTGAATGGGCTTTAGATGGAGGGTGAAGTTCCGAAATGGCATGCAACCGGCGGACTGGCGATGGCTGAGCGGCGCAAACTGGCCTTATGAGCGGCATACCTCAGCCATCGCCCCTCCGCGTCCGCCGGTTGATGAAAAAGGGCCAAGAGCTCGCTTATATAAAGCAGCTATAATTCTTTCCGGCGGTCCGGCGGGAACAAAGACCCCTTCTGCTTACTTACGGAGGTACCTCCTGTAGGGTCGATTATTTCCCATGCCTCAACCCACTTTTTGAGTGGGCCCGCCCAGCCAAATATACTCGCTGCTTTATACAGGAAAAATTTTTCAGTAATGCCGCTTATACTAGAATTATTTTCTAAAGTTCTCGATTGTAATTTTAAAGCTATTCACATTTACAATTTTTTTAAAAAAAAAATTAATAGAAATAAATAAATACAATTCTATCGATATGTGTTTTTAATTACAAATATTAGCTTAAGAATCAATTCTAAAAGATACGCTATCCGCGCAACCAACGGTCTTGTATAATGAACACGATTAAAGCATATATGTTTTCTCTATTATATCGATACCGTAGCTTCCTTAGTTCGAACGTCGTGGTTGCAACGAGCGCGCCATTTGCATATATCGTTAAAGTAGTATACCTATCTCACACAAGTCTTCTCGTTATTCGGACACTTAAGCTCTTATCGCTCGTTACTACGTCTTTAAAAGCTTTCAGATTGTAAAATACATCGCCTTGCTAAATTGAAACAGGTTTCTCTTAAGAATCTTTGAGAAATAAATCTATATCTATATTAGAATCGAGTATACCGAAGCCGAGGTCGTTAAATGTAGCGTCAAGCAGCGAGTAGATTTGGCTGGGCGGGCCCACTCAAAAAGTGGGTTGAGGCATGGGAAATAATCGACCCCTCCTGTAGCCACTATACCATTTGATATCAATGCCTTACTGTACAATGATACGTCCTACGGACCAGTTGAAATTTGTAAAAGTATAACTTCGGGTCCAGAGGCCCATGTATGCGGTTTCTTAGTGTATACTAGTAACTTGTCGAAGTACCGGACATAATCCCTACCGCCCAGACAATCCCACGGCTGGTCTCCGTTTTAAAGTTAAGGAATCAGACATTACTGTACTTACTACGTACTTACGTAGTAGTACAACTAGTCTACGGAGTAAGAATTGAAGGACGCAAGGCATTAGGGATTTACTCCATACGGAGTAAGACAGAGGGGAGTGCGGGGATCCGGCCAGCTATCAGACTTTTGATGCCCGACTGCTACGGAAGTCCAATGCTAGTATTAATATCTGCAGACGGCAACAATTAATATATAACAATATAAATGTTTCCCGCTTGCCATCACATCCTCTTCACTTTGGGATTCTTCTTTCCAAGTATCTCCACCAAATTCTGCGCCCATCGCACTGTCTTTCTCGGACTTATCCTCCTTATCGGCTCCAGGCTCGGAATCGAGTCATGTTCAATCGCCTTTTCCAAAACAAGCACGTCATGTGCAGCCTCGATGACCCTCACGTCGTATTCTGGCTCCCAACCGGCGTTTGTATCTACCTTTACAATATCGAAAAGCGTATGGGAGGCAGCCATGAGTCGGTCGTCGAGGCCGCTTCCGTGTTCTGCGAACTCTGAAGCATCAGCACCAATATTGGTGTACAGTGCCACGGTCTTGGTATCCTCCATATCCGGCGTTGTATGCAGCAATTCCCTTGACAAGATCTTGGTATACTCTTCTCTTCCAGGACCTGCACCACCACCCCTTCCTGCCTGCTCGACTAGCTTTCTCGCAGCCCTCAGGAGATATTGATCGATCCCTGCTCGGTCGAAACTTCTCAAAATTGAAGCGCAGAAAGCCCTCAGGCTCCTCGCGAGGACCTCGACCCGCTCATCCCCAAACTCTCCCGGAAAAGTTTCCAAGTCGAGATACTCGCTGTCGTCACCTCGTACGTCCTCATGATCCTCTTCGATCCAGCTGCCGGGCACAGGAAGATGTTTCTGCTCGTCTATTGGAGGGTCCCCTCTTTCCTTGAACTTGCCTTTGGCCAGAGTAACAATCATTCCGGCATTCATCAGAACATTCTCGTCCAGCATCTTGCCGTTAGAAATGTGGTAGCGGTAGACCGACAGCTCCTGAGATAGGTGAGCCGACCACCTATTGAAGTCCCGGTCCAACGTCTTCGAATCCCCAATCCACTGCTGCTCCTCGAACGAAACCTCGGCCTCTGGGCTCGCAGGCAGTGGCGGCAGCAAAGTAAGCTCGCATTCTTCTCCGCAGGACCATTGCTCTCCTGGATCCTTCTGATTCTCGAAAGTCTTCGATTCCTCACGCTTATCATCCCTATGTAGCATCGCCACCATCGCCTCCTGCGCCGTCTCATCCATTGCTACATCCCCATAAGTCGCCAGCGCCTGTCGATACTCCCTCACCGCATGCAACACATCGTCGATGAGCCACTCTCGCGGCGTCGGATACAGAGTCCTGACCTCGGCTTCCTCGGGCACCTCCTCAGTAATATCGCATTCCATCCACCTCATCATCCTGCCCAGCTCGTCCAAAATCCTCCAGCCAACGTTCTCCCAGGCTTGTAGATCGTCTTCGTACAGCTGTAGGGTCTGCACGACTTTCGGTCCGGTGCCATATTTGAGATAGTCGACTACGGCATCGGAATCCATGAGCGTGCCCGTCGCAGACTTCTCACCCTCATCGACCTTTCCTACTTCCGCCTGCAAAGCGTCCAATTTCCCATCCCTGTCAACACCAGCCAGCCGCGCTTCTTGCCCCTTGGTCCACCATTCCGTGAGGTTGCCATATTCTTCTCTTCTGAACCATAATTGTGGGCCCTCCTCCATGACACATTGAGGCCTCTCAGCTTCGTCGAAGTTGTCGTGGACGCAATCCATAAGTTCCTTCAGGTAGGTGTCTATCTCGGTCGCTCTTCTGATATCACCCTTTTCCGTGTAGCTCTTGACTGCAGTGGCCATACTTTCGAGACCTTTGAGGCAGACGAGGTGTTTCTCCATGTCAGCGTATAAGTCTCGAGGCGGCCAAAAAATGAAAAAGCGAGTAGAAAAATGCGCAGCTGGCGAACTGCTAGGCATACATGAAACTCCACGAGATCAGAAGTGCTCGTGATTGGAGCTTAAATGTTGCTGCTTGAAATGCAAGTGGATCGAAGATGCCCGTCATTCCCGTCTATGATTCACACGAGGGAAATTCGAAGTATAAGGCGCAATCATATGAATGATACAACTCCTCTTTATGACTCAAAATACAAATATCGTGTCACTCTCCATGTTGTGCGGACCATTGAGACTGTCTAAACAACACATAACCACCTCTCGATAGCGGTAGGCAAAAATTCATGATCCACTATATTTTGCAGGAGTACGCTTTACAGGCATTTCTCCCACCAATCTAGGTCACAAGAAATGTAACTTCAAGTACGTAGTCGTAGCATCCATCATAAATAGTCGTCTCGCTGAGACGCTACATCAATCTGGAGAAGAATATTCACTCATCTCTAATAGCATCGAGAGAAAGCCATCCAGTTAAATCCCAGCCGACCCGATTAGACAGAAGTCAATAATCGATAAATGAAGTTCTCGCTCCGCGTCAGAACTTAAGCGAGCCGAGAAAAGGGGGCAGAAGCTGCATGACGAAATCAAGGTACCCTCGGTCGTTGGCTAAAGCTCGCTTAGCGATCAATACCAGCTAGCGAGCTAGCCGTACTCACTTTTCACGAGCGTATCAAGCATATACATATGCAATATATATACACGAACTCATTCTAACCTTGTGGCCTCCAAAATCAATGATTGTTACGGCTGTCAAAGGCAGTATTGTATTGAGTTGCTACCTAAGAGTACGCTCTGTAATGAGAAAGAAAGATGAAAAGGAAAGAAAGAGAATAAGTGCGAGACGAGAGAAGAGGTCTTATAGGCTGTCTTGCCAAGACGGGAGCCTAAGGTCACGAGGTAACGTGTAGCCTATACGCGTATGGTCACGTGACCTCTGTGCGACCCAGCGCCATTACTACCGTAACAATGATATCTTCCTGAGGTCCTCACAGAGGTACAGCGGCGAAGTGTTGTAACCCTTGCTACTCCACAGCCACCATTCTAACCTAATTGAGCAATGACCTGACCTTAAGCACGGAACCTTATAAGTAGAAATCTCGAAAAGCCTTACGGAGTAATAGTACTTTACTTTGTATTAAGGTCAGGTTATTGCTCAATTAGGTTAGAATGGTGGCTGTGGAGTCGCAAGGGCTACAACACTTCACCGTTGTACTACGTACGTACTACGTACCTCTGTGTACTCAATTGAAAGCCTTAAAAGTTAATCTTGACCAAGTTCACGGGGGCTTAGATTTCCCAAGGAAGATCTGAACCAAGTATAGTACGTAGTACGTTGTACTACGTACGTAGTTGTACTCTCCCCCCATGAATACATGTCGAAAGTATAATTTTGCAAGGGATCTTACCAGGTCTTAAACCGATCAAAACTTACCGTTGTAGTATAAGGATTCATTCAGCCTTGAAAAGTATCTTTGAGCCAGTATTCAGTCTGTGCAATGGAGTTGACAGGGCTTTAAGCCGTTCAGAAATCACCGCTCTACGATTTATGGAGCTAAACTAGGTCCGACATTTATTCGTGGGGGAGGGGGGGGGGGGGGGGGGGGTAGTACAACGTCATAGGCGTAATTGTTACACTCTTGAGGGTAGGATAACCAGGGGGTTTGGAGTGGAGATTTAAACTTTTGAGGCACCCTCAGGCTGTAGCAATTCGGTGGGGGGTAGTGGCAAGTTCTCTTATCTCAATGGTACTTATCAAGTCGGGGAAAGAATCGCCTTGGCCGTCACAAGTTAACTTGCTTTTCATCAAAGTCACGTTAAAAAGTAGTCGGATGTAGATCTGCTATAACGGCTAGAGCTGCTACGAGGGTCGCGTTTGCTTTCCCTATGGCGATCTCTCGTGGAGCTCTTGCGCCCTTTTCTTATCTGCTGCAGCCTTGTCCACCAAGATTCTTAGTTCGGTAGCTTCCTTTGGCATTGTTAGAGGCTGACATGGGTAGTCGCTCGTCTATGTGATTTGGGGTCTCTATAACTTGATAGTAGGAGAGATAGGGCTCTTGGCTCTTAATGGGGTTTGCTAGGTTGGTTATCGAATTGTTTAAGGGATCATTTTGACGAGTTGTTTGAAGAGTCGTCGTCGTAAGAATAGTCGTGCATTGTTTCCAAGTAGAGGGGATAAGTGTGAGTACGTGTTGAAGCGATCGATTGTTGATACGTCCGTTTGGTGCTCGGACAAGATCCTCTTGTAAGATCAGGAAGAGTCTAGGGTAGCAGAGAAGTGCTTCTTGACTGGCTGGAAGGCGTAGCGTAGCTTTAAAATAGAGGGCGATGAAAGGGAAGGGCAAGAGAGGCGTTTTAGATGCCCGATACTAACGCATTCGTTTGGTTGGTCACGGAAAAGGAAAATGAAAAAGAAAAAAATGGAAAAGAAAAAATGAAAAAGAAAAAAATGAAAAAGAAAAGAAAGAAAAATAAAAAAATGAAAATAAAAAAATGAAAAAGAAAAGAATGAAAAAGAAAAGAATGAAAAAGAAAAAAATGAAAAGAAAAAAATGAAAATAAAAAAAATGAAAAAGAAAAGAATGAAAAAGAAAAAAAGAAAGAAAAGAAAAAACCCTTCCAAGCAATCGATCGACGCTAAAATCTCCTAGCTTTACGAGATTACCATTTTCATACAGCCCAATCCGACCTGACCAAAGGCCTTTCTTCATCTTGTATCCTACCGACAGTCTCTCAAAGCATTGAAGGTCATAGCCCGCTTACTCCTACGAGGGCAAAAACACCAACATGTATATGTACAAATACACAAACTCCCCTCCCCTTTTTACTAGAACATACAGAACCAGCCAGCCAGCCAGCAGCCACTGCACAGATGCTAGAATTACCTACTTAACCTACCTACCTACCTATCCTATCCTCCCATCAATTTCATAGCTGAAGTCATCATATCAGAGCAAATCAAATGAAGTGAATATAAAGAGAGACTTATATCCGATCAGATCGTAGCAAACAGCATATACGACGTAGCCACGTACGACGCGGCATTAGCCACGGAAGAGGAATGGATGCCTCAGTCTTTCTGCTGATTGAGGCCTTATATAGATATAGATATAGATATAGATATGCATAGGGTATAGGATATATGGCATAATCATTATCATTATTTTAAACAGGCGCCTGTTATCTACATGCAAATCGACCTCCGGCCCCTCGCAAGCATCAAATACAATACCCAGCAAGAAGAAAAGCTCTATTCCGTAACCGGGCAGTGGTCATAGTACCCATCAACATTATTCCCCCACCACTTGGGGAACGGTTTGGCGACGCCCCCGGCGCCGAACACGGCAAAGGACAGGATGAACAGCGCAAACAGGCTCGCGCCGTCCCACGCGCCGGTAACCAGGTACGAGTAGTCCCGGAACCAGCGCGGGCGGTAGTTCCGCAGGTAGAACTGGACGAAGAAGCCGGCGAGCACCTGCGAGAAGATGACGCACGTCTGGGACGCGTTGTACGGGATGAACCCGGAGTACTGGATGAACTGCGGGAAGTTGATCTCGTCCAGCGAGAACGAGCCGACCCGGGGCCGGAAGTAGACGACGACGCGGTGGACGGCCACGACGCCGGCACCGATGGCCATGCCGATGGGGACCATGTTGTACTGGGTGCCGCTCTTGTACAGGTACTTGGCCAGAGCCCACGTGGTGGCGTTGGTGTTGTAGGATTGGGCGTGTGCGCCGGACCAAGAGGCAGAACCGTTGGTATTGGCAAGTTCCTCCTGGCGCCCTCTGACGATGGAAGTCATGACAGCGTAGTTGACGAAACCACCGAGGATGGTCCCGTAGCATTGGGTCAGGAACATGGTACGGGGAGCGATCTTGAGGTACTCGCCCATCTTCAAATCGTTGCAAAGAACAACGCAGTTGTTGATGACGTTGTGGGAGAAGGCGGCGAAGTACATATTTCCCACGGGCTTACCGGGGATCATGAGACCAGCCAACATCTTGGAGAAGTTGTTCGTAGCGATTCCGTTTCCGAAACGTGAGTAAAGGATGCAGGAGAAAGGAGCGATGATGATGCCTGTGATTAGGGCGACAATGTAGCCCCAGGCCGGAAGGGTGACATCTTGTGTAAGAACGACGATGAGACCAAGGACGAAAGAGATCACAAGGACGAGGGCGTACCACCACCACGGGGTCTCCTTGTAGTGCTTGGCCATATGGGCGTGGTGGATGTCGTTATACTCTCCCTTGCGGGCACTCTTGTAGGAATTCTTGATATCACCACCCCAGAAGAGAATGCAGTGGGCAACCAAAGCACCGATCTATTAAGGATTAGTCGTAGGTCAACAAGCAGCGATTTTAAGAGGCTTACAGCAGCATTGGCCATAAGCATGGCATACGCGAAAGTTCCAGTGATTATCGGTGAGCCATACTGCTCCAAAGCAGCCTCATCGAGGACGCCCCCAACAAAGACCTTGGTCAGAGGGTATTTCGAGCCATCTTCGGCGAGAAGACGCGTGGACATGAACGGCAGGGACTTCGAATTCCAACCGTTGCCGTAGTAAATAGCCAGCATGGCAATGATGCAGACACCATATCCCATAGCAGCGTTCAGTTGAAGCTTTAGTGGAAGCGAGCTGTTGAACGAGGTGATGTATTGCCAGTCAAACGAGACGGAGAATAGACCCAGTCCTTCGTTATTGAGCGATCCTCCAAACAAATTCGTGAGGACCTTTGCCTTGCTGCCGGTAGCGTTCATGGCCGCGAGGCACGGGATAGAGACAGAGTTCAACCACGGGAAGATGTATGCGGGGAAGAACTCGTAGATAAACATGGAGCCAAAAGCATACCAGAAGAATCTCATGGGCTTGGAGCTCTTCACCTCTTGCCAGTGAAGACCCTGGAGAGTCTTGACGGTAGGGAGGGTAGACCAGTAGACGGCATCAACGTGCCACACGCAAATAGGACGGAGCATACCGGCGACACCGTAACCAAACAATCCAATGGAAATGACGGTGAGAATGACAGTAGTAGCGCTTAATGGCAGGCTATAAAAGATGTCTTGAGCGGCGAATACCTGGATACTGGCAGCCGCGTTGGACGCAGAGGTAGCAGTGATCGAGCAGATCGCGTGCTCTTTCAAGTTCCATGGCCCGTGGTTAAGGAATGAAACGACAGTGATCCACCTAGGTGGGTTTCCCACGCCTCCCTTTGCTCGCCACCGAGCTTCGAGATGGTCTCCACGGGGAAGAAGTTTTGCCCAAGCATTACCAACGAAGTATGCAATCAGAACGATGAAAGTTCCCTGAATAGTGACCGAAGTGGGTTTGAACTACAGCATATCAGTATGGGATGGAATGACTTAGGGCTGGATCTGTAGTGTCCCAGCAAATACAACTAACCGCGTAGATCTGGTACATGGTTGCCTGGAAACCGGACAGGAGCGTAGCCAAAAAGATGGATCGGAAGGTCAAGGCCGACTCGTGATCGTCACGGAGAGGAAGAAGGTATTTGGCGGCATCTCTGCCAGTAATGATGATGTGATCCTTGTCGTCGCTATCCTTGATTGAATCATCGTCCACAGCGACTTCTCCTGTCGCAAGAATTTCCTTCTCCACCCCGGAGTCAGTGATTGAATGTTTCTTCTCGTTTATAGCGAGGATTTCCTTGTGGGTCGGGATCTCAGAGACGTTGCCCATGGCGGGGTTGAGGCCATCGGACATGATCGAGTTCGGTTCTGGAGTCGACATGTTTGGCGAATGGTAGCAGTCATGTGGTTGATGGATAGAGAGACAGTCTCAGCATTGAGACCATGGGGGAAAAGCGGTATTTATAGTTATAGGATTTAGGATATCTTTCGCTGCCGTGATTCGCAAGTGTGGGTACTGTTTTTGCAACCCGAGGAGGCCCTTGCTCTTCTCGGGCAGATCATTACATGAGGAAGGTGGGGGAGAGGGAAGGGGGGGGGGGAAGGGGGGGGGAGCCAGACCTGGGACTCTAGGGCTCGCAGAAAATAATCGTACCGGCTGTACCTCTCTCTGTACCTACGGATTAGTACCTACTCGCATCTCATGTAGCACTAGCACTTGCAACACCTGAGACACACCCACAACCCAACACCCAACACCCAACACCTTTCTCTCCTGGCTGGCAAGTCGACATGATCGCGACGAAGTGTATGATGCAATCAACAACCAACGGGCAGTACATGATAAGTTCGTGGTGAGCAGAGAAGGGCGGGCTTGGAGGACGACAAACAGAGATCCAAACTCCGGCGGTCAATTGCTTGCGTCTTGCCAGGATATGGGGATATGCCCCGGGGCACATACGCAGCCAAGCGATCGTGAAACCAACGAAGAAGCACGAACAAGCGCCGAGTCGCGTTGGCTGAGCTTGAACCTGCCCTACACAAGTGTAGTACACAAGTGTAGGCAGGCTGAAGCTGTACTCTATGTACCGTACCGTACCGTACCGTGCTGTGGAAGCAGAACTGAATCCCGATACCGTAGACTCAATCACATAGCTGTCCTTGAAGTTAATTAAACACAAAAAAATGAAAATAGTACAATACGTACTGGACGGAGTAAAGCAAGACCTGAAGCTTTACAAAAAGCTTTCTTGCCACCGATTGGCACTTGGCGTTGATAACAGGATGTACCGGTAGTCTGTGCAGTACAAGGCAGGTGATGTCTTCCAACGCAACTCGCTAATCCTCCTATCCTAGACTCTTGCTGATAAGACGAGAGAGAGTCCCGACAGGCCCAATGAGCTTTCTTCATATCCGCAGTCCTTGGTTGCTGGACGTGGACTTGGCCATCCGCGTCGCGGGCTAAGTATCGTGTTCGATGATCGACTCGTTATTCTCGTGCCGGCGACGAGGCAGCGGCGACGAGGCAACGGCGGCGAGCTGCATCGGCTGCAAAAGCTCCTAATCCTTGTTAAACGACTCCATGCCTCCGTAAGTAGAGTCGGTTAAGTTCTGTTAGCGTCGCTGGCACGTGGTCTTAGGGCTATTGCAGAATAAGAGTATAAATTATAGCCAGATGAGAACAAGGACCAAAGACACCGTTCAACAGGTTATGAGGACCCCGTCTCTGTTTTCTCTCGATGTATCTTCTTCCGATCATCAGCGCTTTCCAGAACTCGATTTATACGATAACGGCAAATACCGCCTCGATTCTTAGACAATCGATGCCGAAAGCGTTTTCAATCGAACTCTGATGAAATAAGCAATGAAAGGTAAGCACGCTGAAGCTGCCGACATGCTGACGTATTACGTAGTACATTAATCACGGGCAAAAGCAATTGATCGGCGGCCGAATTCAACGACGTGAAATCTACGGAGATGTTTACTTATTTTTAAAGCGATCTTCGAATCGATGCTGCTGATACGATCCTTTTACACGGCTTATCGAACGCTTTTCACTCTTCGAATTAGTGAGCAGACGTAGGTACTACTAGTGTCGAAGAATTTCTTACTCGAATTAAGGTTATGTCGGTTATAACGTTTGTCGGATATGTCGTATCGGATAGTACTACGTATATTGGTACTAGTATATCATTTTCGAATACATCTTTATCGGCAATACTAGTTTTTGATTACTAATTCGAGATCAATACGGTAGGAGATCCGGGTCGAGATCAAAGGTAACTTAGTAGCTTCAAGTTGCACTCTGCTCAAAGGGCATGTTGAACGACTAAGGTCGATTAGCGTTGTTAGCACGAGGTCTTGGCGCTAAGTATTGTTAGCAGATAAAATTTCGAATTATGGCCCGATTAGAACAAGAATCAAGCAAACCGTTCAACAATTACGTAGTATCAGGATTGAGCGACGGAAGCCCGAAGGCAATATATCAAAATATGTTTTTATGCGCCGACCTTTCGCAGATCCTTCGCGTTTTTGATGGGGGACCGAGGAAACAACATTTGCTAGCCCTGTCTGTAGATGCGGGCTGGCCGAGGAGAAGGTTTTCGCTGAGAAGGGTTTGAAGAGCGAGAGGGGGGGGCCGGGAGGGAGAGAGAGAGGTTCCATAAATAAACACACTTTGCATCATCGATGCCACCACCTCTTTCGTTGCCGGCACGAGGCGTTGTGTATCCTTCCCGTATCCATCATCAAGATCCAGAATCGCGAATACCCCCCAGCAATCAACAACATCGGACAAAAGGAAGAGGATATACCGGTACTTCCAACAGAACCCATCCAGTCCAGGAAAGCTTGTCTCCCCCCTCCCCTCCCCTCGCGTATGTTCCGGCCCGGAACTTGAACTTACGTAGTAGTTGTATCTACGTAGTACTACGTACATCGACACCCATAATTCGACACCCGTTAGTTAAGTCGATACCCATTGCCCCAATTGGGCTAGGAGTGCCGACCGCTCTAGCGGCCAGGCCTCGGTAAAGCACTTGGTCTTCAATAAGTACAAAAATTGTTTTGCGAACCCAGGACTTTATCGAGAACCAGAATCTACGAAATCCAACTCGCTACTTCCAACGATACTCAAAACAGCTACGCCATGCAGATTATCACAGGATTGAAGGTGGTGGTTGTATAGAGTAGATTATGAGGCCGCATCGAAGTTGGTTATTGAATAGTGTCGACTTAACTAGTGGGTGTCGAATTATGGGTGTCGATGTACCAGAGAAGCTCTGGAGTTTCCGCCAAAGGTTATCATAAAAGTAGACAAATATTACTACGTAGATAACGAATAGTATACTCATAAATACTCCGTAGTTCACCCCGTAAGCTCTTCCACATTGTTGCGCATTCTGCGTTGTGGTATTGGATCTCTGTGCAGATCACAATGGAATTAGGCGAGTTGTGGAACAGATTGAGCCTCGCTCGCTCGCTTGCATCGTTGACTTTGTTCAGACTTTCTGTGACTTAGTGGTCAAGACTTGAGAGATCATCATATGCTTTGCATTATGATTATCATCTTCATTATTTTCGTTTTCGTTTTCATTTTCATTTATTTTGATTCTTCTTCTTCCGCCCACTTCACCAACAGCCAGCAGGAGAGAAAATCTACACCGTATTCTTGCTCTTATGCGAACACATGTGTCCATCAGCAGCCTCCAGAGCCGCAGCCTCCCACCTCTGGAACTCCCGCCGGAGAAACATCTTGCTCCTGCGATTGACGCTCGTCCGGTTCCGCGGCGGCACGCCCTCGAGACTGAGCGCAAGCGTGGCAGCCACATAGCCCGCGGCCTTGGAATTCAGCGTCAACACTTCCACATCGACGTTGGCCGGCGTGTCGCACGCCAGATGGTAGCACGGATCCGCTGGCGCTCCGGCGCCCATGAAGAGCCCCGACGAGGGGATCCCGAGCTGCAGGAAGCCGACGTAGTCGCTGCCCGTGCCAAAGCTGCCAAAGGCGGCCGGCTTCCCCGCCGCGACGAGGTAGTCGAGCAGGAGCTGGGCGCCGACGGCGTCGCCGGGGTTGTCGCCGATGTAGACGGCCCAGGTTGGAGACGGCGATGCGATCATCTCGTAGTTGAAGTAGAAGCGGATCGTGTCCGCTTCGGCCTCCGTCAAGCCAGAAGTGTAGTGCAGACTCCCGATGAGCCCGCTCTCTTCCGCCCCCCACCACGCGAACCGAACTTTGTTCTGGAACCCCTGGTATTTGCGGAACTGCGTCGCAATCTCCAATATCCCGCTGGTCCCCGAGCCGTCATCGTTGATACCTGCGCCGACTTGCACGGAGTCCAGGTGGGCTCCCAGGACAATAACGTTGTTGGGGTCGCCTTCTTTGGTCTCAGCAAACACGTTCCAGGATTCCCTTTCTTCAAACATGGAGTCTACGAGGAGGGTGATGGTGAGGGTCTCGCCAGCGGTCAAGCGGGCTTTCCATGCTTCGCCTTGGGTCTTGTTGACGAGGCCTACGGGGACGATGAGGCCGATGTTATCAGCGGAGAGGCTCGCCCCGTTGGGAGTCCCGTCCAAGTTGTGCCATAGGATGGCAGCGAGGGCGCCACGGGCTTTGGCAAGCTTCAGTTTGTCGGAGATGGCACAGGAGCCGCGCTTGATGAGGGCGACTTTGCCGGTGGCATCAATATTCGTCCACTGGTCATCGAAACAAGCGGAACCTACCCCTTCCTGATCAGCAAACCTTTCTCTGGGTCCACGTTCGCGGAATGGCAAGTTCTGGCTCGCCTACCCCTCTCATCATCCACTGGTGTGTCGATAAGCTCAGCTGTCACGCCGCCCTCTGGCGTCGGATTGTTGTACAACAGCGTCAAGACATCCACATTTTCCCCCGCAGGCCCGATCACAGCGATCTCGCGTGTCTGTTCAAACGTGTGGTTGAACTTCTGCGTCCAGGTGTCAAATTGGTCCCCAAATTGCGTTTGCATGCGTTCGAGCACGTAATCCGACGATGCTGTGTATCCTGGCAGGCCGAAGGCGCGGTTGCCACCGTTGTTTTCGGCAATCTGGTTGAGGTAATAGAGATTGCGTTCGAGGCTTGATGTCTAGGTCAGTATAACCACCAAGGGTACAGGGTGAGTAAAAAGAAGACTTGCTCTACGGTCTGAACACCCGCTTCAATCTTCTCTGGTGTTAGAAGCTCAGTTGCGAGGCATTGTGAGGCATACAATGCCGCTGCCGCTGCAATTAGGGGGGCCAGAGTCTTCATGGTCAATTGCGAGAGTTTGGCACAACAGAAACGTAACACCTAAACCAGACCTTCCTTCGCCTACCGCTTTCTATCTGTTCGCCGCTGGCCTCCCAAGGCGCCCGCACATCATCTGGAGAAAACTTTCTTGAATTTCACAGTTTAGACTTCGGGCGCCGGGCTTAGTGTCTTGGAGCAGTGGGGTGTTTTTTTTGGGTTTTCTCGCGAACGTTCTTCGCAGCAGCCGAGGGCCTACTAGCAATATCAAGTGAGAATAGAGAAATAGGAGTTATGACTGTAAGGACAGAGGAACAATGGCCGAGGATATTTGTGTAGAAGCCAGATAGGTAAGTATATGTAATTCTCAAGTATGCTCGCAGCGACCAATTAGGAATGCAAATTATTGGGTATTGATCGCAAAGCAATAGGATATGCTGCGCGTGGCTTGTTTGAATACGACATGCAACGGCAAATCACCTTCGCCATTGATCAGCGCCAAATCCTCGCCATTCGAGTGCTCAGCCAGAATCTTGACGATGTCTGGTTTCTTGAGAGATCTGCCGCTCTCCGCCATCCGGTACGATAGAGGTGTAAGTGCGCCCGGGCGTTCAGTACAGCGCTCGAGGAGCATTTCTTGCACAGCGGTCTTCTCAAAGAGGCTGATGAGATTCTGGAGTTTTTCTGGGTCAGTTTTGGCACCTCCCGGCTTTTCAGGGAAAATCATGCTGTGGAAAACATTGCAGCCGGCCTTGTCGTGGTGTCGCTGATTTGCACCTTCCGATAGCAGGTACGAGATGACTTCTGGCTGATGTGCGAGCACTGCAATTTGAAGCGGTGTCCAGCCTCCCGAGGACTTTTGCTCAAGAGATTCGGAAGCTACGGAGACAAGGTGCCTGATTAGAGCGAGATACGCGGTCTTGTCTTGATCCTTCGATGGATTGTTCAAAATGGCACAATGGAGAACCAGTTTACTTACTGATTTGTTAGTAAATACCCCTTGTACTAAAATCGGACTTACTCTTTGCATCAAGCCACTGCCTAATGGTATTGTCGTACTCGTTTTCAGAACTGGCCAAATGTCTTGATTCTCTTGTCATGCTTGTTGCTTTCCGCTAACTCTTTTTATCTTCGTAAAGGCGCGTCGCTCTCAAACCACTCGATCGAATCTATGGATGCCAAATGGGCAGCGTGTAAGAGGGGTGTGTTCTCCTCAACATTGCACATTGTGTCCCGGAGCTCGTGCCCAATCAGCTCTCTTCTTTCCTGTAATAGTCAAACCTTGATAGTAACGGGGTTTAGTCATACCAATCCCGCATTTCTTGATCAGATCATTAAGCGGGAGACCAACACCAGTTGCCTTGATCATTTCAGATATCGTTCTTCCCCGTTTGATTGGAGTGTGGAAAGCTACAATGCTGCCGGTATAGCAGGTCTGATCATCTTCTTCCTCGGCAGCAAGCGCTTGTTGCTTGGCTCCAATCTCTAGCAAAAAATTCAACAGCTGCATGTCGTTTTCAATGAGAGCGTTTCTAAGTAAAGTGTCGTAGTCTCGTGGAGAATAGAATCTTTGATTTTTCTCTCGATCTGTTTGATCTTCTCCAAACCCTCCTTTTGATTAAGACTGTGAAGAAAAGAGGTCAACGTCACTAGCCGGGGTAAGGTGCTCGTAGTAATATTCTTTTCTGCCCTCCTTGCTTCCTGCCCACTTCTCTGGGATCGGGAGGAGAGCTGTGGTAACGGCAGATCCAGCTGCCACGACATTACTTTAATCGAGGTCGATAAGGGATGACTAAAACAGGTTGAAGTTCTGCTGAAAGTCTCTAAAGAAGCCGACAACAGCAGGCGACCCGTCTTGCTTCCGCTCCTCGTCTTTCAGGGCCATGATGAACCTTGTTCAAGTTAGCCATCTCCTTTATATGTGCCCACCTGAGCGTAGAACATAGGGAGCTGCTTACTTTGAATTCTCCTCATCGGACTCGGCTACCAATGATCGTGCTCGGATCTTGGATTCTTGCTCGTGGCCAGCAAAGATAGGAACGAGATTGACGTTGCCATCTTTGACGATATCGTGATCGGAATGTTGGGCGTAGACCTTGCAAATTTCACTCTCAAACTTCTTGAATGGTCCAAGAAGTGTGCCGAATGGTGTGTCTATGTTCCTAGTATGGTATGGGATGAAGTCTTTGACCGTGCCTGAAGGCAAGACGGGAATCTCAATGGGATCCGTGGACGCGGCGAGCGTGGCCATCTTGAAGATCGACGATGAAATTTCGAAGATCTTCGACAACACAAAGTCTGGAGCCGATGAGGAAAGAAACGCGTAACGAGATCAGAGATGAGCTTGTGGCTGGATCTGCGGGGTATTGATATTGAAAAAAAAAAACCGCAGGGGCTGGTGATTAGGAGAGAATGGAAATGGAGGAAAGAGACGCCTTTTTATCTCTTGACGACTATTAACCCTTACCGACCACGTCGCTGGGTGTTACTCACGCGTCGTTGAGCGCTTGTTCGTGTGATGAGATTAGATGCTGTGGAAGTTCGCTCTAGGCAGCATTCTATTCCGGGAAGTTCGGCGCCTGAGCTTATCTAGCTTGGAAACCACACGTGATATCCCGGTCGTTGAGATCGAGGGTTTCAAGATACAATGCTTAGCAACCAAGTGCTGGGAGGCACTTTTCACAATGCATTTGAAAGTTTAAATCTCTATGGAAGGCAATGATCCAGGAGTGGCGAGGAGATTCCTTGATATAACTAATCTTCGCAAGCTTTCTCACGTGATATATTATCTCACAGATCACTCGAATCTGGACTTCGACGAGTGTGTGGAGAAGCTTTGAATTTTGTTCATTGAGACGCTTCTAATTTCTAGTAGGAACCCCTCTTGATAGATATTCGTAGAGTCCTCGGCGAATCCCAGACTATTGAAGTGATAGGTGGGACCATTAAGGGGCCTGAAGAATGGTACGCCACGGACTCAAAGCCTCGAATCACTGTTAGTCCATAGCCAGCGAGTGCATCTCAAGTAAGGAAAACAGTCCTACAGTGTTTTTTCATTTTCTTTAATCCTGCTGAGCTTGGAAACTCCATGTCTGTCTCACCATAAGTACATTACTATTACCTTTGGACCTCTTGTTTGATTAACACGGTGTTTTCCTGTCCAAAAGTGGTGCTATAATTCAGTTTTATACAGAAGTGATTCTGCTATGGGACTGACACTATTTTCCTGCAAAGTCCGTCACATAGGAGAGTTTATATGTATAATTCTTTTTGATCAACCAGCTGATGATGATGAATTCAGCTCCTCAACAACATCATCCATCGCTCTCCACTCCGGAATCCAGTGGCCACAAGAAGCAGCAAAACCCATCACACTACAAGCAACGTATCTCAAGAGCGTATCATCGGGCCCTGTCAGTAGTCCAAGATGATCGTTAAGAGAATGCCGGCTCAGGTCTCCGAAGCAGCAGTGGACTGGAGTGGACGCATGGAATTCATTATCCCTATCCGCGGACGTGGAAATCGCTAGAGAAGCTGGACAGGGCAAACGATAACCATCACCTGCATGGACTGGCCTGCGGGTACCAGTTCAAAGACAACGCATCCTGCGCGATTCAGTTTGACTTCTTCTACCTCCATGGAGGTGATGAAAGAGACTTAAACGTTCATTTCAATCCAGGGCTCCTCGCGGCCTTTCCGTTCTAGACTTCGCTTCTAGCGGCGCCCAATAGGACTCCACCAAATCCAGGATGGGAAAATGTGTGGTACTCTCAAAATATGCTCAAGGTGAATGTTCGTGCCATCACTTGGTGACATCCAGCGAGATAATGTTAGGAACATCCTCAGATGAAACCACATCGAGGCCCATGAGGCCCATGAGGCCCAGGACAGGAGCTAAGGAAAGCCAAAGAAGCCGAAGCCGAGCGCCCATCAACTAGCTCATACCAACCAATACAGATAGCATCACTGATTCTTCATTCAAACACACTCGCAGGATCCAAAACAAAAAATCGGAGATCGCAAGAAATCTCTTTTCCTAGCGTCGACCAATGGCAGGGCTAGACAGTGCATCTCAATGGAGCCTAAAAGGCGAACACGTGCGTGGGAAGCATTTCCTCACCGACAATTGATTTCCTTCTCAAAAAACCAACCTCTCCAATTCGCCCCCTTTCCATAATCGCCTTGTACACTCTGTCTACCTTAGCGAAAAATTATGCAGCTAGTTATCCCCCATCGCGCTCGCCTCGCTTAAGCTCTCCTTTGTTTTGATTCCCCGGCCTATTGTCTCGGCGGCTTTAGCAGAGCCAGTCGAAGCTCGGAAACCATCTCATCTCCTGGAATTGGTTCCATTCGAGGCTTTTCGGCCTCCTTCGCCCTTTTGGGATGTGCAAAGGATTTTGGCGAGAGTTGGCTGTCGTACTTGTCGCTGTGGCTACTAATGTTATACAAGTCATATGGACTTATGAGTTGAAAACAAATGAAAACCCAAGTATTTATATGCGAGCTATAAAAATGGAAGACCGGGTTTTACAAGCCCAGATCAATTTGGTTCAAACCCCCTTCCCCCCCTCTCCAAAGAAATGAATATTATCAGACAGCAAAACGCAGAAGAGGAACAAAAATCCGAACATCCAGACAAGAACACGATGCTGTCTCCAGGGATCTACTTTCAATGATTGAGAGATACGAGGAAACAATACATTGAGTCTTCACTGACGACTTATTGGGATCTACATCAACCCCCCCCTTTCCCCCCCATCTATAAAGACTCCAAAACCCCAAATCCCAAATCCCCCATCTCGATACAACAGGAGTCCAGCCCCCAGAAGATAGAATAGATACACCCTAGATTATCTATCTCCATCAACAAGCAATACCCAGAAAACTCACCCTCGCACGAGGCGCGCCGCCGCTTACATTTGTGTAGCCATCTCCACCGGGTTCTTTTTCTCCGTCCGATGGCATCGCATCGTGTACCATGCTACGAGCGATCGATCCAACCCCCCCTTATTTTACCCCCCCCCCCCCCCCCCCCCCCCAACGCCGATGTAACGATTCCCGTATATTCTCTTCTGGCGTTATTCTCCCCGCCACCCGCCACCCATCAGCTCCTTGGAGAACGTGGCCTCTGGCAAGCGGAGAGCATTGCATACATAAATACATAATATATATACATACATACATATATACATACATACATACATACATACATACATACATACATACATACATACATATATACATATATACATATATACATACATACATACATACATACATACATACATACATACATACATACATACACATACACATACACACATATCTATCAAGAGCGAGAGCATCATCACAACCGGCTAGCAATCCTCCCAAGGTGACAAGGTCACATCGTTTTCGTTGCGTTCGCTTATTGAGTAAGTAAGTAAGTAAGGAGGAAGAAAAAATGATATCGTAATAGTATGTCCGAGTACAAACAGGTACAAGTAGGCACAAGTACAAGCCCAAGCTCCAGGGTTGGAGATAGCGCAGGGAGGGGGGAGGACAAGTACTACTAAGTGGTGGCCGTGAGTGCGGTCGGTACCACTCGACCTCGCCGAAACCTTCCGATCCGAAAGAGAAGGAAGGAGAGGAGGACGAGGAGGAGGATTGCTGCTACTGCTGCCATATATAGATGGATAGATAGACAGCCCTTTCATTTTCTAGCGGTGTCTCACACACAAGTCAAAGATTAAGATCCCCGTCGTCGTCGTCGTCGTCCTCGTCGGCTGCGAATTACAGCTAGCTGGTATAGCCAGCTCGCTATGCAATCCACACGCGATCATCGCGAGAGGTAGAAAGAAAACGCACGCACGGTCCAAAGGTAAACAAACAAGCGGGGGGCTGACCCTGCTCGGGCTCGGAATCCGGAGACGAAGTAGATGGCCAGAAATACGGAGTAAAATAAATCAAGCACCTCGGCCCAGGAAGGGGTTCAGATGAGCTTGTCTGACTGGCTGGCTGGCTGGCTGGCTGGCGCCTTCTACTTACCCCGGATCCAATTAATAACCTTGCACTACTTACTTACTACCACTACTACTACTACTACTACTACTACTACTACTACTACTACCACCTACCTACCCCAGAGCCCTCTCTCACGGAGTTCCCACTAGCACGCTTCCAGTGCCCGGTCCCGAAAAGGAGGATCTCTCGATCAGCCAGTTCGACCTCTGAATGTCCCATCTTTCGTATTGTCCATCCACTTGCGCCACGGACGGCACGCACATGCGTTACGTGTGGTTACGAATTGGGCTGCGGTGAATTTATGATGGGTTAGTGAGATGAGATGCGATGAAATGAAATGAAATGCAACAAATGGGCAGGACAGGGTGACATCGAATCCCGTTCCTGCATTCTCGTGCGGAGGAAAACAAAGCCGAACCAGCTTGCGAAACGAGCAGTTCTCCGGTTCTGTCACCTCAATCGACAACCCTCGAGGAGGGCGGAGGATCACGCTGACGATGGATAAATTTCGGAGAGGAGAACGAAGAGAGCAACTTGAGGGTTAATGGCCGAGATGAGGAGGAGGAGGAGGAGGCAGCGTTTCTCTTCTCCGCACACATAGCGCGCGCATGCGGCTGGCATCTTTCCGCTGTTGCAGACAGTATATTCCCTCCGATTGGCACCTATCACGGAGGACAGAGACGTATTCGTACGACGCTCATCTGGTTCCTCGGACGCGAGCCTAGGTCAGTGAAGCCTGCCACGGGCAAAAGGGGAGGGAGGAGGAGGCGTGGATGATGGTTGGCGGCCGCTTGACCTCGAGGAAGCCAGTGCTTGTTCGTCTCTTCTCTTCTATTTGTCCATAGATGAAGTATATATAGATCCCGCTGTCGTCACCACCGTTCATTCATTCATCTACTCTTTTCTTTCTCTCTCCTCTATCAAGAAGAAGTAGAAGAAGAAGAAGAAGAAGAACAAGTCTCGCATCAGAAATCGCCAACACTCGTTTACGGCAATCCGATCGATCCGCACACACCCACCTCAATCCCTCCTCCCATAATGAAGACGTACCCAGCCTCTGCAATCGCAGCCCTGCTGCTCGCCTTCACCTGTCGTCCAGCCATGGCCGCGATCCCCTCGTGCGCCCTACCGTGCATCGCCGACGCGATAGCATCGTCCACCACCTGCGGCGCGACCGATCTCAAGTGCCAATGCACCGATGCCAACAAGGCCGCCATCCAGGGCGCGTCCACCACCTGCGTGGTTGGCGCCTGTGGCGCCACGGCACTGGGTAAGCCGCCGGCTTCTCCTCCTCTCCCCCTCCCCTTCCATTCCAGCCAGTCACGGATGGACTAACGCCTGTTCGAACAAAAACCCAGACGTCCTCGCCGCAGCCAACGCCGACTGCGCCGCGATCGACGCCTCCACGACGGTAGCCACCTCGACCTCGACCTCGACCTCGACCTCGACCTCGACCACGATCGAATCAACGGCGACTATCACTACCTCGGAGTCTTCCACCGCATCTCCTTCCTCGTCTACCCCCCCTGCAACGCTCTCAACAACCTCAACCTCAACCTCCCTCACCATCATCACTACCACGACCTCCTCCAGGAGCAGCAGCAGCGTCGTCACCACAGCCGCCAGCTCAACCACCGCATCAGAGGTCCCCGCCGCAGGGGGAGCGGCACCACTCGCTATCGGAGCAGGAAGCCTGTTCGTCGCTGGGTTGGCAGCAGCGCTCGTTGGTGCCTTGTAGATGCCTCCCAAATCCAGATGCCTCCCAAATCCAGATGCCTCCCAAATCCAGGGTGATTGCTAGTCGCTAGTCACCAGTCGGACGAAAAGAAGAAAAAGAAAAAGAAAAGAAAAGAAAAAAAAAAGGGGGGGGGGGGGGAGCATCTAGCCAGACGAACAAAAAGCGACGAATGAGACAGGAGTAGTAACACAAGAAAGATGATACCTATAGTACCTACCTACTCACCTTCTTACTTACTTAGTTAATCCAGGTGCGGAGAGAGAAAAAAAAAAATAAGAAAAAAAAAACTTGCCTGGATTTGGCTTGCTTGCTGAATGGTCATGTCCATCTATACCCCCTTCCCTCCATCCCTCCCTACCTACCCGCCCATCCACCCATCCACCCACCCATCCACCCACATAGATAGAGAGAGAGAGAGAGAGAGAGAGAGAGAGAGAGAGAGAGAGAGAGAGTAAACAGATTGAAATCGAATTTACTCTCGCTGAACGAGAGAGAGAAAAAATCAAAATAGAATAAAAAATAGAATGAAATTTACTCATGTCAAGAAGCTAGCCAGCGAGCTAGCTAGCAGCAAGAGCCAAAGAGATAGCTTGCCTGTGCTATATCATATCATACCATACCATACCATACCATATCTTCGCCGGGTATATCGTTTCTATCATCATGAAGAACCAGACCAAGGCAAGCCAAGCCAAACCAGACCAAACCAAACCCAACCAAACTAAACTAAACTACTTCCTCCTCCTCAGCCTCTTCTGCCTCAGCCTCAGCCTCCTCCCCTCGTACTCCCGAACCACATCGGGAACATCATCCCCGAGCCGATCGCAAGGCTCCCACGTCCGATCGCGCACCTCTGCGTAGCCCTTCCATTTCACCAGGTAGTGATCTCTACCCTTGAACTTTCTCTTGCCTAGGATCTTGTCGACGGTGTATTTCTCTTCTTCCTCTCCATCTTCCGCTTCCACTTCCGCTTTTTCTTCCTCTCCCTCCTCTTTTTCCTCTCCCTCCTCTTCTCCCTCTTCATTCACAACCTCAGACCTCAGAGCTCCCACTTGGGGTCCCACCGTCACCCCAGCCTCAGCCCCAGCCCCAGACCAGCGGCGAGCACGCTTCAGGCGTTTACTCCTCGCCCGGGTAGAAGACCTCTTCTTCGGCCTGCTGCTTCTGCTCACTTGCCCATCATCTGCCGCAACCCCAGCCTGTAACTGCTCCCGCAGCAAAAGCTCTGTATCATCCCCTCCATCTTCCCCATCTTGGTCGCCCCCCACCCCGAAGCTCTCCCCCTTGAAGCCCCTCCTCGCCATATCTATCCGCTCATCCCCCACCACCTCAATCGCAAAGTCTTGGCGGCCTAGGTCGATAGTGCTTGCACGGGCAGAAGGAGATGGTGCTTCGTCCTCGTCTTCGTCTTCTTCGGTATCGTGGTCCTCTGCACACGCCGTGAATACCAGCGGAACAGCAAACTTCTCTGCCGGGCTCGAGATCTGCATCAAGGGTTCCCAGTCAATATCATCCAGACCCGCCCACTCAGCAAAGAAGTCTCGCGAAGGCACAGGCGCCGGAACAGGAGGTAGCAGCTTCGGCCGCCGCAGCCCCAGGGTCAGCGCACGCGATGAGGATACCTCTAAGCACTCAGAGGAGACCTTCAGAGGGCTTGTCGAGCAGCGCCGCGGAGGGGCACAGAGACGAGATTGTTGCTGTGGTCGTTGTTGTTGCTGCTGCTGCCGCTGCCGCTG
Source organism: Drepanopeziza brunnea f. sp. 'multigermtubi' (assembly GCF_022702325.1). Lineage (NCBI taxonomy): Eukaryota > Fungi > Ascomycota > Leotiomycetes > Helotiales > Drepanopezizaceae > Drepanopeziza > Drepanopeziza brunnea. The sequence goes on from NW_027094075.1 coordinate 1,973,110, forward strand.
CCGCTGCTGCTGGGCTGTGCCCTTGTGTGGACGGGTTTCCAGGAGCGCGCGCACGCGTTGCAGTGCGGGGGAAGAGATGTGGGACAAGGAAGAAGCACCTGGGCGTCTCTTCACTTTCAGCTCCTTCAGCTCCTCTTTCCGCAGTGGATACGACGAGATATGCGCGTCTCTCCTGGATCCCGTCGCAGATGGTGAAGGGAGATCGGATTGTGCTATGGTGGTGGTGGTGGGAGAACGCGTTCGCTGATGTTGTCGACGACGACGCGGGTCAGGCTTGGCGGGGTCCCGTGCCCTCTTCCTCCTCCAGTCTTCACCACCCATCGTGGAAGATGAAGATCTCTTGGAATCGGATTTCGTGTGGCAGCTCGCTCAGATCTGGCTGCCAGTGCGGCGGTTGGAGAAGTACGTAGGTACGTATATATGCAAGAGCAACGGGATACGAAGGGTGCAATGTGCAGTGTGCAATTGGAAATGGGAAAGGGAACCAGATGCATACGTCGCGGTCGAAGCATGCAGCCAGCCAGCCAGCTCCCTAAGACAACAACACGGACGTGACGGCGCTACCGAAGAGAAAGCCTATTTACACGTGCCTAGGCCCTCCTATCCATCCCTTATTTCACTTTCCTTCTATTTCCATTTCCATTCCCATTACACTTCACTTCACTTTACTTTACTTCACTTCACAACTCTTCCCCTCCCCCCCTCCCCTTTCTAAAACCATCCACCAAAAACCCACCCACACTTACCCTCCCTCTTACGAAGTAAATCCCATACTTCCCTTCCCCCCCCCCCTTTATCTTCATTCAAACCTCCTTCGCCCCCGCCCTCGCCCTCCTCTTACACATACACATACACATACAAATCCAAATCCAAACAAATACACCCACCCACTCAATCATTCTACCATCTTACGATCTCCATCCCTATCCCTCCACCACCAATCCCCTCCACCCTCTATCCACCATCCATCTCTCTATCTACCCAGCGGGTTCAAGAAGAGAAGACAACAAGAACAAATCTCGCTCCAGCTTCTCATCTGAAGCTACCCGTCTACCTAGCTTCCGTATACATACCCACTCACGCAATTCATGGGTGACAGACAGTGTTCAGTGGAAAGGTGCTTCCCCACCCATCTCTGCATCTATGTAACAACAGTAACAAACTCAACATGAAGTCAAGGTCAAAGTCAAATGGAACGTAGAGAGATTAAAAGAAGTCGCCAAGATTATTCTCTATTTATACACGGCTTGCCCAAAAAGTAGCCTTCGCTTTCTCTCTCCCATTTCCGCACCCGCAGACACTCTCTGTACATACATGCCCGGATTCCCACCGTCTAGGTCGCAAAGCAGGGCGCTGTTATCTATGCCATGCAACCGTCCGTCTCCCTTGCCCCCCTCCTTTTTCTCTCCTCGAAAATGAATAGCAAAAAAAAATATCTTGCGCATGCGTGTATGTGCCAAAGGCCTGATCGCAACAAAGAGAAAGCACCACGAGAATAGAAGATCCGTCGTGTCCATCACGCCACCTCATCACTCCCATTTCCAGCCCGCGCCGGTCCCATACCTCCTGCCCGGGGAAGTTATCCCCCTTGCCCAAGGAGAGCCATCCTAAGAATCAGTCCAACCGAAAAGATAGAAAGTAAAACGTGTAAATAGCGCATAGAGCAAGAAATTTCCCGGGCTAACCAGCCGCCTCATAACCTCATAAAAGCATCCCCCCCCCCTTTCCCCCATCCCATGCCCCAGTCAACCAACAAATGAAACTGACATATCTTTTGTGAATGGCGCAAGGCTATGCAAATGCAGAAGATTCGGACAAGAAAACATATACGTCTCCCATCTATGGTAAAACATCTAGCCTCTGAGAAGCAATCTGGACCGAACAGGCTGAAGCACCAGAACGCGACAGCGGCAACTCTTCACAAAATTCATATCGGCTGCTGCATCATCTGATGACCCTGGATCAGCTGACTCGGTGCCGCCATGGCACCGTGCGACATGCCCATGGACATCGGCATGCCCATACTCGCTTGCATGTTGCCGTACGACTGTGCCATGCTGGTAGGCAGGTAGTTATTTTCCGAATTTGGCGAGGCCTCCTCGAGCGAGACGAGGTGCTCTTCGCCTTCGTACTCCTCTTCCTCGCCGCTGTAGCCGCCGTATTGGCCATCGGAGCCGTCGCTGCGATCGTGAGTGCGGCGATGCCTGACAGGACATGTTAGCAAGCTGTTCTTGAATCGAAGAGGGGTGTGGTCTGTGTAGTGATATGTGTGTAAAATCGACATACTGTGCTAGGTTGTCTGATCGGGAGAATGCCTTATTACAGTGGGGGCAGATGTAGGGACGCTCTTGGGTATGTGTTCTAACGTGTCTGTAGGAGTTGGGGTGTCAGCGGCTTCGAGTGACAGCCGGTCCGTGTGTGAAATGAAAATCAAAACCATACCTTTTGAGATGCTCTAGACGCTTGAAAAGACGACCGCAGGTGGGGATGGGGCAGGAGTGTGATTTTTGAGGGTAGGGGCCGAGCTCCATCATGGTGGCGCTGCGAGCTCTTCGCATCACACCATGGGGGCCTTGCATGAGCCTTCTGGGGGAGTCGTGGATGGAGCTTTCCACTGAAAGCTCCTCTTGCGGCATGTGACCGTAGTCGTTGGGGTGGAGAGCCATCGGGTTCATGGCGGGCGAGTCTTCAATTGTCGAGAGGGGGGTTCCATGTCGGGACATGTCAATGAGATCTTTATGTTGCTGAGCGAGCTGATGCATGCCACTACTGTAGCTCAGTCCGGGCGGAGAGTTGTCTCCCGACTCGTCACCCTCAGCGACCGGACCAACGGACCTCGATACCGACCGTCTCAGGTCTGACGGTCGGTGAGTAGTGTGGGCCTGCTGCTGCTGCTGCCCCGCGGCAGCAGACGCGGCAACCATGGCGGCAACTCCAGGAGGAATCGACGAGCGGCGCCTCCTCTGCTTGTAGGTGGGGGAACCTTCAATGACCGAGTAGACATTGTTGGCGCCGTATCCGCGCGGAGCGTGGGAGAATGAGGGGCCGGAGAGGTTGGACGGGGGGAGTTGCATGATGCCGTGCAAGCCATTCACACTTCCCATGTGGTCTGGGATGGCCGTGTAGAGGCCCGTATCCTCGTTTGCAATGTAGGCGGGCTCCGCACCCATCCCCATAGCCTGTTGAGGCGGGGTGATTGGCTCGAAGGAGATTCCTCGATTGCTGTAGTCCTCGTAGTGCGACGAGACAAACGAAGGCGCGGGAGAGTACTCCAGACCGTATGCGGGCATGGACGCGTGGCGTTGGTGTGCTTGGGAGATGGGAACCCCATTCTGATTGTACTGCACGCGAGCGAAATCCTGCTCTCTCTTGACCATCTGTGGAGGCATCTGTTGTTGACTCATGGTCATCTGCTGGTAGGCTGCCATCGGGTTCATCTCGTCGGGCATCCCCAGTGTCTGGGGGATCATCTGGGGGGGTGGCATGGAGTCGATCGCTCGCATGACGGGAGATGTGGACTGAGATTGGGGTTGTTGAGAGTAGGACGGTTGCTGCGCCGAGAAGGAGGAGGAGTTCGCCTGCTGGGCCTTGGTGAGCTGCTCGAAGAGTGACTGCGACGAGTCGAACTCGAACGACAGCGCGGGCTCGTTGACCGCCACCGTGGTGGCTTCCTGGCCCATCTTCTCCCTCTTCAGGTCGCGCTCCAGCGCATCGAGGAAGAGCCGGTCATGTGGTACGCTGTACCAGTAGAAGACCTTCTGCTTCTTCTGTGTGCGGATGCAGTTGTTCTTGTACAGGAAGTCGAGGAAGCCGCTCTTGGGCTCTTCGAGGGAGGCATCGGTGCCCGACTTGAGGTTTCGCAGATCCGAGAAGATGCCCTCCTCAAACTTCTTGGAGTTCTTCACCGGCCGGCCAAAGGCTTGGAATCTGAAAGACAGACAGCGGACAATGTCCGTGCCGGAGATATGAAAGAGGTTGTTCCTACAGCGGTCGGTCAGTCTTTGTCTCGCCCCATCTCTCCCCACGATCACGACCTACCACAGCACGCAGGACACGTATTCGCCCGTGGGCAAGAGGAACCGCCGGATGTACTGGTCTGGCGTCCAGTCCACGGGGGCGGAGATTAAAAAGTATTTTACTATTCCGTGTCAGCGAAGGAATCCGCAGAGCTGCGCCCGATGCTTACAGTTATCGACTTGCTGGAGGGCGACCTGGGCATCCTGCGGGAGCGATTGTTGCGCCTCACTGCTCAGCATGAAGGTTTCCGGCTTCTGGGGAGGAGCCATGGGCGCATGCTGCTGCGAATACATCATGTGCGACATGGGAAGAGTCGAAAGTCCGACTCTGGTGTGTGGGTAAGATGGTGATGGGAATTGAAACGCGGGCGTCGCCGTGAGAGGATTCGGTGTCGAGGGCGCGGCGATTGGGGACGTCGATGAAGCAGTAGTTGGCTGAGGGATAGATGGAAAAGGAAGGGGACAGCAGAGAAGAAGAAACGGAGGACGAGACGAGACGAGGAACTGAAGCGAGTGTTGTCGTGAGATGTCGAGAGACGAGAGACGAAGGAGATGGGGGGATTGTTCTGAAGGAGTGCGAGTTGGGAGCCGGCTCCGATCAGAAATGCAGGCAGATGGAACGGTCGCTGTGCGAGGAGTTTCGAAGCCAGCAAAACTTTCGACTCAGACGAGAAGCCAGGGAAGACGAAGGACCGGCTTGACGGGCGCGACGGATATGTATGGTACGGACCGGTAGGGTCCGGTAGGGAAAAGTAATTATTAAGAAAGAAGCGGACGAGTGGGATTCACGAGACGGACGGCCTGGGAAAAGCGAGCGGGCGGGCAGGCGGGCAGGCAGGCGGGCCAGGAGAGAAGGATGAATGGATGAATGGATGAATGGATGAATGGATGAGATGTTCTGATGCGCACTTGTTCGAGCTGCCGCCCTTTCGGTATCAGTGTCGGCGACGGTGTCGGCGACGGCGACGACGACCTGGCGAAAAGATGAAGAGCTATTCCTTCGAGGCGCGGAGACCAGTCTGTAGGGAAGGAAGCCTGCGACGACAAAAGAGAGCGCGAAAGGGAATTTCCAAGTGAGAGAAGCGTTTGGGAATTGAAAGCGGAACCAGGAGATTATGAGGGAGCGACGAGGGCCAGGTAGGGCGAGGCAGGGGCCAGGGCCGGGCAGGGCAAGAGCGAGGGTGGAGGGGGGGCGCGTGCGCAGGTCTCTGCTCGGGTCGTGTTCTTATTTTTCTGGGAGGGATGTGGAAGGGCTGTGGAGGGGGGAACGAAGGGAACGGAAACGGACGAAGGGGTCGAGGGTCCGGGATGGGATGGGATGGGATGGGATGGGATAGGAAAGGATAGGATAGGATAGGATGCTGTTGCTATTTTTGATGTTGATGTGGTTGATGTTGATGTGGTTGATGTTATTATTGCTGTTGTTGCTGTTGTTGCTGTTGTTGCTGTTGCTGTTCTTGTTCCTGTTCCTGTTCCCGTTGGTCCTGTGGTCGGAGTTATGCCGTGTAGCTAGCTGCCAGCTCTCCGGATGGATGGATGGATGGGATGCCCGACAGCGATGGCGACGGGGGACGGACGGGTGAGAGAAGCGAACGAGAGCGCGCTTCGCTTGTGAAGGGGAAGAGGGAAGGCCCTGCTGGCCCTGCTGGCCCTGCTGGCCCTGGTGCCCTGGCCCTCTCCCTGCTACTTACTGTCTGTCTGGTCCTGTGCCTGTGCCTGTGCTTGTGCCTGTGCCTGTGCCTGTGCCTGTGTGCGTGTGCCTGTGTGCTCCGTACCGATGTGTGTGTGCCCTGCGTCTGGCTGGCCAGGGCGTCCTCTGTAGGCGCGAAGGGGGTCCGATGGCAGTGCAGTGCAGCGAGCACTGATGGACCCAATCCGATGCGCGAGTCGGGGGGGGAGGGATGTTGAGGTCGGTTGAGTTTGTTGTCGGGGCCAGGGCAGAGTCATGAAATTTGTTATAGTATTGTTGACGTGCGTGCGGGCGGGCGAGCGGGTGGGCGTGCGTGCGAGAGGATGGGAAGGGAAATGAGAGGCGAGAGAGAAGGGAACGCCTACGGAGCGGTTCGAGGAGAGAAATGAAGGGATTCAGTTTATTCAGAGCGGACAGATGGATAGAAAATCGGTGTCTGAGAGGTTCTGCAAGACGGCGAGTCGGCGAGTCGGCGCGAGGTGCACGTGAGGAGCTGTTGAACCGGTTGATACGTAACCTCCACTAGCAATAAAGACAACGGCGCATCGATGCAAGTCACATCTCAGACAGGAAGGAGGAACATTTCAACCGGATGCCGCCAAGCCCGCATCGAATGATTTGATCGCCATCGTTCTCTTGCATTTGTCCTCTCTCTTCTTCGTCTTCGTCTTCTTCTCTCCCGGTCTCTGACTCTTACAACCTCTCATCTCACAACCTCCCCCCATCCACCGCATCCCCATCCCGATCTCCATCTCCATCTCCATCCCCATCCCCGTCCCGTCCCCGTCCCCGTCCATTCATCCATCTCCAGCCCAAAATAACCCGTCCCAGAAAGTCTCGGCCCATCCAGGTTTCAGCTCACACCACCACCACCTACCGCCTACCCCCACCCCCCTGCGAAACACGCGCCGGCCCCGGCACACCAGGGGACTAAGCAATTTCTCAAACACGAGCGACCTGGGTCTGGCCAGGTCCGAATTGCGGAAGGGCCAAGAGGGAGAAGGAGAGAGAGAGAGAGAGAGAGATAGAGAGATAGAGAGAGAGGTGACGTCGAAAGAAGGGAGAACAGCTAGCCGATCACCTCCCAAATAGAGTGCCTACGGGGATCCCGTCTACCAATCCCCTCTTCTCCTTCTCCTTCTTCTTCTTCTTCTTCTTCTTCTCTCTACTCTCCCCTCCCCTCCACACCTTCCCCCCCCCCCCCCCCCCCCCACACCGCGCAAGGAAGGGTGGGCGGATGTGCGCGATTGGTAAGGTCAGCTAGGGTTTGGCTGGCAGCCGGGATTGGGAATCGGCCACTCGAGGGAAAAGAAACAAACCGCGGCAGTTGATTTGTGAACAGGCATTGATTTCTATTTATGCATACATGCATGCATGCTGGATGCTGCATTGCTGCCGGGTCATTAATTATGCACCCGACGTATCCTCTTCTATCACTCCGCTCCGCGTTGTCAGAATACCCCGACCGACCGACCGACCCACCCGTTCATCTATCTCACGGACTTCACCAAAAAGAAGGAAAAACATAAATCATAAGAGAGAGGAAAGAAGAAGAGCGAAAAAAAAAGTCTAACAGTAATACAAATCCCGAATACCCTCTGCGGGTACCGTACCGAGGAAAAGGTCGTAGCGTTCGTCCATGCTTCTGCAGCAACACAGACTGGCTGGCTCGCCTGCCGGACACCACGACCACACCGGACAGGACATGCAGATCAACCAAAATGCCAAATCCACAAATGCCAAATCGACAATGCCAAATCGACAAACGCCATAGAGTAATGACCGAGGGCTAACCAAGCACCCAGTCTCACAATGTCCGTACAATACCTACCTAGGTTGTACCGTACCTGCATACCTCCGTAACGGATTCCAATCGCACGTCCGAGAATCCGGCACATACGTAAGTAAACAGTAATAATCAGCGCGCCGCTCATACACACACATACCGGTACCTACACGTCCACACTTACCGGTAGGTCCCTCTACACACATTTTATTCATTACCTTGGCCTGCATACCTACTATACATACTGCACCATCCTATCCACCCTCTTCTTATCCTCATGCTCACCCTTATCCTCACCCTCACCCTCATCCCCATCCTCATCTACCGGTACATCATGACCACTATCGAGATACCATAGATAACGGAATGACATTCCATTACACACCAGGACGGAATTAAGCTCACCGCTAGCTTGCTCGCTAGCTTGCTACCGGTAGTACAGTAGGTAGGTACGTAGTAGGTATACCGGTACCTAATCAACACCGACCACCGCTGTCGCAGGTATATCGAGACTCGCTCTCGCTTATTTCCTTGTGTCTACTCTCCTCCATCATCTCCATCCCGATGTCCTTTTTCTGCATTACTTCCCCGTTTGGTTGGTTGGTTGATTGGTTGCCTTTTTTTCTCTTTTAGGGGGTTTTTTTTTTCGTTTCTTTTTTTATTAATACTTTTATCCTTTTATGCTTTTGTGCTTTTGTGCTCTTGTAGGGCGGAGATGGGTGGCTAGGTTGGTAGGTAGGTTGGTAGGTAGGTAGGTAGGTACTACGTAGGTAGGTAGGTATCTTGCTGGTTTCATGACTGGGTGGCGGGTGTTGAAACGTGATGGTTATTTATATATTTTGTGTTTGTGTTTGTTTGTGTGTGTGTGTGTGTGTATTTTTATGTTTGTGAATGGATGGATGTGAGTGTATGGATGTGTGTAGCTGGGTGTGTATGGATTTGTATGTACGTGTATGTATGGATGGATGTATGTTTCTATGCGTGTGTGTATCTGCGCGTGTATGTATATATAAAAATAGACCACAAAGTATAAACCTCTCTCTACATGTCCCTAGACGATGTGAAAAAAGAAAAAAAAGAAAAGAAAGGAAAAAAATAGATACATCATCGGGCAGTGTCAAGAAGAACGAATCTCATTTACTTTTCCTCTCCTTTTGCTTGACTTCTTCTTCTCCTCTGCTTGACCTCTGCTTGACTTCTTCTTCTTCTTCTTCTTCTTCTATTTTCGTCCCCTTCCTCACTTTTTAAATTTAGAAGAGAAGGAAAGTAAGGAAGGAGAGAAGGAAAAGGGGGAAAGGAAGCAAGGAAGGAAGGAAAGAAAGAAAGAGGAAGGAGAGAAAGAGGTCTAGATTTTGGGTCTCGGTTTTCATACGTTCCGTATACCGTACCGTATCGCATCGCATCGTATCGCATCGGGATTGATGGAGAGTTGTGTACTAGTACTGGTACTGGTACCGGTAGCGGTACCGGTAGCGGTAGCGGTACCGTAGAAGTATGTACTACGTATGTACTGTACTGTAGAAGTATGTCTATAAGTAGTAAGATTTAGGTTAGCGGGTTAGCTTAAGTTGGGGAGGGGGGATGGGGGTGATTGGATCGGATGGGAGGGGAAGGGAGGGGAGGGGAGGGGAGGGGATTTTCGTTGTTGCTACTATTTATTTCCTGGGTGTGGGTGAGTGAGTGAGTGAGTGAGTGCCTAGGTAGCTAGGTATGTGGTGGTACCGGTGGTACAGTATGCTTTCCAGTCAGAGTTGCAGGTGCTGGTTTGATCGTGGAGGCTTGAGTGAGTGAGTGAGTGGCTGGCCCCGGTTGCGAGGTAGGTATAGGTAGGTACTAGGTAGGTAAGGTAGGTACCGGTAGGTCGTGAGTGGTGGGTGGGGTGGGTTGGTCACGGGGGATGAGGTGGGTTGGGTGGGTAGGTACCTAGGTATGGGGGTATAGGTAACCGCGTGTGGCACAGCTGTGCTACCACGCCGGATGACAGGAAAAGCAGGGAGGAGGAAGGAGGAAGGAGGCGCGGTGGTTCTTGATGATACTATTGTAGTAGGTACCTACCGTACCCGTCTGTCTGTATACAAAGATTCAGCTGGCTGGCTATTGGATAGGCCTGAAATAGGTACAGGAAGCCCCGCCTACCCTACCTTACCTTACCTTACCTTAGCTTACCAGCCCAAGCCAAAACAAAAGAATAGAAAGGCTTCACCCCCAAGCCCTCTCGCTCTGCCACGCGCTCGAAAGTTGCTAAGCGATCGAAGCAGCGTACAGTAGTAGTGATAAGCTAGCTACCCATAGAAAACCACCCGTCGGTCGTCAGGGCTTGAGTACCATCGACCGACCGCATCACCCAACGATCACGTACGGTACCTACCTATCGCATCGCATCTAAAACCAAGCCTCACCGCTCAATCACACACACTTACAACCACAACCGCAACCGCAACCACAACCACACCCACAACCGCGGAACCCACCCACCCGCTAATAGCCGCACCACCAATCACATATCACGAAAGAGAAGAAAAAGGAAGAAGAAGGAGAAGGAGAGGATAAACGAACGTCCCCCCCCCCCCCCCCCCCCCACTAGCCTCCCTGTCCGTCAAGGTACGGTATAGATAGGCTCACAACTGTCAGCTCATCCTCGCCTCGCTTTGCGCACTCCACTGTACCCTACCCTACCCTACCGACTACCCACATCGTCACCACGGACCCAACAGAACCACGGTACCAAAACCATAGCAGGCCCGGCTCCTCGCCTTTGCCTTTGCCTGCTTCTTCTTCTTCTTCTTCGAGGGTGTTGCTGTATGTACTACTACTACTACTACTACTACTACTACTACTACTACTACTACTACTACTACTACTTACTACTACTGTACGTACTCTGTATGTACTGGTACTACTATATACTACGTACCTGAGGTACCGGTATCCGTATGTGGCTCGTGCGAGCCCGGCCTATGCTATCAATCTTTGCTCCCAAAGCCCCCCTCCCCCTCCCCCGCCCCCGGCTTGCTGCATCATTAGCTTTTCTCATCAACGTGGCCGTTGGCGAGAAATGGAGGTGAAATCGATCCCTTCTGTAGGCGTAGGCACGGTACCGGTAGGTACTGTAGGAGGTACTAGTACTAGGTCCTGTGAGTAGGAGGATCGGTCAGTAGTCGTGAGTAAAAATAAAATAGCCTTTTTTAGTGGTGGGGCGGAGGGGGGGGGCGGTTTCGCTTTTTAAAACACACTGCTTACCGCCGGTTCACGGTTAGCCGGGCAGCGCACTGACTGTTGTTAAAGTACCTACCTACGGTAAGTATGGGTTGCTATGGTGGTGGTGGTGGTGATGATCGATGGTGATGATGATGTTGATGGATAGAGAGAGATATGCGGAGTCATGCAGATGAAGTCTTTTTATTATTTATTTATTTATTTTTTTGTTTTGATTTATTTCGGTCGTTTCTAAATCCAAACGAGTCATTGAGCTGAGTTGTTGCGTTGAGCGGACGACGGGAAGGGAGGAGAAGAGAGAGAGAGAGAGAGAGGTCGATCCAGCTAGCTACCGTCGAATCTGCGTGATCTCCGTTTCTTTCATTCATTCTTTCTTTTTTCTTCACACGGAAGCACCTCTGTACGGTCGGAGGTATCCGCACCTGGTGTTGAGATGACCGTGAACCCACCGGGTGCTCTATCATACGTTATCCCATTCACCACTCGACCCTCCTCTTCTCTTGTTGACCAACTTATTTATATTGCTCTCGCGCCCGCTGGCTTTCCCGCGCTTGCAATCCGTTCCTCTCCCGTCGTACCGTCCTGCTTTCTTCCACTGCACACCTACCGGTACCGGTACCGGTAGGTATCCACATGCAGAGACCACGCCTCGTCCCCACACAGCTACCTACCTAGCTAGCTCCAAGAGGATCTCGATCCCTCCCCTACCTGGCCTGGCCCTTCCTTGCCTTGCCTTGCCCGCCACCATCCCGCTCCACCACCACCGACCGCACCGTCAAGCAAAGCACGTGAAACTGAAACACCACATACTACGTAGGTACTCTGATAGAGTACGGTAGGTAGGAGGACCGGTAGGAGGACCGGTAGGAGGACCGGTAGGAGTACCTAGTATCCCATCCCAGGCCCTGTCCAAGCGCATAATCTGCATGCATGTCGAATTGTACCACCTCTCTCTGGCGGATACGTAGTACGTACGTAGGTAGCTGTACAGTACTACCGGCACCTACTACTACTACCTACGTAGTACGTCCATACTGTACGTCCTAGTACTTTGACCCAGGGTACCTTACCTCAGGCCACACACACACACCAAGAGTCCTTCTCATCCTGCTCGAACCCTACCCCCTACGGAGGCTCCTGGCTTACCGACTACCTACCTACTTACAGGTGCCGTGGTGTGGTGTGATGTGCTGTGTGAGACAGATGCAGATCGCCGATCATCAGGCACACACGGGCCCGAAGCGCGCGCACGATTCACGCCTCGGCGGTAAAGCAAGCTTCTCCCGATCCTCTTGTTGGCGGGAGGGAGGGAGGCAGGGAGGGAGGGAGAAGAGGGGGAGAAGGGGGAGAGAGGGAGAGAGCAAGAGGAAGAGAGCATTGCTGTGATGTGCTGTGATGGGCTTGCATCCCTTGGCGGGCGGTCGACCGGCGGGGATCGTCGGCTGGGTGTCGTGTTTTCTATACTAAGGTACGTTTTGCAGGAGTTGAAACCTGCCTGGCCTGGCTCAACCACGTCGGGAGGTTGCGCTACCTGGCGCTTCTGTGGATGGGTCTTTCTTTCTTTCTTTCTTTCTTTCGTTCGTCTGTCTGTCTGTCTGTCTGTCTGTCTGTCTGTCTGTCTGTCCGTCTGACTTTCTCTCTTTGTTGAAGCTCCCGCTCTGCGCCATATGCTAACGCTCCTACGGTTCATGTTCTATCTGCGGCTTGTGCGCATTACCCTTCTTCTGTTATAGATACATACATACGTACCCGCCACGCCGTTTTCGGAGGAGTTCATTTCCGTGTTGTCTTTCTTTCATTCGTTGATTCTTTTGTTTATTCATTCCTTCCTTCCTTCCTTCCCTCGCGTCTCTCTTCCTAAGCTCTCTCTCACACACAGCAAGGTTCCATCAACCTCACTTTACTCCTCGCTCACTCGCTCACCTACTCATCACTCTCTCTCTCTCTCTCTCTCTCTCTCTCCCCCTCCCTCCCTCCCGCAGCTCGGCTCTGCTCTCCTCCAGCCTACACTAACAACATCAACTATACTTCCTATATCTAGCTAGCTAGACCAGCTAGCGAGCCCCCTCGGACTCACAGCGCTTTGATTTCAGGGTCCCTGGGCATCGATCGCGCCGGGTCGAGATCGAGGGCTAGGTATTCCATCTCTCTGTCCGGATCCACCAGCGATCAGTCAAAAGGTGGGCGGCTCCGTGAACGGACTTGATCGATCTAAGCGTCAATTCGTATTACTTCATGGTTGAAAATCCTGGGAAATTCCAAAGGGGGTTTTGGAGAAGAAGGAGGGGCTTTGGTGCGAGTTGGGGAGATGAGAGAGTGTGGAGAGAGACTGTCTATCTGCTGGCTGTGTTCCGCTGTTCGTTTGCTCTTGTATTCTGACGTGTTCTGCTGCAGTGCGGCATGAGATATATAGGCATTGCACGTCGATGGAGGAAGGTAGTTAGTAGATATCGTCTCGTCTCGTCTCGTCTCGTCTCGTCTCGTCTCGGCTTCTCCCCTCTCCTATCGCATTGTATCGTCTACCTTTGCCTCCTCCTCGGAAGGATGCGGCAGATATAGGATCAGCGGACTCGGAACTCAATGGTACACGGCAGTATCGTGGCCGTGAACGAACCAATGTCAAGTTCCAACTACCCACAGGGACAAGAACCTGCCCTCCAAGGGAGCACTGCAAAAACATCCATCTGTTTACGACGTATTCAACATCCCGCCGATCTATCTATTTTCCGCCTCCTCTCCTTCTATCCTCTATCCTCTATCATCTTCCCTCTCTTCATCCCTTCATCTCTATCCTTTCCTCTCCTCCTCCTCCTCCTCCTCCTTCTCATCTGCTAGTCACGCATACCTCGCTTACTTACTTACCATCTTCGATTCATACCACTGCTGCTGCTACTGCTGCCGCCACCCTAAATAAATATACCACAGCCTCCTCACTTCCACACCTCATATATCTCCTCTCTTCCCTCCCCTCATGAACTCATTCCACCTCCCAACCTGACCTCGCATACATACGCTCCCCACTCACTCACTCATTCACTCACCCACTCACTCACTTACCTCCTACCTACCCCCTCACCCGCTAACCAATAGCCTCCCACCCCTCCTCTCACCTTCCCCACCCCCCTCACCCACAATCAGTACAGAGTCCCGCCCTCTCTCCGTACACCACACCCGACCGTCAGCGGGTAGACGCTACTGCCGCGGCCGTTTTTTTTTTTTTTTTCTTTTTTCTTTTCATTCTTATTAATTTCTATTATTATTATTATTATTATTATTATTATTTTTAAAAAAAAAAAAAGTTTTTTTTTTTTATATTTTTTATTTTTTATTTTTTTATATATATATATTTTTTTATATATAGGCCTCTCTTCCAGCCCTCTTCTCTTGAGAGTTTTACATCTGACTTTGTACATCGCTTTGTCTCTGATAACCTAGAACCACGACGTGCGTGCGGATGCTGAGAATCTACATGTCGCGGATGGATGGGGGGGATGGGGGGGAGAGGGGGATTGTGTGTGTGGGGGCCCCCCCTTTTTTTTTTCTTCGTGTTTTTCCCCTTCAAATTTTTTTCCCCTTCTATTTTCTTTCTCTTTTCTATTCTCTTTTCTCTTCTTCTTTTTTCTTGTTTTGCCTTTTTTGCCCTTTTTATTGGGTAGGAATAAGGAGTAGAAGGGGGTGGTTAGGTAGTAGCTTCTTGGAGCGGGTTGTGGTGTTAGGGGTTTTAGGCTCTGCTATGCTATGCTCTGATATGCTCTGCTGTGCTGTGCTGTGCTATGCTGTGCTATGCTGTGGGGACTTTACTTCGCAGCACAGACTGGTTTTTCTTTCTTCTTCTTTTTTGTTCTTTCTTTTTGGCTTTTTTATTAGGTAGGAATACGGAGTGGAAGGGGGTGGTTAGGTAGTAGCTTCTTGGAGTGGGTTGTGTGTTAGGGGTTTGGGGACTTTACTTCGCAGCTCAGACTGGTTTTTCTTCTTCGTTCTTCCTTTTTTATTAGGTAAGAATACAGAGTAGAAGTAAGTGGTTAGGTAGTAGCTTCTTAGAGCGGGTTATAGTGTTAAGGGTTTTATGCTCTGCTATGCTATGCTCTGATATGCTGTGCTATACTGTGCTGTGCTATGCTATGCTTTGCTATCGGGACTTTACTTCGCAGCTTAAACTGGTTTTTCTTCTTTATTCTTCCTTTTTTATTAGGTAAGAATACAGAGTAGAAGTAAGTGGTTAGGTAGTAGCTTCTTAGAGCGGGTTATAGTGTTAAGGGTTTTATGCTCTGCTATGCTATGCTCTGATATGCTGTGCTATACTGTGCTGTGCTATGCTATGCTTTGCTATCGGGACTTTACTTCGCAGCTTAAACTGGTTTTTCTTCTTCTTTTTTCTTTTCTTTTTTCCTTTTTATTAAGTAGGAATAAAGAGTAAAAAAGAGTGGTTAAGTAATAGCTTCTTAGAGCGGGTTGTGTGTTAAGTGTTTTAAGCTATGCTATTCTCTGCTCTAATATGCTTTGCTATGCTATAAGGATTTTACTCCGCAGCTCAGACTGGTTTTTCTTCTTCATTCTTCCCTTTTTATTAGGTAGGAATACGGAGTGGGTGGTTAGGTAGTAGCTTCTTGGAGCGGGTTGTGGTGTTAGGGGTTTTAGGCTCTGCTATTCTCTGCTCTGATATGCTATGCTGTGCTGTGCTATGCTGTGCTATGGGGACTTTACTTCGCAGCTCAGACTGGGTTTTCTTCTTCTTTTTTCTTCTTCTTTTTCCTTTTAATTGGGTAGGAATAAGGAGTAGAAGTGGGTGGTTAGTAGCTTCTTGGAGCGGGTTGTGTGTTAGGGGTTTTAGGCTCTGCTCTGCTCTGCTATCGGACTTCACTCCGCAGCCCAGCCTGGGTTTTCTTCTTCATTCTTCCCTTTTTATTGGGTAGGAATACGGAGCAGAATTGAATGCTTAGTAGCTTCTTGGAGCAGGTCGTATGCTAGGTATTTTATGCTATTCTCTGCTCTGCTATGCTCTGCTATCGGACTTCACTCCGCAGCCCAGCCCGGAGCTTCAAACGCTCACCCGGCCCCAGTATCATCAAGTCTCAGCTCAAACCCTAGCAACAACAAACGCAGCAGCAACCGCGGCATCCATTGCGTAATTCAGATGCGCCGCACTTCCACCAAACCCAGTACAGATGATGTCGCCAACATGGCAGACCTCAAGCACCTTTGAGCTTGGGACAGTCCCAACAGGATCGCGCAGATCTGGGTCACCGAATATGACAACTACGATCCCAAATCAGCTCCAGTTTGTCAGTGCGTTGGAGAGAGAGAGAGAGAGAGAGAGAGAGAGGATACTGACCAGCGGCAATCCTGGCTGTCACGGCAGCGGTGAGCTTCTCTGCGGCGTTGTGCAGGATCTGACCACCTTGAGAGTAGCCACCGAGCACGATCTTGGTGCCGGGGCACTGGGTGCTCGCCTGGTTGATCCTGTCGAGGTAGGTGGCGCTTCCCGACGGCGATCCCCCCAAGAGATACCTACTGGCCATCAGCACCGCTCCTCTCCACGCTGGAGTTGCCCACGCTCAGCACGAAAGCGGTCAACTCAACACCTGACACGGACGCAAACCCACCCCAGGACGGAAGCATCGTAATCGATGCCCTGCACGGTGACGGCGGCGGTCCCCAGAGACGACCGGATGGCGGCGACCCAGGCTGGCCCCGGAGAGCTCCCGTCCCCCATGTTGCCGTTTTCGCCGGTGCCCTTGGCGTAGAGGACGGTGACTGCTTTACAGGCTCCCGTCAACCCGTTCTCGTTTGCCGGGTCGGTTGGCGCTTCCGCGATACTCACGAGCGCCGCCAACTCCCCCATGGATGCTGCTTGGAGCAGCGAGATGTTGGGTGCCATGGTGGAATTGGCCTCACGGGACTGGATGAGAGGCATAGCTGCTGCCCGACCCAGAAAGGGGAGGACAGAGAGGAGGGTCGCGGCCTTCATGCTGGCGGGCCGGGGAGAGTCAGTGGCTGTGAGTGGGCAATCTGCATCGCGTAGAGAGACAGACGCCTCGACTTTATAGTATTCCGAAGGTGGTACAGGAATGCAACAACCAAGGCCAACACCGCTTCAAGCGAGTCCCTCCGAAGAGACGGCTTCTCTACAGCTGTAAGTCCTGACCCCTCACTGCGAGTCTACGCCGCTGTCCCTGAATCGGTAGCAAAGCCCTCTCGACCCCCTTTTCTCAACATCGTCCTCCCCTTCGCCAATCACGCTCGCCTACCGGCCCTCCTGGACGACGCACAGCTTTCCCCCGTCTCACTGCCAACTTCCCGAACCCGCACGGCGGATCAGCCCCAAAACGTTCACGCACTTCGCGACTGGTGTGTGGGATGTAGTGTTATTCTAACCGATGGCGCTTCGCGCACCCGCACGAGTGTTACCGAACGCGGGCTTCGGGCAGGCAGCCTGCATCGGGAAGGTAGCGGGTTCTGGGTCCGCGGGCCTGCTGCCTGCGCTGCTGAGATTATTCCGGCCGCCTGTCAATCAATGACTGTTGCGCGAAGAAAAAAAAAGGAAAATATATATATATATACATATACATGACAGCCTGTTTAGAGGTAGCGAGGCGGAGGGAGTAGAGAGGAAGGAAGGAAGAAAGGAAGGAAGAAAGATAGAAAGAAAGAAAGAAAGAAAGAAAAACCCCCCTTTCCTTTCCTCTTCACCAGCCCCGGATAATTCTCATCTCATTTCGTCTCGTCTCGCCCGCCCGCGCTATTCCAGCGAGAGCTGGTACCGAGGCAGCGCCAACCAGGTCGGGATCAGATCAGATCAGATTAGATTCACCGAAAGCAAAGCACGAGGGGGGGCTAGCCGATTGATGGGTTCGAAAGCAGCCGGGTGCCGAACGATGCGGCAGAGAGAGAGAGAGAGAGAGAGAGAGAGAGAGAGAGAGAGAGAGAGAGAGAGAGAGAGAGAGAGGTCTCTGGAGGAGGGAGAGTAGTACGTACCGTCCGTCCGCTGATGTGATATGTGATTGGCACGGCTCTCGCTTTCGCTTTTGCTCTTCGGCGGGCTTGTGTACTGTACTGTAGAGGCGTGATGACCGGAGAGCTTGGCGGGCAGGGCGAATGGGGAGGGACGATGGAGGGGTGCATTTGCCTTGTTGGGTCGTGGCGGCCGGGGTTATTGTGCGCAGCAGATCTTTGTTGTGGCTGCCGAGTGGCGCTTGGTATGTGAAGTAGACAGACAGAGTTGAGGAGCGAAACTGGTTCTCATCATTTTTTCAGTTTTCGGCGGCTTACAGATGGTGTGTATTGGTTGATGAGGTGGGATTCGGTTGAGTGGGATGGAGAGAGCTTGGGTGGTACAGACGTCCCTTGTTTTTTTTGGCAATCTACTTCTACATCGTACGCATAGTTCAGCGTCTTCTGCCCGACACAAGAATGTCTCTCACTTCCCCCCTTACCGTCTTATAATATATCTCACTCTTTGAACTACGCTTCTGCATACCTCGTCTGTTACCTCTCATACCCACTCATACGATCGACGATAGATAGAATCGCAGTATAGCCTACCGCTGACATCAACTTTCAACTCGAACTCAACCCATTACCGTCCGCGCATCAAGCGTGACAGACACCACACGAGAACATCTCCGATTTTCTCTCTCAATCACACATCGGCTTGATATAGCAGATATCACCTGCATTTGCGTTCGTCCGTAGGCCACGCACGCACGCAAGCAAGAGAACGGACGCGGCCAGGAAAGTCGCAGTGGCACCTCGAAGAGAAGAGCGCGCAAGAATCTCTTCAAATCCCAAACGCGATGAGAATTCTCGATATCGGGTTCGGTAATCGGCCAGATGATCAAATTCACGTATCGGGTCGTCACCGCCCTCGGGATTCGTAGCGTGCGCCTGGTGCGGGATCGGGCTGGGAGCGATCTAGCTTCGTGAAGCATGATTTGATCTAGAGGACACGATGGTCATAGGTTAGAGGGCGTGAGCGAGCTTCGTTGTCGGGGGAGGGAATTCTCTTTGGAATAATAAGTGTTGTGATCAGGACGGGACGCGGGACGCTGATCGAGGAAAGGGTCACCGTCGCGAGGGCATCGAGATGTCGACATATCGCTTGGGCTGGCGCAGTGTTAATATAGCCTTCCTTGATAGCGCATGCGCACGTATATATATATATATATGTCTTCACCTACTATATGCTATACGTCTAGCTCTCGACTCTCAGGATCCGTTTCTAGAGCCAAGAAGCCCGAAATTGTCGTCGTCACGGAAAACAGTGCCAACTTTCGTGGAGCGGACAGCCCCCTACGCCGGTAGCGAAGACAGTCTCTGGGCACCAGACCGCCGTCTCCTACCACCAAGGCCAACAGCACGTGTACCACTCGGCATCCTCCTGAGGAACTTCCCAGGCGGCGGAATAAATAACTGACTGGTGTGGCCGGAAGATAATTTCCCTCGCTGCTCCAACGGTGGCGCCGTTGAAGCACCGCATATCACGCTCCAGGGCGGGTACTACGATCATCTCCGGGTTTGGTTCGACAGATGCTGCCAAGGGTGCGCAGAGTGTTCAGCTACGGCGGGGTTCATGGACCTGGTCACCATGCTGTCTTCACCGACGGCGATGGTGCGTACTTGGGGAGTCTGTCCCTCCGCCTCATTCGAGACCATCGAACTCCGCTCCTGAGACGTTCTTGCTCAGGAACAGGGTTGATTCCCTGATCTCGCACAGTGCTGATGCACTACCAATCCAAAGAAGACGGTGTCGCTTAGCTGGGCCCTCATCGCGTTCGCCACACCACGTCAACCCCCGTGGCGCATTGTGTATGTACACAGTTTCCGGCTCAACGAGCTCCCAGGGGCGGGACTCCTCCGGGTTGTTTGTTTACTCTACGACTCTTTATTCAAGACCCTCGACCGCTGAAATCTTCTGGGCTGATGGCCTCCGAAGCCAGCGATGAGCCTCACACTGAGGTCATCGCTTCGCTGAGAAAGTAAACAAAACAAGGACTCGGTCTCGCTTAGTGGCCGCCCCCCTTTCTTGGAGGCGGCAAACCACGCTCACTCACTCGCTCACTGGGTAGAACTGATTACTTTTTCTTATTTGTTCACTTGAAGAAGAGGGACAGCCGGATCCCTGGGTATAGCCATCAATTAATGGTTTACTTTTTCGTGGCATGAAAGTTTGGGGCAGAAATCCGGAAGGGGACGACGGGCATGAGATGGGGGATGATGATGGATGATGATGGTGGATGGATAGTGAGAGTGGCATGGAAGAAAGAGAGGCAAATAAACCTGGCGTAAGGCGTTGAAACTGCGATGTGCAACAAAAACATAATGCCAAGAGTTACTCCACGTGAGCGGATAGACCTTCCACATCGGTCGGCGGTCACGATAAGATAGGCAGAGATAATACTCTATCTTGCGATACCGGCCCGGCACTTGTATTCAAGCTTTCACTTTCACCCCACTCCTGCGTCGCATTGCCGGTGGTCAGGTCGTCCGACATAAAGAAGACCACTTCAGTCGAGTCCCATCTCTCTTCCTCATTCACACCCGCTCTTCTCAATAATCCTCCTCTCTTCTCTCCATGGCATCTCTCCGACCAGCAGCGCGTTGGCGCCATGCTGCACGCCTGATACCCTCACTGCGAACCTCAGCACAACGACCCTACTCCGCTGCTGCTGGTGCCGCCGCCATCAAGCCCTCGGCCCTCTCGAGCGAAGCCCCCTTCTTCCCCAATGAGCCTGCCGGTCCAATCGTCAAGACGGCCATTCCAGGCCCGAAGAGCAAGGCGGCGATCGAGGATTTGCACAAGGTGTTTGATACCCGGAGCTTGAACATGCTGGCCAACTATCAGCAGAGCTTGGGCAACTACATTGCGGATCCTGATGGGAACGTCTTGTTGGATGTGTATGTCCTCCGAGTCATGTTTTGATTATGCAATCGATTGATGAGATCTACCTGAAGATATGCGCAAATCGCCTCGATCCCCGTCGGTTACTGTAATCCCGCGCTCCACGCTGCTGCCTCCTCTGAGCAGATGATCTCGGCCTTGATCAACCGTCCGGCACTGGGTAACTTTCCGCAGCACGATTGGGCGGATATCCTGCGAACGGGAATCCTCTCCGTAGCACCCAAGGGCTTGGATCAAGTCTTTACCGCCATGGCCGGCAGCGACGCCAACGAAACAGCCTACAAGGCAGCCTTCATGTGGAGGCGGCAGCAGGAGCGCGGAGGAGCGCATGTCGATTTCACCGAGTCCGAGATCTCCTCCTCGATGCTCAACCAGGTCAGCGCAGTCCCTGTCCAAACATCCCAGGGGGAAAGCACATCCTGAAGCCAGAAATGATAACTCACATCGTGACAATATACACAGTCCCCCGGTGCCCCTGCCCTCTCGATCCTTTCTTTCAAAACCGGCTTCCACGGCCGCCTCTTTGGCTCCCTCTCGACCACGCGCAGCAAACCCATCCACAAACTCGACATCCCGGCCTTCGACTGGCCCCAAGCCACCTTCCCCCTGCTCAAATACCCACTACACGAATTTGAAGCCGAGAATGCCGCAGCGGAGGCCGAGGCTCTGGCGGACGTCGAGCGCCTCATCAAAACGCACCACCTGCCCCCTTGCGCCGTAGTCGTCGAGCCCATCCAAAGCGAAGGCGGCGACAACCACGCCTCGCCGTCCTTCTTCCGCGGCCTGCGCGCCCTCACCAAGAAACACAACGTCCTGCTGATCGTCGACGAGGTGCAGACCGGCGTCGGCGCTACGGGGAGGTTCTGGGCGCACGACCACTGGGAGCTCGACACGCCACCCGACATGGTGACGTTCAGCAAGAAGGCGCAGACGGCGGGCTACTACTTTGGGAACCCGGAGCTGCGGCCGAACAAGCCATATCGCCAGTTTAACACGTGGATGGGTGATCCATCGCGGGCGCTGCTGTTCAAGGCTATCATCGAAGAAATCGATAGGATGGACTTGGTGAATAACACTGCTACAGTCGGCGACTACTTGTTTTCGGGGATCGAGAGGCTGGCGGAGAGGTATCCGGGGGAGATTACGAATCTGAGGGGAAAGGGACAGGGCACGTTCATCGCGTTTGATAGTCCGAGACGAGACGATTTCCTGAAGAAGGCGAAGAGCGTGGGTGTTAATATTGGGGGCAGTGGGGAGGCGGCTGTGCGGTTGAGACCTATGTTGATTTTCCAGAAGCACCACGCGGATATCCTGCTTGAGGCTATGGAGAAGATTGTGAAGTCGTAGGTTTGGAGGAGGGACGGGGGGCTGGGTGTATGAATGGTGGGCTCACGTTGGGGTTGAAGGCGTGGGATGTAGTAAGGTCTCTGGGAAGGGTTGATTCTGGAATCTAGAATTTTGGATGACTGGTTATGAATCTTGAAGCGTGAATCGCTTTCTTCATCTAGCAGCTGGGCTCCGGCGCAGCAAAATCGGATATGGCATTTGGTATTTGGTATTTAGCATTTAGGTTTGTCAAATTGTCCATGACGAAACGAAGCGAAAGGAAACGAAACGGAAGTCACGAAATGAAATGATCTGATGAAATGCACCTGAAATGAAATGCAATGAAATGTATCTGAAAATTGCATCTGAAATAAAATATATCGGACTGACCTAGATTCTCTCACAGACATATACATATATATCTATACGGCATCCAATGTTTGCTGTAAAGTTCGATTAGTTCACGACTTGTGCTTATATTCTGACTAGCTATTATTTATCTGTTTTGTTTTGTTTTGTTTTTCTCCCTCTCTCTTCTACTTCCCTTCTTTGATCGCTGCTGCTGCTTCTCTCTCCTCTCATTCCTCTCCTCTTTGATTTTCTTCCTCTCCCCTTTGATTTCCTAAACACCCCCCCTCCCCTACCCTTTCTAAAGTTGCGACGTCAAAGTCGCGACCTCAAGTCTTACTATTACATACATATACCACGGTATGTACCGTACAAGCCCAAGTATCCCCCCTCACCCCTCGAGAATGCCCCCAAATGTTTCCTTCCTTCCCACTATAAACCAACCAACCCCCTTTAGGGCATCGAGTTGTTGGGTAGCTGACGGGTGAGATGACACTTTTACCTACCTACGTACCTGCCTCGAAGGTGATTGATTAATCGATTGATGGATTAAGCGAGCCCGCATGTAGGTATCTGTTGTATCTGTTCTATCTGTTCACAAGCACGATTGTTTGCATTCCCTTTTTTCTACCCCTCTTTTCTTTTCTTTTCTCTTCTTTTCGGTTGTTGTTTTTATTTCTATTTCTATTTCTACATCTGTCTTTATCTCTCTCCATCTCCATCTCTCTATCCCTATCTTTATTCATCCATCCACCCCATCCCTGTCCCCATCCCATCTCCCCTCTCCCCCCTCTACCCTTTGACATGACAGACAAAACCCGTCTTTTAATCACTAATCACCAATCGCCTGTCTCCATCTCCATCTCCATCTCCATCTATGAACCGATACCACATACCACATACCACAAACCGCAAACCACAAACCAACAAGGAAGTCGCAAGTCACCACCAGTCGCCTGATCTGCTTATTCCACTCATCATATCCAAACTTCCAAACTTCCAAACTTCCAAACTTCCAAACTTCCAAACTTCCAAACTTCCAAACTTGCAAAATTGAACTCCGTTCGTTCAAGCCCGTGCCAAATCGAATGAGAGAAATACATTACCCGCGTAGAATAAGTTCGACGTGTGTGAATTTGGTGATTATATTTATGGTACAAGAATTACAGAGCATATACACAGTTTTCTTGTTTACCTTCTTCTTTTCTCCCTTCCCGGATCCCCCTTTCCCTTCCCCCAACACCCCCCCGCAGGTCACCGATCGAGCGACCCTGTAGCCTGCTCTCCATGCCCAACCTGCCGGCCGGCGTGAACAACCACATCCGCCTCGACGCCCTCCATCGCGTCGACATCTAGATCAGGAGTCGTCGCTTTAGGCGTGTGCCCATGCCGATTCCCAATCCCAATCCCAATCCCAATCCCGTGCCGATTCCTATTGACGCCTTCTTGTTCCCCACCAACACCATTATCATCGTCGTCGTGAGTGTTCCGATCCGTGGTCTCCGCGCCGCCGTGCTCGATCAGCGCGCTAGCCATAGCCTCTTCATTCTCGCGCATGAGATCTTCCTCTTGCCGCCGCAACTCCTTCGCCTCCTCGCTCTCCTCCTCCTCCTCAGCATCGGCACTAGCATCGACATCGCCCATGACCTGATCGCCATCCGCCATTGGAATATCGTCGGCGGGTGGCGGCGGCGGCGGCGGCGGAGGTGTGCCGTCGAGAAGAAGTCCCAGCCCAACAACACCCACACCATCCTCCTCCTTCAACCGCTTGTGGGAGTCCGAGATCAGGTTCGCGAACGAGATGCTGGAGTCCTCGTCGCCGCCGGGCGTGCCGAGCTCGTCCTCAGTGCGTTTCCGCTTCAGATCGGACGTTGAGCCGGAGCCGGTGAGGGATGGGGTGTCGGGTTCGGGTTCGGGTTCGGGCTCGACCGGGGAGGGTGTGAGGCCAATTTCCTCGCCGTCGTCTTCGACTTTGACTTCCCCATTCCCACTCTCTTTCTCGTTCACCCCGTGATCCACAGAACCGAGGAAGCTCGAAGAAGAATGTTTCTCG
The DNA here is from genome assembly GCF_022702325.1 of Drepanopeziza brunnea f. sp. 'multigermtubi'. Taxonomy (NCBI): domain Eukaryota; kingdom Fungi; phylum Ascomycota; class Leotiomycetes; order Helotiales; family Drepanopezizaceae; genus Drepanopeziza; species Drepanopeziza brunnea. Next base: position 1,997,443 of record NW_027094075.1, read on the forward strand.
GCCTTCCGCTTGTCTAGCGCCTTCTTCTTCTCCACAGCCCGCTCGAAGAAGTCACGCACGTAGGACTTGACTTTCTTCTCTTGCTTCTCAGAGATCTTGGTAGGGTCCGAGACGCGGTTGTTTTTGTAGTCGGAGGCGACGAGTTTCTTGCCGACTTCTCTGGCAAATTTCTTCAGGTCTTCTTTGGGCAGTTGCTTGGTGAACTTTTGCATTACGTGGCGGATGTGAGGGAGGAGCTGCGCAGGATCAGGTAAGCGTTCAATCTAATAGCAGAGAGGGGTAGAAGGGAGATGTGGAACGTGTATTTGACTTACAGTATTCTCGTACAGCTTCATCTGCTTCTCCACAGTAAGCGACCGCCATTTCTCAGCTGGCTTCTTGGCGTCTTTCGGCGTCGAGGTGCCGGTTGGTGTAGATTGAACAGGGGTTTTGGGGTCCGGTTTTGTGATGCTGTCGATGATGTCCTGGAGAGCCTTTGCGGTCTGGACGCTCTTCGGAGGCGCTTTCGGAGGTGGAGGTGGTTCAGGAGCTGGAAGATAGGGTTTTACCCAGGTGGTTGCGCCGGATTTGCTGTAGTAGTATGTGTTGCCCTTTGCATCCTGGGCGGCGAACCACCCAGCAGGCAATGCGTTCAAGGGTCTGCGGATTGGCGGAGGTCGGGAGGGAGCGAAGCCAAAGGTTCGTTGTGGAATGTTACTGCGAGGTCCTGCGGGTGCGGTGACGATTGGAGTCGCAGGGGATCTAGAGACTTCATCTGGGCGGTCGGTGTTGCGACGTTCGAAGACCGGGACGGCTGACGGATCGAACTTTTTGCGGGGGATGCGGTAGCCACGGTCGAGTTTCTTCCACTCAGCCAAGAGGCGCGCAGACTCGGATGCGACATCTTCGTGTTCGGATGTTGAGAGCTCGATAATCGTAGATTCGATTTTAGAGTCTTCAATCTTGTTCAGCGTAAGTCGGGGGAATTTGTAGAGGATATCGAGAACTTGGAGGATGACATTGTTGTCTTCCTTCCACATGTTCAGGGTGCTGCGGAGGATCTGGTAACCGTGCATCTGAACAACCCGGTTCCGAACTCGATCGTCGTCGCATCGCTGAATACGACCGAGTAATTTGACTGCAATCCATTTTTCCTTGCATTGCATGAGGGCGGCCATGACCTTCCGGACGCCTTCCTCGTCAAGACCCTTGGGTTGAACATTGTTGACGTATTCCTCGTCGTCTTCGCCGGTCTTTTTCTTCCGAGGCTTCTTCGCGACCGCCGAATCCCATCCATCGCCGTCGTCGATACCGAGCGCCTCAATCGTTGCATGCGATAGTTTGGTTGCGCGCTCAGTCTGCGTCTTACCTCCAATGTAACCAGTGCAGTTGGCTTCGCCACAGTAACAGGGCTGCGGGTCGGCGCCGTATCGGTCCACATTGTAGTTGAAGACTAGCTCCTCGCCAGCTTTGATATTTCGCTCGGCAAAAATGCCCATGCGCAACTTCTCCCCAACCACCCATTTGTCCACGTAGCAGTTGGGGTTGCAGGAATGATTGCAGAATCGACCGAGATTACCCTTCTTCGTCGCATCGACGAACTCGTGCTTCGTGAGAGACATGAAATAGAAATGCTTGATACCTTCTTGATCATACTGCACCGTCCGCCTCCGAAACGTCGGCTCGTTGATGACTTCGCCTATATACTCGAAAATGAAGTCGTTCGCATCGAGGTCGACATTGGCGCGCAGGCCGTAGCCCTTCTTTTCAGTCTTGAAGACCGAGACGTCGGCGTATTGCTTTTGTTGAAATCGCTGGTTCTGGCACCCGGAGCCACAATTGCATTCTCCGCCGACACACTCCATTTTCGTCGCACGGTTGATACAGTCGGAATCTTCGCCACATGCATGGTTTTTGCCATCCCCTGAACGGTCAGCGCAGCGCAAATTTGGGCTCCGAGGGTATACTCACTCCACTCTTCAGAGCAATCGCAATCCAAGGCATCGTGCTCAGAAGATCCCATTCCCTTGGAGCCGTAGATGCAGTCCTTGATCTTCTGAAATACCCCCGTAGCCTCCTCCGTAGCATCTGGCACATCGTTGAATAGTGGTGGTGGACGAGCAGTTATTTTCTGTAATGATTTTCGTAGCAACTTGGGTGCCTTGCCGGGCTCAACTGTAACTGTGATGCCGCCCCCAATTATCTCCTCTTCTACCTCCTCATCTTCAGACTTGGGGGTCTGGCTCGCGCTCTGCTTCTCCAATGGTGACTGAGACGCCGAGTGCTTGACCGCAGGAGTTGAAGATCGGGACCGCGTCAAATAGCTGGGTCTTGCCTCTTTTCCCACCTTGCCATTGGCCTGGGTACTATCCTGCTCTGCTGCTGGCGCAACTTCGTCGAGCTTCATCTCTTCCAGCGCAGCATCGACTGCTTCTGGATTCGGCTCCCGAGTATCGTCTGCCATTGTGTGTCGGAGGACCTTGGTGCTTGAAGGGTGTGTGGATGGGCGTCCAAGATGAACCAGCCTCGATCCTGGTGCCGTAGGAGCACCCACGAAGGGGTTGATCAGGCGGGCTCTTGTTATATGCAATTATTTATTTGTAATAGGTATTGGGAGATGGTTCGATTCGATTCGTGTATACGTGCGAGGGGCAGCAAAGGTAGGTATCGAAGCAGTGGGTGGTTGCGCTGCGCCTGGCTGGCGTGGATGCCGACTCGAAGGGCGAGTGAGTGAATGCGAATCGATGTCGCGATGGAAGGGTGAGTGTTTGGGGGCGGGTCCAATTACTAGCAGACGAGTTCATGAAGCGCAGCCTCGAAGGGAATGACCGTGACGTGTGTCCGGGTGACGACGCCGGATAATAGAAAGAAGATGGAGTGCGCAAAGATGCAATAGAAATTGATGAAGAATAGCGCCCTTTTACCTCGTCCACATTGCATTTCCCCTCTCTCCCTCTTTCTCTCTTTCTCTCCGATTTCCTGCTATAGCTCGCACTGCACTGCGCTCACATATCACTGTTCACTTGTGCGCCTCCTCTGCCTCGGCAATCCAGTCGGTCGGAGAATATCAATTGCTATGAGGAAACAGGAAGATTGTAGATACAGTTTGGGGAACGCTCAAGCGCCGGCGTTTGCCGAAGTCCCTCCTTGCATGACAAATGCGCCTCTACCAATTCGACAACATCTGCTGCGTAGATGGCTGTGAGCATTTCTGGAAAAATACTTGAAGCCCCGAGCGGTACTAGAGAATATTTGTCCATGGTAATGCTCTCATGCGACAGTGCTTCGCTGAATCAGAAAGAGCCTCAGCCTCGGCCTCTAACATCCTTGCCTCCCGCCAGCCTCTGAAATCCGATCCAATTTAGGAAATGAAATCTAACATACTCTTGTCGTTGAGGACGAATGATCCGTGGCATATCGGGTGCCGATTTTCGTTGGATTTGCAGCGCAATCTTTGTGAAATTGCGCTGATGAGCGATCCAGGGAAAACATATCCGGACAGCCATTTGGGTTATGAGGCCGGCGGATTATGAGGCCGGCGGATTTCCGCTACCAACTCGGAGCTGCAACTCGGAGCTGGGATATCGAAGTGATATTGAAATATTCAGCAGTATGGTAGATGCCAGAGATATGGCTGGGCAGGCTTTATCCAAAGTCCCCTGCGTATAGCATTTTCTGCCCTGTTCTTACAGTGAGGCTTGCCACCAGGTGGCTGTTTCCTCCGCCGCTGTACACGGCAGAGGTTTTGAAATATCCGTCTGTCTTTCATGACTTACCAGAATCCTCGTGGAGGCTTTTTCTTGTAAGGGTTTGGCGCATATCCACTTGACAGCCCAATTTTGATCTGACCGCTTCTTACCAGTATACCACCACAAACTATTTCTAGCCAGCTCGTAACTGTAGCGTTTCGGGCAAGGAGGATCAAGCGCTTGAAATAAAGCGCCTGGAATCAAGCGCCTGGAATCGATCTGCCAGCAGCGTCAGCGATAGTAGGCAGGACATGAATTTATAGCCCTTTGGCCCCTTATGAGCGTGTGACAGCGCATTCTGCAGGAATGGCGCGAGCTCCCACCAGTTTTGCCATATATGAAGAGACCAGATCCACTGAGTACGCCGTGTGTGCTACTGGGGGTATTTTCAAATGTTTGGGCGTCTGCGGTTGCTTTTTGTCTTGTGCGATTGCGGTGTCAAGGTCGGCGTTTGGTCGCATGTAGGAAGTATGTTTGCGCTTCCCTGTAAGGGATAGCCAACGGATTTGCCGCCGTTAAAGTCGTCGGCGACAATGCGCGATTAAAGTATGATGTCGAACTTAACATTATCTTGCGGCTCAAGGGGGGATCAGCGGGCGAACGAGTTCCCAGCCCGATGGGGATGTGAAATAGGAAAACGATTGGTTCTCTTAGCCGGTAAGGGTAATAGGTCAGCGCTGTTCGAATCCTGTCAAATGTCGGGGGCCAGAGAAGGCTTTGTGTAGGTAGTGCGCCGTGATTTCTATCTTCTTGACAGGAAGACGATGACACTTCTCGGGAATATCGCATCGTGTAGGAAGAAAGCCGCCCAAAAGTTGTTGGCGCTTCTGGTGATTCTTGAAGGAGAGGGAGGGGGAGGGGGGAAGAGAGTTTGGAAGGCTACCTAAGGTACCTAGGTACAGAGGATATGATCTGGCCGAGCCGAATGTGTGGCTAGGAAGCTAGGAGCGGGCGGGCAGGACAGGACAGGACAGGACAACAGGACTACAGGACAAGACAGGACCGCCGCCGGCATCGAGGCCGAGCGATTCCGTATACTCATACTCCGTACATCCTGCATCCGCTGCTAAGCTGCATATGCACGTCTGCAAGTAATTCCAATGTGGATTGCATTCCCATTGGCACTGGCAATGGCACTGGCAATGGCACTGGCACCTACCCCAGGCATTTTCTCTTCTCTCCTGTCGTGCTCCCTTCAGACGCCTTTTGACGCTCTTGCGAGCGGCCTGTACCTCTCAGGTACCTCTACCTACAGATCAACTACCTACCCGGCTTGGGTGCGCTTCAACTTCTTCTTCTACTTAATATTTCCTTCTTCTTCTCGGTCTTGCTCTTCCCAGCCGCCACCCTCGAGGCCCTCCCTGGTACTCTGTCTTCATATCCTCTTTCCACTGACCACGGCATTACTCTCTTTCGCTGCGACCTGATACGATCGATATACTACAAAGATAGCTACATGTTCGATCCTTCTTGATATGTCTCGAGAGTGATGATATACCTCCGGTACAAGAAAGATGCTAAATGCCCTCTAATTCGTTTTTCCATCCAACTACGCCAGCCGTTCTCTACCTCTCCTCAGCCTATCGAATATCTGTACGGCACAATGAACACCCAGCCCTTTTCGGAAGAGGAGAAGGTTCGTGGACTTCAAAACAATAGTGCGAAATGTTGAGGATAGTTAACAAGCAGCTACGAAATGCCTCTATCCCTCAAGGCGCATTGTCTTATTACAACCTTGCGAGCCTTGTCCAATATCAACTAACTCCGATGTAGAGATTCGTTCTTGCAGAGGCCATCAGGACCAGCACAATACCCTTGGATCGACTCTTCCACTTTCTCAACGATGGGCGTATACACATCGCTTGGGACGAGATGTTACTCCCGCGTGGTAAGCTGAACTTGACAACCCTCCGGAGCAAGGTCCCTAGATCGCAAATCTGCGCATAACCAACACACAGACTTCTGGCCTATATATCGGACGATTTATTAGCCCATGCTTACTTCCATGTAGGGCGAAACCTTAAACAATGTAAAGACGCCTTCGAAGCCTTGCGACCAAGCCCGCCCACGCAAATGTACCAGTTTCAAGCTCATAGCCAGAGCCTTCCAGCCTTGAGCCCTATTATTGCCAGTGCTGGGATCAAGCGCAAGTCGCCAGGACAACTAGAGCTATTCTCTCCTGCCTCTGATCCAAAGCGACGTCAGTCCAATGATCCTGTTCCAACGGCGCGCGACATTCGTCCCAAACCGCCCCCCTCTAATGGGTCCCCTCTGACAATGGGCTCTTTTCACCCATCCGAACCCAAGAAGCGCGGTCGACCATCCAAAAAGGATGTCGAGCGCAAGCAAGCCGAAGCGATCGCACGAGGAGATATCATTCCACCGGCTACAACAACGCCATTGCTAGGATATGCGAGCCATAACAACGAAGCGGGCACGAGTAACTATGCGCCAATTCTTCCCACTCCTCCATCGATGACACCGGCTCATGTATATGGGCCAACTCAAAGCACTCCCATGCGGAAGGGGAGCCCAGAAAGTGCAGCGGAAGTACCTGGGAAGAGGAAACAGGCCAAGGCAACTCCCAAGGCACTCAAGGTAGGCAACATGTTCGGGTAGAGGGCAACCGCTAATAGTTATGAAAGCCGTCTCCGAAACAGTCGGGAGAAAGCAGTTTTTTGGTCAATCCAACCATTAGCCAGTTGGTCGAGCCTCAGGAGTCGTATGCCACGCCTTCCACCGCACCACCCGACCCTGGCCCCATATCAGGTCCAGTTCCGGTGGTTTCTACCGCACGGAGCAGCAACCTTTCCATCCTGAGTCCAGAGGCAGCACCACCGTTAACGATCCAGCCACAACGACCGCCCCCGGCATGAGGCACCCTCCAAATCCACTGGCCTTGCCAGGACTCGCCTCGGGCATCTCGCATACTTTACCGTACTTCATTTGTCACGATTTGACCGACTAGACGCGTTTCACTAGAATTTACGCCTTCCACGTTCGCATGTAATGGACCATCCATCGACTAATCATTCTATGTATAACGCCTGATGCCGCTTCGTATATATCACTGACGCCCTTACGTCCCTTCGCATCGATACACGGACCGCCTTCTCCCTTTTCTCCCAGATGACGCGCACGCTACGAATACACTTGCCCAGGCTACCCTCCACAAGACCACATTCCTTCTTTCCTGATCTTCGACCTGTAATGTTTCACGCAAGCCAACGATACCACCGACCTCACGAGCGAGCATTTACGCGGAGCTCTGGATTTCACACTCGTCCATATTGCCCTCCCACTATTGCGTACATCTTTGGTTGTTCTCGTATGAACGGATGGACGTGAAGGCGTTTTAGATTTTCCGGGCGATCTAACCTTAGGCTTTCTTGCCTCCTGTTGAATGTCCTCGTTTTTATGTTCGACCATATACATGTAGCTCGCGGCTAGATGAGTGCTGGATGAGAGCAAAGCGGGGGGTGGAATGGAAAATGGAGGGGGGGGGGGGAGCTCTAAAAGCTGAAATGCATGACACGAAATGAATGAATGTACGATTAGACCAGCATCTATTATGACGGTAGTATTTGATTATGGCAATACAGGGGGGGGGGGTTAAACCTGGTCGCTCTCTTGAATCATTTCTATCCCGATTTCGAAGTGGATGCTGTACGGAAGCTACGTAGTAGTAGATCGAATGGTCCGTCCACACGCGGGAAGTGGAAGGGCCTTCCTCCCTCCCTTTCCCTACCTACCTACAAGTAGCTAGGTCTGCCCCGCCCTCCCCCTCGTCCCCCTCCTCCCTCTCCCCATTTTTACTTCCTCAGTACTACGTAAAAAACCAAAACCCCCCCTTCCACCCACCCACCTACCCCAAAAAAGAAAACCCCCACCTCATCCACCTCATCCACCCCCCACCCCCACCCCAGTCCAGTCCAGTCCAGTCCAGTCCAGTCCAGTCCAGTCCCAGAATCTAGACCGGCCTCACCATCCGAAAGTAACGGGTGAACCCTACGTATCCGTACACACGCCCACAAGCAATCACCCAATTCGGAACCCCGATCCCGAGCTAGCCCCAAAAGAAAAAAGGAAAAAAAAAAGAAAAAGAAAAAAAAAAGGAAAAAAAGGAAAGAAAAAAAAAAGGGAAAATCCCCACCCCCTTTCCCCCCCCCCCGCCCCCCAAAATCGGAAAGGAAACAGTAACTCGGGAGGATCTACACAGGTAGATACTACGTAAATGGATGCATGCGGATGGTATTCCCACCTCTATACCACCAACCCCCCTAACCAACCACCAACCACCAACCGCCCCCATCTGATCCCGATCGCCTCATCTCATCTCATCCCATCCTACGACTCACTGATAACTAACTAATCCATCAAAACCAATGATTTATAAGCTTCTTTTTTTTTTTTGTCTTTCGAAAAAGGAAAGAGAGAGAGAGAGAGAGAGAGAGAGAGAGAGAAGAAAAAAAAAAAAAAGGGGGGGTGTAAATCTGGTGGTGGCAAGCGTAAGGTAGGAGGTACCTGTAGGTATATATATCCGTAATGAGACCAAGAAGCGCGGACCCCGGAAAAATGAAAAGAGAAAAAGGAAAAGAAAAAAAAAAGAAAAAAACCTGAACGCACTCTCGCTTGGGTGATTAATAGGTAGTAAGTAAGTATAGGTAGGTACTATAATTTCGGCTCTCTGCTTGATACTGTACAGTACAAGTAGGTAGACTAGGTAGACAAGGTAGACTCTTTCTGCTGCCGCGGGGGAGAGAGCGGATGGGTTTTCGCTTCGTATGGGGGGAGAGGGACCTCGTAGGTACCGGTACTGCTTCGTACGGGGTAGAGAGATCGTACTACCGGTACTGTATAGCCTCGGGCGCGCTTGCTTGCTTGCTTGCTTGCTTGCCTTTTCTACCTTTTCTTTGTTTTCTTTTCTTTTCTCTTTGTTTTCCTCTTCAATCCAATACCTACCACTCCGCAAGACCTTGTCACTCATAGGTGAGTTTTGAGTCGCACCTTGACTGGATTGGATACCGTCGGTCGGGTTTGTACTACTTACTACCTACCGGTAACGTGCCACTGCATGAGATGGGTGGCTGCTGCTAATGTACTGGGAAGGTGGGAAGGTGGGAAGGTGGGAAGGGGGAAGGGAGGGAATCCCAAGTACGGAGGGAGGCAGGCCTGGAGATGCGAATTCGGAACATTTTTCGAACCGGATCAGGGGGGCAGGCTTGGTCAGTTGTAGGTACCGGTACCGGTACCGGTAGGTATCGAGACCATGCTGGGATCGAGGTTTGAGGATCTAGGCTAGCCTGGAGCGGGCGGTGCTGGGACGGACGTACCGTACGTGTGCGTGCGACTTGTCGGTCACGCATTGCAGCTCTGTTTGTCGTTTGCCAGGTTGTCTTGCACCGGTATTATTGTCATGAGTGTTCGTTGAGCGACGGAGCTTCCAGATGGCAAGTTAGGCGGGAGCACGAGCGGGAATGGGATGCTTTATAGGATACTACTGTTAGGTATTGTAAAGGGGAAATCGCGAAGTGCGAAGTCGTCGTGATTTTCTATCTGATTTCCCAGTGTGCAGGTGGATCGAAACTTGATATCAGGAGGTAGTTCGTGTACATGGTAGATGTGTTGCTTCTGGGTTGGAGCGAGGCGGTTGGTGGTGTGTCTATATTCTCCAGTTGAATTACTGGTTACACGGTTGATGGTATTGTTCAGCCATTCTACTTCGCAGTCTACTGGCCCAGCGCTTTACTGAGAGCAGTCTTTCCTGAGAGCAGTCGGGCTTCTCTGTTGATGTTAGCGTGCTTGGACACCCCTTCCGCACTTAACGCAATCCTTCCAACCACCAGAAGGTAAACGGTTCGGAAAGAGACACGAGGGATTTGCAGTGCCGAGTTGGTCTCGCTATGATCTCTAGCCCAGCCGTTGCCTTGCTCGTCGGGGATATCGAAGAGATACCGGTACTTATTATTTCTTACTTTTCTGGCTTACGCCTCGGTGCAGAAGGGATATGGAATCATTCGCTCCTGCCTCTTTATCCGCTGCTGTCGAGTCGATGCTTCGTGAACCGGCTTTCGGCCATATCCATATAGAGCTGCATTTGTGTCCCGCTTGGTAACCGAGCTTTGGATATACGGGATCACTATGGAAGGGCCGGTCGTTGGGCGAGGATCGCCGCAAGCCTCTTCACTAGCAATCGCTTCTTTGTGAAATGGTGAGCTCGTCATCTCCTGGGGTGTGATTGAGATACAGAGTGCTTCTAGCGCTTTGGGATTCAAGCGGGAGCCGTGCATTGGAAACCCGTTTAGTCAAAGGGTGGAATTGTGTATTCGGAGCTAGAACTCATAACCAGTGATTCAGGATAGCTCAAACTCTAGTCATGTTCTGTTTGTAAAGTGATAACAGCAGTGACGGTACATAACATCAATGCCGACGTATCCCTTCTACGCAGAGAGCAGTACTTGGATGCCTAGTGGCTTTGAAGTATAGCCCAATAAATGCAGTGGATATGATCTAGCGAAGCTCGAGACCGTCGAGCAATTCGCTGTAGAAACACAATTGAAATATAATATATATATATATATATATATAAACCCATACCCATATAACCACCAAAGCAAGATCTATACAACCGAAACACTGACGAGGGCCCCTTCCGCCCTCCTCCCCGTGTACATCGACTTCCCACCTCGAATACCTGCCAACAATCCGATCGCAAAGGGAGTATGTAGTTCTCGCTTAGCAGGCAAAAGCTAGGTACCTCACCTTCACCTTCACCTTTACCTTCCCCGAATTATCCCCGCGAGAAAAAAAAAAAAAAAAAATAGCTGATACATATATCCACATACTTCTTACAGACGTATCCAAGGGCGCAGATGGCATAGTGGTTTGCTATCTGTCGGGTCAAATTGGTGTGGGGGATCAACAACTGTAGCGATTTGGGGCCGAGTGGTTTAGATTTCACCGAACCACACACGACAGAAAGGAGGTAGGCACTCGACATCGGGCTGAACCTTTTTTGATGTTTTTTACTTTGGTATTAAGAACTCTACTGATGGTTTTGGGGCGGTTTTTTTTTTTCTTTCCTTTTTTTTTTTATTTTTTTATTTTTTTATTTTTTTATTTTTTTATTTTTTTATTTTTTTTTTTTTTTTTTTTTTTTTTTTTTTGGATTGGTTTATTTGCGTTCCGACGATGGGTTGTTGAGCGAGCGAGGGAAGGGAGGGAGCGAGCGGGTGGCCTAGGTAGAGCCGACGAGAGGGAGACCAATATTTTGTAGGAAGATGCGGTTCGCTTCGTACGGGACTTGTGTCATATAGCTGGCTGGCTATTCGAAATGAGTAGGAGGAGGGAGGGAGGGAGACCTTCAAGTCTAAAGACTCAAGCCAAACTGGGGCTTGATCTATGATTTCATTTCACGCTTCAGGTCGACTGACATACATATAACTCGAGAAATGCGTAAGCAGCTTATAGATGTACGAAGCGTAGATGTTTGTATTATAGTAAAGTAGACCTATGGTGCTTTTTAGAGAGAGGGACTCCTGATACTATCCTCGACCAGACGCTCTATACAGCCGTGTTGATATTGATAGTTAGCGTCATCTCCGGCATCAGCTCAACTCCGACCATCGCTTGTACTGTCGCCGCGACATGTCCCACCTCCTCCTCAACCACATCGTCGCCCAGATATACATGGTCACCAGACCCTATCGCCTCGTCCGCTGCCGCAACCCTTTCGTCACCCCCATCGACATCATCCCAGCTCACGCCCTCGGGTAAGTCAACAATCTCACCCGACACAATATCGTCCGAAGAGAACTTCAGCGCCTGCACATCATACCTCACGATCCTCAACGTCCGAATCGAAGGAAAGCAAGCGGAGACCGCGCATCGGGCAGCGTCCACCATGTCGGCATACAGCCACTGACTCTGCCGCTGCGGATCCGTGCAGCAGCGAGCGTGATGCACGATATCCACGTCTGGATCGCCAGCCGTGAGGCTCACCACCACCGTCTCGAGCACCGGGTGGACGCCGATCCGCACGACGTCGAACAGCTCGGGACAGACGCAGTGGACCCGTAGCCTCAAGTGGCGCAGCGCAGGCAGGGCATTACGAGCGTGCAGCGCCTGACAGACAGCGTGTGCGTCGCTCTCGCCGGCTGTGGCATACCGCGTCGTCGGACCCAGCTTGTCCATCGTCAGGCTCTCCAGCGAGGGCGGCAGGGCCGCAACCACGCTCTTCAGCGCCGCCGTCCACGTGTCGTCCGCCGCGACAGAAGCATACGTCTCCGCGTCGCAGGACAGCGCCAGCCGGAACGTCCGTAGCTTCCTCATCTGCGCTAGGCCCGTCGAGAAGGCGGCCAGGGCACTGCTTAGCTCCGTACTGCGCGCGTGCTGCTGCGTTCGCCACCGGGCTCTCTTCTGCGCCTCGGTGTGGGCGGGGTCCGAGACGGATTGCCTGCTTGCGAGGTGGTGGAGCTCGTTCGGGATGGAGTACGAGCCTGAGATGGAGAGGTGCTTGACGCGGCTGCGGATGAAGGACTGCACGTCGGGTGGTGCCTGGAGGAAGCCTGTGAGGGTTGAGAGGGAGAGGGCGACGTCCTCCCATGCGACCGATTGCGTGACGCTGTACCTGTGGATTCTCAGATGTGCAAAGGAGGAATGGGGGGGAGGGGAGGTGTCGAGGAAAGGCGCACCATGATCTGAAGAGGAGGATATGGTCGACTCGGCCGCGCAGGTAGGCGCCACCAAGGATTCGCGCTATTATGAGGAGAGTCTCTGCTGGGAGACTGTCTAAGGACGGCATCTCTTTTTTTTTTTTGCGGTCTGATTAGTTTGGGTACTCGTGAAGGTCGAGAAATTTCAGTATTCGAGGTGGCTGGTTGCCGAGACTCACACAAAGGAAATTATTTGGAAGCTGGTTCCGGTCGTCTTTGTTTGAGCCTACCCACCCAGCATTCTGTATTAGGGGTGGGAGGGAGCGAGTTGGAATGCATACAGTAGAGTGACGTGAGGTAGGAGAAAAAAATTAGTGAGCAATGCGAGAGCGCAGCTGTGCCAATCGCTCGCTTCACCCTCCATAAGCGAGTCTGTCTGCCTCGGCTAATGTCAACAAACCTGCAGGCACGAGACTTAGTGTTCCTTTGATCAATATTTACAATTGAAATCTCTCCATTGTTGACTCAGTCAGAGTGATCTGCAGACCATAGCCGAATGTGCTGAGCTTCGGAAACCGTCGCAATCCTTTCCATATTTCTCATCGGGATTGACCTCCCTACCACTAACCTATATACAGCCCAGCCCTATCCCCTGCCAGAGTTCGCTCCGTTGAGGACCTACGATTGGAGACCTGTAAAGATTCAGTATGTTTTTTTTTCTATCACGTGCTTTGAAAATCTTACATTGCGAGTAGAATGTGTTCGAGAACGTGCATGTCCATCCGGTAGGGCAGATTTTGGGTCCTGTGTAGGTAGAATCACCCGCGCCTATCATAGTATCAGCAATTATCCCAAACTTCGGGCTGGGTTGGACGTACATTGTCCATACGGAAGGGCTGTTGCTGTCGAGCCAGCGCTGCCTTGACGTTAGCTCTGCGCTTTTCCGATCGGAGTGAACGGGCTCACCCAGAAGTTTTCGAAGTCGCCGTAGTAGTCTTGGATGTCGAACTCGCCGTAGTAGCCTTGGATGTCGAACTCGCCATAGTAGTCTTCGAGGTCGAAGTCGATGCTTTGAAGCTCGTTGTCACGATAACCGTACTAGATTTACTCGACGTGACAGAATTCGTAAGGCTCGTTCTAACACTTGAAGTCGTCTTTGACGTCGTCGATGTCGAGGAAGCGGTCGCAGTCGAAGGCGGAAGCGCCCCCGAGGCGATGCCATAATAGATTCCGCGACCATTAGTCCCAACGTACACCTTGCCATAAATCGCCATATCGGCTCCAACGACATTTGCTGACGCAGCACCGAAGCCATGAGTGGCGTCACTGATCATGGCCCAGTTGAGGCCACTGTCTTCGGATTTGAATAGGGCTGTTGTGCCGCTGATTGTGAAAAACCCGTAGATGGTTGGATATGCGGCTGTGGTCGAGCCGGCACCAAACGCTACGAAGTCATAATTATTAAATGAGGTGGGAGTGGAATGAAGGTAGCGTACCGAAACTGTAGCCTGCTGTAACACTACTTGCGACTTGTGTAAATGTGCTACCGAAATTTGTCGAGTGGAAGAGACCAGCGTCAGTCGTTGCCCAAACATCACCAGCAACTGTTGGATGGACTCGTATTTGGTTGACGAGGGTGGATGACCCCAGTGCGACAGTTTTCGTGAAGGTGACGCCGCCATTGGACGAGACATAGAAGCTATGAATTTTAAGCACAGCTCAGATTTGGGCATGAATCTCACCTTCCCGCGGAGCCACCATAGAAGTACGAGTTGTTCCTCTTATCGGACGCAATCGCCGCCCCAGACGGCAGACTTGGGACCGCAGCAAACGTCGCCACATTTTTCGAAATCAGCGGGCCGTCCGTTCCAGACATTAGTAAGATGGTATCAGCATCAGCTGAGAATGCAACCTTGCCAGGGGCTGTGGTCAAAGAAGCACCGTAGTACGGATTCCAAGATCCTCCAAAGTTAGAAGAGATAGCTATCTGGATGGCTGTAGAGCTTTCTCCTGATCGTACGATGTTGGCGGGTTTGTTACCAGCGTAGTCAAGATCCTTAGTGCTGCCGTAAGTTGGGGTGTGAAAAGCTTGGGTGGGAGCGACATCAAGACTTGCGTGAGAGAAGCCTCCGATGTCGCCCACAGCTGATAGAAGCGGAGGACCACCTGGCACCACTAAAAGGCTTTGGACGGAGGTTTCTTCAAGCCCGTTTGCGAGTGACTTCACGGTCACGGAATGGGAAGTATCCCAGTTCAACAAGTCGTGAGATCCATAAATGGTAGCGCCAGTCCCGTAAAGCCCTGGAATGATGTCAGCAATTCCCTACGGATAGTAGAGAGAGCTCTCACAATGATTAGAATCAAACGGATCTATCGAAAGCGCTTCGACCATCCACCCAACTTTGGCTACGAAGTCTGCTGTAGAAGTTGTGTCCACAAGCCATGGGGCATTGGTTATGTCAAACTTGTAGTAGCTATCCAAAAGTCAGTGGCATCATGACTAGATCAACAGTTCGGAAGACAAACTAGTTGATGGATGGATATGCGTTCCATTCCCAGATAGGCGACCAGGTCGCACCTGAATCAGTACTTCTCCAGATAATCTCATCAGGCCACCAGCAGTTCAGAGCCGCCACCATGAGCGTACCAGGACGCTGCAGATCGACAGTCAGGCCGCCGTAGCCATAGTATGTCGAGGCTAGAGGCGTGGGAGAGATGTCAGTCCAAACGCCAGAAGTGACATTGTACTTGTGCAAAGTGCCATTGGTCCCATCGTAAGGGCCGACACCATTGGCATAAGTCACGTAGAGGATCTTCTCTCCGGGTGAGAATACTCCCTTGTGAGGAACAAATCCTAGCTGCGGCTCCCCTGATACCCAAGACCCTGGTGCTAGTTAGCCTCTGGCACAGTTTAGACAGCGGTACAGACTTACAGGTGACACCAGCATCCTCGGACTTGAAGACGGATTGGCCAGCATCGACGACCCCTAGATGATTAGCCGAATTCAACATCGAAGATTTGGCCGGAAACTCACCCACGAAGATACGAGGCGTAGCAGTGCCTTTGGTACCGGTCGTAGTATCAAACGTGATCCAGGCAATGCCTACCGGATCAGAGGTATACGAAGAACTCGCGTCCTGGAAGTATGTTCCTGTTCGAAAGTCAGCTAGCAGTTTGATGAAATAAAAATTCTGAGCGAGCCTACCTGGCCAAGTGAAAGACGAAACCTTCGCAAAAGTAACCCCGTAATCCGTGCTCTTATAAAGCCCATTTCCACTTCTTGCTCCATAATAGATGATGTTGTTCGCTTTCGGATCAATGGCAAGACGCTTGAATATTTCAGCCAGATATCTCGGTTCTTCAGAGGGCGATACATCATACCTCGCCTATCCCGCGTCCAGGCATATTTCCACCAACCTTGAAGGGGAGCTTGGTCTCAGCCCACGTATTCCCTTGATCGGTTGAGCGCAGAATGGATCCTGCATTGGGATCCCATTCATTGGTGTACATGCCAACCGCTACGTAGAGCCGATTTGTGTCCACAGGATCTGTGGCAAGTGCGTCGGTACCCCAGTCATGCCTCAAAATTTCAGCTGAGGTCTGGAGTGTGTCGAGAATTCCGAGACGTACCAGTTGGAAGAATTGGCCCATTCCATCAGAGGTGTCCAGGAGTCGTCTGCGTTCAGTCGGTATGCTCCTCCAATGTCTGTTCGCGCGTAAGCCAATCCCTTGACGGTGGGATTAAAAACGATCCCAGGGACGAAGCCACCGCCTCCTGAGGTATGAGTCAGTGGTGCAATGTGAGCTGCTGGAAATGAACCGGATACCTCCAATCTTGACATTCTTCCAAGTAAAAGCTTGAGAGGCCACAGCTTGGACAGATTCCGAAAGGAGAACGACCACTAGAAACGCAACGCTTTGAAGGGTACGCATGATAAAAGAGGTAAAACTTTGGTAACTGAAATAGATTCCTAAGGAGCAGGTAATACGAAGACTATATAAAGGCCAATTCTACTCATGTCCGCGAGGACAGGAAGATGATTCAGGAACATAGAGACTTAAATCCTAGCTGCATAACGCGTGCATCAAAGTGTGCCTGGTACCTTGCAACTTTTGACGAGGAAGAATGGACGGAATATGCAAGGTATCACGAATGATGGCAAGATCTGGGGTACAGACGGGGATACAATTTCTCATTCCGTCCAGATGAGCACATAACGGATCTGTTCGGTCCGTACTGATTAGGGCTTCGAGCTAAGTTAATTCTCTTATCGGCTTGATCTTATTATGAAGTTGCGCGAGATAGCAAATGGATAAGCTGAAGGTTGTTTTGTAAAGGCATCTGGCCGGCTTTAACAGCCGACGGTTTTGTCAGGTAGCTACCGTCGCACCTGAAATCTTAGACCCGACATCATTTTCCCGTGGTTTTCGTCAAAGAGGGTCGCAGATTTATATTGAACCTACAACTTCAATATGGCAAGGCGCAAAAGTGGCCAATTCGAATGGTGGAAACAAAAATTTCCGTCGCGACTTCGGCTGCGCCCGTCCGGCGCAGAAATAATTTGCTGGAATTAAGGCCCGGCCTAATATTAAGCGTTTAACGATAGCTGCAATCGAATATGTGCTTTTGAAACTATATATAAAAGGGAAGAAGCAAGTCGGGGCTGCAAGGCATCGATATTCGATCGCCGGTGAATATAAAAAAGCTAGCAGCGAGACATCAAGCATAATAACGCCTTCGCTTAGATAATTATCCGCGAGGCATATTAAAAAGAACGGAGCGTGATTTATAAACATTACATTTGCCTTAAAAAATTTGTATGCAATTGCAAGGTATCTATCTTATAGCTGCTTTAGCCCGTATACAGCACATATAGCTTATTAATCAAATAACTATAATTATAAAGCTTAGCATAAAGGATCGTAAAAGGTATAAGCGTAAGTGCAAAGCGGAAAGACGAAGAAAGTATTAGGCGTTTGAAAAAAGCTGTCAAGGCTTTGCTCGGGCGGATATAACTATTAAGCGGTTGCTAAAGGGCAATGCTTACGAAGCTAAGGCTTGTATTTAATTAAGATTAGAAACTTGATTGAGATTAAATGTGATAGATAAAGCGGACAGTTTCGAATGGTGGAAACAAAAATTTCCGTTGCGACTTCGGCTGCGCCCGTCCGGCGCAGACATAATTTGCTAGAATTAAAGCTCGGCTTAATATTAAGCGTTTAGCGATAGATGCAATCGGATATATGCTTTTAAAACCATGTATAGAAAGGAAGAAGCAGGTCGGGGCTGCAAAGCATCGATATTCGATCGCCGGTAAATATAAAAAAGCTAGCAGCAAGATATTAAGCATAATAACGCTTTCGCTTCGATAATTATCCGCGGGGCATGTTAAAAAAAAGCGGAGCGTGATTTATAAACATTATATTCGCCTTAAAAGATTTATATGCAATTGCAAGGTATTTATTTTATAGCTGCCTTAGCTCGTATGCAGCATATACAGCCTACTAGTTAGATAACTGTAATTATAAGGCTTAGCATAAAGGATCGTAAAAGGTGTAAGCGTAAGTGCAAAGCGAAAAGACGAAGAGAGTACTGAGCGTTTGAAGAAGGCTGTCAAGGCTTTACTCGGGCGGATATAAATATTAAGCGGTTGCTAAAGGGCAATGCCCACGAAGCTAAGGCTTGTATTTGGTTGAGATTAGAAACCTGGTTGAGATTAAATGTGATGGATGAAGCGGACAGTTCCAAGACAGCCGTGTCCAGAGTGACGACCAACAGAGTCGGAGATGAGAAATCGGATGAGGGCTAGCGAGACAGGAAAAGAGCGACTCGGACTCGTGACTGAGACGAAGATCCTGAGGCTGATGGACCCCTCTAAGGATGCAACGGATGCTGTTCCGCCGTCGCGAAAGGAGGAGAAAGGGGCGACTGGGGCTGTTCGGAAGGAAATGGGGTTGCTGGAGGGGTTACGGGCGAGAAATTAGAGAGGTGGGGAGATTCAGGGAAGCCTCGAGGGCCTTGCGTGGGTGCCAGGGCCGTTGATGCGATAATGTATGATAATAAGGGTATGATTTCGCGGCGTGCAGGAACAGGCAGGCAACGACAATGCAGTCAGATAGGAAAGAGTATTATTTTGCGGAATATGATCGCGTTGAATTTTTCAATGAACCATCTACCGTTCGAGCCACCTGTGTCAGCAAATCTAAGAGAATTAGATTTCACAGCTGAATGGTTGCGTTTGTTGAGATCCTGCTTCTGGTCTCAGCCTTGAACAGAGGGATCTAATCCCATGTGCTGGGCTAGGCGTCCGATCCCAAAAGTGACTAGGGGTACCCCCGAGAGGACTCGCGCAGAAAACTATGGCAGTTCTAGTTTTTAGTACCTTTAGCCTTGGTGAAATATTAGCAAGTATCATGTACAAGTTCCAATACAAACAAATGTAACACAATTTCTTGAATCAGAAGGAAGGCAACGGAAAATCTCCACACGGTTTTGCTCTCTCGGAGACAAGATGATTTAAAATCCGAATTTCTTTCATTATTTTGAACAGCGAACAGTTGCTCGAAAATTTTGACAAATAGTTGTAGACTCACATCTTACTCATTGGAAATCCGATTACCTAATTTCACGTATCTCTCGTTGACCACTTCTGAGTCTGTCAACATGTCATGATCATGGGAATGACTGTGAGCTCTGTTAGCCGTAAGTCGGGAGAGACTAAACATATCGAGGAAACATTTGAAGGTGCTCAGAGTCTAATTAATAAGTCCACTCGGGGTTTCGGTCAGGGATAACTGAAATTTTTCATCACAGCAAGGCGGTAAGGTGAGGAAATCGAGAAAATGATATGTACGTACTGTGGGGTATCAAAGAGTCTTTCGGCAAGCGCAACCCGTAATTCAGAAGACTTCTGGATTATGTTTCAAAGGACTTGCCCATTCATCAGTTACTCCTACATGATCTGATCAGCAAGGTCTTCGCGAAGAGAGTTTGCGCTCCAGAAAAGGCACGTGAGATTCTTATCAGAGCATATGGTGATGGTTTGTCTCATGGCCTGGTCTCCCAGGCTCTGAAGTAGCAAATACTTTATAAGTTGCGTAGCATCATCTGAATCCCGTACACCGTGTTCTGGGTTGAGGCCTGGATGACTGCTTACCTGATGAATTTGGCCGGTTCATGGCTCTGCGCCTTGGCGGGGATATTGGACAGATTCTTCTCCGGAGATTATACTTCGGCTTGGAATAACTAAGGTCGTATCATGCATGACACAAGAGCGCCAGTGACATTCTGTTGGCGGACTGATGAGCTTCAATGGTTGGTATGTGTAGAGAGTTGATAAGTTTCCGCACATGCAGAAATTTTATATCTGGTGTGGACACTTGCGATAGTGCGGTGGATCCTGTCTTAACGCATAGACCAGGAGACGGAGCGTGATGCGACCAATCGCTCAGAATTCATCGTCGCTCTCGTCCTCATTTCTCGGTTTGATATTCTTGCTCATATAGGGACCATCCAGCCAATATCCAAGCCTTCTGTAGTAATCCCGAGTGCCAACTCCAGAAATGACACTGATCTTGGCGCTGCCATGCTCATCTCTGGCAATCCTCTCAGCCTCCTCCATCAGCAAGGTACCATATCCTTGATGTTGGAACTTTCGAGGATCACGAGCATGAACAGGCACAGCAGAACCATACACGTGTAACTCGCGGACGAGGCTGGTGGGTTGGCCGACAAGCTCTGGTCGGTAGGTGTACTTCTTGGAACACTTGCGGAGACGAAGGAGTCCGATCAAAATATCCTGTTTTGGATCCTCGTAGGCCAGGAATGTCTCCCATCCGCCATTGGCAGTGTAGTCTCGACGCACAAGTTCAACCTGCGAAGGCCTGATCTTATTCTTGACCTCGTTGATGCCGACTTCGCGAGTCCGAACATCTCGACATGTGGTACCAAAGTCTTTCATTCTGCTCAGAGCCAGTTCCCTCAGATTTCCATTTTCCACACCAGATGTGACCAACGGCATTGGGATATCTCTCTGAACTCGGTAGATACGAGTCCACGGCGGGACGAGGGCCAATATCCGGGCAACAATATCGATAAGAGCATTTGGAGTATAGTTCTTATATCTGCCAGTTCTCCATAGCTCGTATAAACCAGTTCCTCGAATGACGAGCGTGGGGTAGATTTTCAATCCATCTGTTCGAAAAGCTGGGTTCTCAAAATACTCTCTGAACTGATCCAAATCTCTCTCCATGCCGACATTGGGCAAATCTGGCATCATGTGGCTAACTACCTTGAAGCCTGCATCCTTTGAGAAACAAAAGGTTTCAGCAACAGAGGCAACAGTGTGTCCTCGATTAGTATCCCGAGCCACATCCTCGTAGAGTGACTGAACACCGATTTCCAGTCTAGTACAGCCGTATCGCAACATATCGGTCAAATGTGTAGGCAGACAATAGTCCGGTCGAGTTTCGATTGTAATCCCCACGCACTTTATGTTACTCATTTCTCCGGCTTCCACGGCCTCGTCAACACTGGTCCCTTGATATCCACTGAGTGCATTATGCAGCTGAGAGATGAAACTCTCTCGGTAGCTGACTGGCAAAGACATGAATGTCCCACCCATAATAATATATTCGACCTTGTCCACACTGTGTCCCAGCGACTTGATCTGATCCACCCTACCTCTTGCCTGCTCGAAAGGATCATATCGTGCTCGAATAGCTCGCATAGAAGTAGGTTCGTAGCCAGTGTACGACTGTGTAGAGTATTCAAAATCAGAATCTGGGCCACCTGGACAATAGACACAAATATTTCCAGTGTATGCAATGTGTGGGCATCTGTGGGGTTTACACATGACAGCGACTACCGCAATACCAGAGGCACTTCCTGGAGATAGTTAGGCGAAAGCAATGGGAAGTAGGATCAAGCATACTAATGGGCTTAGCTATCAATTTTGGCAAGATGTATTTTTTGTAATGCTCGGGAATGGCAGCGATGATAGCTGTCAGAGCTGGCATATTGGTGAGCCTATGCTTCTTGGACATCCTTGCACGCAAGCTGTTGAGATTAACATCTTTCTTGGGCGCGGATGCATCTTGCTGCGCTTCATGGTCTTGTACAAGGAAGCTGACGATGTCTGAGCAGGCCCTCAAAGCTCGCTCATTCTCCGGGGGTAAATTTGCGACTTTGGGCTTGCTCTGCCGCTCGGAGAGAGTCATCGTGAAGGTTTCGGTCGCCATATTCGTAGTAGAGAGGAATAGAAGGACCCAGCCTTGGGTTCTGGGCGCTTGATTGTCGTTGATGTGTATTGTGGTAGGATCATGGTGGGGGGTTGGCGACATAAATAGCAAAATTGCAGAGGTCGGCTGGTCCCGGAGCTAAAACTTCTACACAGCTCCTAGCATACAAACTCATCAGCAATCACAAAACCACCCCTCATTCCACCACTCATTCCTGACATCAATTGTCTTTGGCAAGATGCAGGCCTTTTCAAGATGTGCTAGACCGGCGATGAAAGCTGCGGTGCGCAGACAGGCCTATTCCTCCTCGACCTCCGCCTACACTGCGACTGCCGAAAATTTGCGGATCAACGGCGAGACCAAGGTCATCTACCAGGGCTTCACCGGAAAGCAGGGAACGTGAGTAGCTGTGAGCTGGATGATTCAGAGGAACGGGATACTGATCCAGGTGTTGCAGATTCCACGCGCAACAAGCAATCGAGTACGGTACGTGGTCGAAAACATCAAGGTCGCGAAAAGACATATCTGATAAGGAAAGTAGGTACACAAGTGGTTGGAGGAACAAACCCCAAGAAGGCTGGACAAACACATTTGGGTCTGCCCGTCTTCGCCAATGTCGCCGACGCCGTGAAGCAGGCTGGAGCTACAGCTTCAGCTATCTTCGTCCCGTACAGAAACCCTCGACCAGAGCCCCTTTTTTACCGCAGACATTTAACGATTTTCCAGACCTCCGCTTGCTGCCGCTGGTATTGAGGAAGCCATTGCTGCCGAGATCCCTTTGGTTGTCTGGTATGTGTCCCAGTGAGCAGGCGAAAGGGCTCTCTAACGTTTATCTAGCATCACTGAGGGTATCCCTCAACATGGTATGTAATTCTGCTCCGACTATGAAGTCTCGAAACCTTACGCATTTGACAGATATGGTCCGAATCACCGACATCCTGAAGACGCAAGGAAAGACACGTTTGGTAGGACCCAACTGCCCGGGCCTCATTGCTCCAGGTCAATGCAAGATCGGTATCATGCCAGGATTCATCCACAAGCGCGGCCGTATTGGTATTGTCTCTCGTTCCGGAACTCTTACATACGAAGCCGTCAATCAAACCACCCAAACCGGTCTTGGACAATCACTCGTGGTTGGAATCGGTGGTGATCCATTCTCTGGCACCAACTTCATTGACTGCTTGAAGGTTTTCCTGGAGGACGAGGAGACCGATGGTATCATCATGATTGGTGAGATTGGAGGATCTGCCGAGGAGGATGCTGCCGAGTTCTTGAAGGAGTACAACACTGCCAAGAAGCCAGTCGTCAGTTTCATTGCTGGTAAGTCAGCTTCCAAAAGGTCTCATAACGATTATCAAGAACAAGGCTAATCTTAATACTTGTAAAGGCATCAGTGCTCCAAAGGGTAGAAGGATGGGACATGCAGGTAAGCCATACCTACCATTTGCACTACTACGGGCTTTCACTAAATCAATCAAGGTGCTATTGTCAGTGGAGGTAAGGGAGGAGCCGACTCCAAGATCTCTGCTCTTGAGGCTGCTGGTGTTATTGTGGAGCGCAGCCCTGCAATGCTCGGCAAGACCCTGCACGGAGAGTTTGTACGAAGGGACTTGATTTGAGGATACTTGTTGAAGTAGACGATAGTGGGTAGTTGCACAGGGAGCGTTGATGCATTTTCTTTCATGTGTTTATGGACAATACCACGTTCCTGTTGTACAGCTAGCCGATTACCCTTAAGATTCGATAGACCTTTTTGATCTGTATCAAATCAGACATGTATCATCCCGATCTCATTTCATGAAGCATTTTCAAATGGCTGTAGTCGTCTCTGTATAGATCGAAACAAAACGTCCAGGTATCCTACTTCCCTTGACTGGGCCGGATTCGGTAAAGCGCGGCACATTCTCAAAAAAACCCCCGCATATGGACTTCCGAAGTCAATACCTCGATTCCATCAACCAGCGTACTTTGTCTGATATCCACGATGCTGTCCGGGATATTGGTCTTCAATCAGAAAGGGGAGAATCTTATATTCCGTGCCTTCCGAAATGATTGCCGGCCGCGCCTCGCAGACGTATTTCGAATCCAGGTCATATCGAATGCCCAAGTGCGGTCACCAATCCTTACATTAGGCAGCACAACCTTCAGTCATGTCAAACACGAAAACATATATCTGGTCGCGATCACCAAAAGCAATGCGAACGCTGCACTGGTCTTCGAGTTCTTGTACAGGTTGATTGCGCTTGGCAAGGGATATTTTGGAAAGTTCGACGAGGAGGCGGTTAAGAACAACTTTGTGCTGGTCTACGAGCTCTTGGATGGTCAGTTTCAGCTCTGAGAAACAAGCTGCATATATTGATTACTGCTGCAGAAATCTTAGACTTTGGATACCCGCAGAACACCGAAACGGATACTCTCAAGATGTACATCACCACCGAGGGCGTCAAGTCCGAGCGGACAATGGAAGACTCGGCCAAAATCACGATGCAAGCAACCGGCGCGCTCTCCTGGCGCAAAGCAGATGTAAAATACCGCAAGAACGAAGCTTTCGTCGACGTGATCGAAGACGTGAACCTCCTCGTGTCTGCCACCGGTACCGTACTTCGCGCAGACGTGAACGGCCAGATTGTCATGCGCGCATACCTCACAGGGACCCCTGAATGCAAGTTTGGGCTCAACGACAGATTGCTGCTTGATGGCGATAGTCTTTCGTCTCTCGAGTCGGGCAATAGGCAGGGCTCGAAGGCGACGAAGGCAGCGGCGGGCAGTGTGACGCTGGAGGACTGCCAGTTCCACCAATGTGTCAAGCTGGGTAAATTCGATACGGACAGGATTATCTCGTTTATTCCTCCAGATGGTGAATTCGAATTGATGCGGTACCGCGCGACGGAGAATGTTAATTTGCCGTTCAAGATCCATGCCATTGTCAACGAGGTCGGGAAGACGAAGGTGGAATACAGTATTGCAATCCGCGCGAACTACGGCAGCAAACTCTTCGCTACCAATGTTGTGGTACGGGTGCCCACCCCGTTGAATACAGCAAAGATCACGGAGAGGTGTACGCAAGGCAAAGCGAAGTACGAGCCAAGTGAAAACAATATTGTGTGGAAGATCCCGAGATTTACAGGACAGAACGAGTTTGTGTTGAGTGCAGAGGCGTCCTTGACGCATATGACGAACCAAAAGACGTGGTCGAGGCCGCCGCTGAGCTTAAACTTTAGTCTGTTGATGTTCACGAGTTCTGGATTGCTGGTTAGGTATTTGAAGGTGTTTGAGAAGAGCAATTACTCTTCTGTGAAGTGGGTGCGGTATATGACTAGAGCTGGGTCATACGAGATACGGTGAGTTGCTATATATCTACCACGCGGTGAAGTTGCTGACAGAGTGCAGATTTTAATGTATTTTATGGGATTTGGGAATGGATCGATGCATAGCATTGGCGTCAACGGGAAGTCTGAGCTCACAGTAGTCGAAGACTTTTTTTTTTCCCTCAAAGATATTGCCTACTTTCATTTCATCGCAGCTACTTAGTGAGACGCGGACCCTGAATTTCAGACGGGCTCGGCAATCAGGGCAGTATTACTAAATGGTACAAAGATGACCCAGACTGGATATAACTCTTAAGAGAAAACAGCCTTCCCTTTTACTGCATACCCGTATACGTTAAGAGAAGCTCCATGGAAGCTGCACGATAAAATATCATCGCCGAAACCTCCCTGGGGAATAGTCCTCCTCTCGCTGCGAGGCGGGATGTCTATCAGGATCGCTGTACGTATGAGAGCAGCGCCACTCCAGACTGCACTCATTGTTCGCCGTACCTCACGTTAACGCTAGCAACTATCCCTTCCTCCGCAGCGCTGTTAAGAATCTGCCAACACCGACTTGACTCCAACCGTTGGATGCGTGCGTAAAGCAGACGGTACCCACGGGATCAGGATGATGTCGACCAGTGGGATGGGTAGTGGCTTGGATGGCAGGCAGGCGGAAGGAAGGAGGTTTCTTTACCTTTGGGGTATATATAAATAGAACTGTTGTTGGAGAGATGGGGAAGTGAGTGGCTGGCCTAGGTCACGAGAGAGAGAGACAGAGTGGGAAGGGAGGAAGTGAGGAAGTGAGGAGGGCTTGATTTACGGATACGGATAGCGAGCGTGGGGTACTGCGGAGACGGGTATATCTCCGTAGAAAGCAGATAATGAAAGGAATGCAAGCAAGCAAGGCTGTAGGTACCGGTAGGCATCAACGCGCCTGTACCTCGTATCTACGGAGCATCTTTATCTATCTTCTTTATCCTCCTTCGACGCAAGGAACGCTGGAGCACATACATCATGTTGGTTTTTTGTTGGGGATGTACGGAACGGACAGGAAGGCGGCGAGTTGGCGCCAGCCGTCTGGATTCCGTACGGCACGGAACTAGAAGCGAATGCAGGGGGAGGGGAGGGGAGGGGGCAGGCATATTTGGGATGTACTCCATACGAACTTCATTCACACTCCGGAATCTAGGATCTACTTGGAGAACTGGAAAAAGCCTCGTGCTACTGAATAAGTACAGTTTATTATTACGAGTGGAAGTCCTGGGCAGGCGTGTATGCATGCTTTTAAGAGGTATGGGGTATGGATGGGTAGGGATGGATGGGATGGGATGTCAGCGTGATAATTGATATATGTAGGTTTATATATGGCCCGACCGCCCATTTTGTGGTTGAATCTAGCTGGCTGTTCTTTCTTACTTTCATGGCTATCAGCGAGCCATAATTGGAAGACGCGGTCGAAGGTGTAGATGATGAAAAAAACAAAGCATTTCATCACGCGCCTTGGTTCACGTCGAAATATGTAGATCGTGAGATAGTTAGCCGACATTTGAAGGGATGGCAAGATGGCAACTATACGAAGTTACCAGGATAATAATAGCGTGGTGGGATGATGCATGGCGACTAGATCGCATAAAGGCAGTACAGATCTCTAAAGAAACATTTCTTGAAAATCGAAAAATGTTCCATTTTGTTTATACTGCAGTTCTGAGTGAATATGAGATTGGGGGTTTGGCTCGCTCGCTAATCACTAACTTGGAGCCTTGTTTGGCTCGCAAAGCAAGTTTTGCAGGAGATCCATATCACTATCCTAAATATAGTTGGGAGGTAAGGCTGCTTGTCAACTATCGTAGGTGGTGATCATCAACTATAAATAGAAGGTAGAGCTCGTTTGGCTCCACTACAGGTGAAAAATAACCGTCGGCTCGGACCGAGAGGGATGTACGGAGGCCCACCTAAGCGAGCCGACGATTAGGTAGCTCTTCCATCCATTCTCCCCTAACAATTTGGATGTATTGCTGTGGCGTTTTAGCGAAGTTGCTATCAATCGTAGTTAATTCAAAAGCCGCAGAAAGACCAAGGAGATTGCGATCGATCCCGTATGCGACGTTTTTTAAGAAGCCGAAGGAGCCATTTGATAGTGGTGGAGAGATAGTATCAAAGATGTTATATTTTAGGCTGAAAAGGTTCCAAAATAGGGGGTCGGTTCAATGGTGCAAGGGTATATAGTGATCAATTACTATGGAAATTACAAAAAATCCTCCAACTTCGATATTTTGGAGATTTGTATGGAGCAACTCATAATTCTTGGAATAGTAATTGATCCCAACTGCAAATCACTATTGGGACCCACTATACATCGCAGATTGAAGATCACTATAAATTTTGTTGGTGCACTATGTCTCCAACTTGCGAGGTAAGGTCGTTCTTTTTGTTGAACATTGATACATAGCTGACGGGGTATTTCTTCCGGCCCGAACTCCGTACCAATCATTTTTCACTGAAGAAGAGAAGAGAAGATAATCTTCCGACCTACCACGCATTTCTCGTCGTTCATTCTCCAGGCCCCCTCGCGTGGTGGCAGCATTTCGCGCCACAACATTCCTCTTCAAATACCAACCTCGCTAGCGAAGTAAACATATGAGACCTGGGAATTTCCCTACCCACGACTCTCTTTTTCTCTCCTCCTGAAGACATTCGTCTGACAACGCTCTTTTAAAAAACGACACTCGTTTCTCACGGTGGACACCCAGTATCTGACTCCATTCGAACTGGATATCGACGCTCGCCTCAACGCCCCCGAAGCTGCTGCTGCCGCCGCCGCAGCTCCCGCTACCAGCATGGGCTCCCCTATCGAAGAGTACGCCTACTCGGTCCTCTTCTCCTTCATCGGCGTGCTGGTGTTCATTTCTAGCGTCATGGCCGGGATGTGGGTCTACCGCCTCTACACCACGCGCGGCTTCCACCTCGCCGACTTCGAGAGGCTGTCTGCGGAAGCGCAGAGGTTGGCCCAGGAAACCTCGACGATCCGTCGAGACGTCGAGAGTGACTCCTCGTCGGAACCGTCGGTTAGGATTGCGAACGTCGCGAAAGTGGATGCGGCGGATGAGATCGATGCTGGCATCAGGATCGCGCTGTGTGCCTGGGAGGATATCATGCAGCCGGGGGAGGGGGCTGCGCTCGACGAGGAGAAGGGGGTTGGGGGCGGGAAGCTAGATAGCCAGGGCGAGGGCCAAGGCCAGGGCCAGATGGGGGAGAAGCGTAAGAGCCACGGACGGTATGTGATTGGGCTTATGAGAGGGAAGTGTCTCGAACGGGTGGAGAAGAGGAGGGATCTGAGCCCGGCCTTGCAGGCCATGCATCTTGAAGTCTTGTCCCGGTAGGTGAAGACGCTGTCGTCGTCGACATACATACATACATACAAACGGCCGGAGACTGATCAAGTGCCACCGAAGAAACTTCGACATCCGCTCCAGCCGTATCAGCCGTCGCATGGCGAGCGGAAGCAACATCTCGTTCGGGAAGTCACCAGTGAGTCCTCGCCCTCCTCGTCGCCCTCTTGCCGTTTCACTAACGTGACCGTAGCGGGACAAATACCGCTCGCTCTCCGAGCATCCCTCTGAGACGGTAGGTCTCCCCGCCTCTCACACCTTGTACCTCGGGGCTTTACTGATGTCGTCGGTCCAGAACGAGGAAATATGCGCGCCGTCCACCTCTGCCGCTTCGGCGGCTGCGACTCCAGGGTCGATCGACCCCATGGTGCCCAGCGCCATGCCTCTCCATTCGACATCTCAGAGGTCGGCCAGTTGCCCGGTTCCAGACGACGATAAGTCTGAGATGATGGGTCCAGCGAGAAAGGAGCACACCTGTGTGTAGACACGTATATATATATATATATATATATATGTTTGTATGTATGTATGTATGTGCATGTATATGCACATCTATGCATAAGTTTAAAAATTTAATCATCTCGGTCCTGTAGTGGTCCTATATGCTGGGCTTGGCGGTGGTAAAAACGAGACAATCTGTTTACCTGGAATATGGTCTTTAATATCCGAGATTTGACCTGTCCAGGTATTTCCTGTAATCATCCTCTCGGTTCTGGCATTTCTGCTTGATCATCGGGTTTCCTTGCTGCAGATATATGAGTGAGTTCCCTTTCTGTGGTTCCCTCGGACGGACGATGTCTCCTTCAAGTACGGAGCGTTCGACCCGTCGGTGTTCCGGCATGAGAGATCTTTCTAGGCCCGCTTGAGCCGGAATCTCCGTCTTCATCTCTTGTCAACGCCCTCCCTCGTTCGTCCTTTGTCTTTCACCACTCACCCCCCACGAGACTATATCTCCATCGCATGGTGCCGATTGTCCCATCTTTGGCCGGTTTCCATTTGGTCGCATGTGTGTGGTTCCGCTTGCATGCGTCTCATCTACATATAGATCGGGCTGTCGGTTTGTGTTTCAATTAATCTCGCAAGGCTATACCTACAGGAGATTTACTATACTTCGGCATAGTCTAGATCGGCTTTCGCAGGAATCAGGCCGGGGCCACGCTGCTGTGAGTTTCAAAGTTCAGCCAATCGGCGATCTCACTTCACAATCAAGGACTATTTTACCCTAAACCCTATTTACGGTTAACCCCCATACACCTTCGGGGTATTTTTCAGACTTCGCTCCCGCCCGGGACTGCACTCTCTAATTCCCCTTACGGACTCTGCACGGCACGCTTCATCCACCACCCACCATTCCGGGACCCGAGAATCAATATACTTTTGTCGTATTACCTTAATTGTTTTTGAGTTACTTCCAAATACGGAGCACCTATTGTATTTACTCTTTCGCGCCGACGGCTCGAGCCTACCGAGAGCCAGAACTTTGTCAGCTCGCCTGGCAATACGAAAGCTTAAGGCATGATAGCCCGAGGGTTTGGGGGTGGTTTTTTTTTTTTTTTTTTTTTTTTTTTTTTTTCTGCGTCAAACGTTTGGACCAGAGCTACATCCCATACTTGTGTCAAGATGCTTGGGATGATTAAGTGTCGAAGTCTATCTATAGTCTGCTTGTAGTGTGGTTTGGAAATGGTGATGGATAACCCTTATATACGCGCGTGGGCTGGAAATCGTACGCACTTCCTTCCCAGTTATAGTAGTAAAGTAATTGTAAACGTCCAGAACATCGATGCTTATCACTGAAATTCAAACTCATATAATATTTCAACTGGTGTTTTTTCGAGCACAGCCGAATCATTGGCAGTGGAGCAAGTTCAAGTAGGAACGGACGAGTCCTGGACACCCTGCAGACCGACCGAGGACCACCCAGCAAGCAGAGGCAGGGACATGCTGGACCCTCGACTCGACAACTCGACAGTGGACACCTCCGTATCAGATATTCGGCACGGCGGTGGTTCCTGTAGGCGGGATTTTCATAATGCGGATTTGCAATTCATCTACTCTCCGCTTAGGCTTGGCGCACTTAAGTATGTAGCGGCTACCACCGTGGGATATCTACCTACCGACCCATCCCTCTCTCGCTATTTCTGTTCTTCCTTTCGCGCAAGTACATACAGCCTTCTGCTGCTTGTCCTGGTACCCGCGTCTAACCACCTTCGTCCCGGTCACATCGCTGGCGAGCCTATTCTACACAGTCACTCTTTCAATATCATCTTTTACTTCGTTCTTCATTCTGGGTGTTGGAGTTGAAAGAAAAAAACGAATCTAGGGCGACATATTCTTGCCGAAGCTCTTTTTTTGTGGTTAGAATAGGAGTTTAGGGGAAGAAATCTATACGATTTCACACACATCCATACACAGCAGTTATGCCTTCGTGGGGTATCTTGCAAGACCCGAAGCACCCATATGTTAGTCAACAATGTGTCGGTTCTCCCTGGCAACTAGTGCTGATCATCATCGTCACAGGTACCAGGAACCATTAAACTCAACGAGGACGTCAGCGCAGAGAAGCTCGCCGACTGGGAATATCAGGAGCCAAAGAAGAGGGGAGATACTATACTCAACCCTCAGCCCTCAGATAGTCCCAATGACCCTCTGAACTGGCCGACGTCTACCAAGCTGGCGATCCTGGTTATTCTCTCTTTCGCATCTGGTGTCACGGTCTCGTGAGTACAATCTCTGGCCTGCCTTGGTGATTCGCAGAGCAGATATACTGACGATGATGACCGTAGACTTGGGCCGATGCTCACACCTGGTATGGAAGACATCGCCAAGAAGTTCAACGTCACGACAGATCAGGCTTCATTTAACCTCGTCGGACTTTTACTGGCTGCGACGGGAGGTGCACTATGCTTTACAGCCGCTGCGGCGGCGGTATGGGGGAAAAGACCGGTTTTTTTCCTGTCCACGTTGTGCCTGTTTGCTACAAGCACCTGGGGTTTCTTCTCTCCCAACCTTTTGTCTCTGACGGCTTCGAGATTCATTCAGGGAGTGGCTGCTGCTCCCCTGGACACACTCATCGGTGCCACAGTGTCAGAACTGTTTTTCGTTCATGAGAAGGGCAGGATGTTGAGTATTTGGAACATGTTTGTTATGGGTGGTCCCAAGCTCGGGTATGTTTGTACTCGCCGGCATTTACTTCTTTCTGTACTAATTGAATATAGCCCACTGGTTTCCGGCTTCATCATTCAAAACCTCGGATTCGAATTTACCTTCGGCATCTGCGCGCTGCTCTACTTTGTCATCGCCGTCCTGATGTATTTCCTACTCCTCGAAACGGTCTTTGTCGAAAAGGAGCCCGTAACCGAAGTCATCTTTGACAAGTCTTCCCTTCGGATCTACGAAATCATTATCCCGGAAAAGAAGAAGAGCTACAGCGAGCGCCTCAAGATCTTCCAAGGCCGTGTGTCGAAGAATGCCAGCTTCTGGCGCCTGTCTTTCAAACCCTTTCCCCTCATTTTGTTTCCTGTAGTCATCTACGCCGCTATCACATTTTCTACATACGCAGCAAGCATCACTCTCGTTGCATTACTCCAAGACACCATCTTTTCAGAAGCCCCTTACAACCTCACCGTGTCGCAAATCGGCCTGACCAACGTCCCCCTCTTCGCCATCGGACTCGTCGGCACCCTCTTATCAGGCTACGCCGCCGATGGAATAGTGCAGTTCATGACGCGCAAGAACAATGGCGTCTGCGAGCCCGAGTTCCGCCTCGTCCTCATGCTCATAGCCGCCACCCTCAGCACCACCGCCTACCTAGGCGTCGGCTACAGCGTGTCGGCCGGGGCGCACATCTCCATCCCCATCGTCTTCCTCGGCCTGCACACGGCCGCCGTCCCCTTCGCCAACAGTGCCATGTTCACCTACGTGATGGACTGCCACAGCCAGCACGCCCCGCAGGCCTTCGTCACCATGGGCCTGGCCAAGGGCCTCATGGCCCTCGGCCTGAGCAACTTCGTCAACGGTTGGTACGACAAGTCGGGCCCCAAGGCCGTGTTCACCATCGTGGCCATTGTCAGCCTCGCCGTCTCGCTCATGTCCCTACCAATGTACATCTTTGGCAAACGTCTGCGCAGCAAGATCGCGCGCAGCTCGTTCCATCAGGGCATCTAAAGAACAGGCGGGCCCATATTTTACGATTCACCTCTTCTCACCAAGCACATAGAAAAAGAACTCGGGAGACTTTTTTTTTCCCTTTCTTTTTAGCGCATACCCTGCGGGCAGAACCAGTAGACCGGGACAGCTATCAGAAAACGTTACGACGACATGTGATCGCTTATTATAGATCTGGGATGCATCTCTTAAGGCACCTCTTAAGTACTTAGGTATGTGTATATCATACATTCTCGATAAGTTTGATACTTGTCAAAATTATCTTTACTCCTGGGCAGTAGACAGCCCTCCCAGAGAGATGCGCCTGTACCTCTACCATATACTGTATATAAATTGTATTCAATCATATAAACTAAGAACAAAAAAGTACAAAAAAAATTACAAAAGAATATAAAAATAAAGAAAAAAAAAATGTAGAAAAATTAATAGAAAAGTTAAAAATATTGACCAGGTCATTTACTCGCCAGCTTTCACATCCACGCATATTGGTGGCTTCCGTCACATTGCTATTAATCTAGGCTAAAATATATTACTAATATTGAAGGGGGTGGAGGGAAGGGGAGAGAAAATGTTACAGAGATAGCTGCTTGCATCATACTTGAAGAAACTACTACTAGGAATGAAATGCTAGAATGATAGCTGCTTGCATTATCCTCAAGGAGGCTAATAGTAGGAATAAAACGCTAAAGAAACAGCTGCTTGCATCGCACTTTAAAAGGCTACTATAATGTACGGTGGGGTCCACTGATAGAGCAAGGAATAGGATACGGTAGAATGGGTTCTGATTCTTAAGTAGAGAAGAAAGAGAAGCTCTACCGAGCCTGCAGAAGCTCTATCTAGCTGCTTGGCTACATGCCATAAGTAGCGCCCCGCGATATATAAAAAGTACAATATATAAAAAAAAACTAGCTGCTTATACCGCGCTTTGGCGGTTAATCGTCGGCTCGCTTAAGTAGACCTCTCTACATCCTTTCAGTCTTAGTCGGCGTAAGCGATTGCGGATCGGAAGCGAATGCGGATTTTTCGAGTATATTAGAAATTCTCTTATATTATAGCAGTTATCATTATAATTAATTGAAAAATGAATATATAAACAATTAATCTACGAGTATACCTTCTTTTAAAATATTTAGAATCTTATTATCAGTCGATAAAAAGTTTGCTGTTGAATAGCAAGCTAAAAAAAAATTCGAATTTGTTGTTAAACAATAACGGATCGTCGGTAAGCTTTAAAAAGAAGAAAGAGATATTGAGTATCGTACAGGAATCGATTTACGCAAAGCTAAGCGTAAGCGTAAAAGGGTGTATAAAAACGCTTTACTGCAACTTTAATTATTAAAAACGACGATGCAATATTTATTTCAATTCTCGATTCGAAAGAGATTAAATAATTGCAATAACTAATATTAAATTTTGCGGCCTTATAGAAAAAAGTATTCCTCGATCAACTTTCTCTTAACTTGAACTTTTTTTCGATATCGATGATTTAATAATTACAAGTGATACTATTAGAGACCCTTTTTTAAATTAAGATTTTTTTCAATATTAATATCGATAGCGATAGCTTTAATTCTGATAATAAAAATTCAAACGATTCGTTGCGTAAGGTAAAAGACGAGTCAGATTCTAATGAAAATAATAATCGATCGTCAAATGTTTTATCGGACAATACGATTTTGGAAGTTTCGAAAGAAGATATACTCATAGAATTAATTGTTTATATAAATGTTTCTTAATTGTAATAGTAATTGCTATAATATTGAAAAAAATTTGACATCATGCTCGAAAAATCCGCATTCGCTTTCGATCCGCAATCGCTTACGCCGACTAAGACTGAAAGGATATAAGGAGGCCCACCTAAGCGAGCCGACGATTAGTCCGAATACAAAGTTCAGCAGCAGTTTCTTATGTCTTTCGCATAACTCATCACACCTCGTACCGCATTCGCTTTTCCCTTCCCTTTCCTTCCTTCCTTCCTCCCTTCCTTCATTCATTCGTGCATCGTTCTCTGTCCGTAGCTCTGTCCGTCCGCACTACTCTTTCCGCCGATCAAAGCCTAGCGCGTCCCTCCGATCGATCAACTGATAGAAACAGTTATATTTCCCAAACAAAGTAAGAGAAGAGAGGATGATCATTCTTCTGGAGGACACGAAAGGCTATGTATGTACTTATGAGATACGCTAAGGAGTCGTGATGTCATCAAGGTCGGTCTCTCCTTCCCTTAGCTTTCTGAGACTGGAAGAGGTGTACCTATACCTAGGTAGGTAGGTAGGTAGGGTAGTATAAATCTAACTAACCGAAGCGAGAGAGTTTGAGAACGTCGTTTCGACTTTTCAACTTTTCGACTTTTCATTTCTTCCCCAAACTCTTTTCTGAGATATCTCGTCTTTGGATTCGGATCTTTTTACAACCGATACTGGATGATCTTTCAGCGAGTCAACTTCCACCTCCCGAAGCGTTTTAAGATAAGTAAACAGCTCTCTTTTATCTTTATCTTCGTCATCATCGTCGCCGTCGCAGGAGCCGGTAGGGTAGGGAGCGCTTCAGTTTCCATTTCAACTCGTCTCGTCTTGTCTTTTTTCCCGAGATACAAGGGGGAAGAGGGGGAAGAAGAAGAAGAAGAAGAAGAAGAAGAAGAAGTGGCGGTGGCGGCATTAGCCTAGCTTTAGATGTGTCCAGCAAGCCAGCAAGCACCTCTTCGAACCTGACCTCCCCCCCTCTCTCTCCTCACTCACTCACCCACCACCTCTCTCTCTCTCTCTCTCTCTCTCTCTCTCTCTCTCTCTCTCTCTCTCTCTCTCTCTCTCTCTCTCTCTCTCTCTCTCTCTCTCTCTCCCCCTCTCACTATCTAGCCAGCCGCCCCACATCAACACCGAAATTTCCAGATCCAGATTGCCTCTCGCTGGGAATGAATTGGTAGAGAATAGGTTAGGTTAGGAGGGGGGGTCTAGATCGAGTATGCTATGCTATTCTATGCTATGCTATGCTATTCGACATCACACCACATCACACCCCACCCAAAGCTATAAACGAAAGGCGTAGGAGCGCCGAGCGCCGGTTTGATAGCGGAGGTTAAGCTACGCCGTCGCGGCACGCGCCGCCTCGGTGCGCCGTGATTTTTCTTCTCTTTTCCCTTCTCATTTCCTCTCTCCTCATCTCCTCTCTCCTCTCCCCTCCCGTTTCAATTTTCGATTTTCGATTTTTATTTTCATGCTCATGCTCATCGATTACATGAGTAGGTCAGGTACCTTAGAGGTGGGAAGGGGGAGAGAAAGAGAGAGAGAAATAGAGAGAGAGAGAGAGATAGAGAGAGAGAGAGAGAAAGGAGGGGATCTAGAGTTTGGGATGGAGGAGAGGGCTGGGATGGGATGGGATGGGATGGGATGGGATGGGATTGTGGTGGTGGCTGTTGAGATTGAGAGAAGTGATAGATTAATATATATATATATATAATAATTTACAATTATAATAGAAATAATAAAAATTTAAAGCATGTTCATCCTCATCACTTCATCACTTCATCACTTCATCCCTCGGCTGGGCTACATAGCTCCAAGATGTGGACATTTCATTATTGTCATCTTTTTTTCAATTTAAATGTAATGGGCAAGCTCAAAGAGGAGGAGGAGGAGGAGTGGTTATTTTAAAGATATTTCGTAGGGCTCGTTGCAGAAACGTAAAAAGAAGAAAGGTGTAAAAAAAAAGGAGAAGAATACAGTGATGATACCCTCGTCGCCGTCATCCTTTGCCACCGCCCTGCTTCTACTCTGCTCTGCCCCTGCTCTGCCCTGCCCTATCTGGGACTGGATTCAATGGGACAGGCCACATTACCCACAACATACAAGAGGATAATGATAAGGAAAAAAAAAACACCTTGGAAACGCAGCCTTTGAATAGTGAGATAAGATAATTTGATAAGATGCCGGATATGATATGGATAGCCGGGGAATTGGATAAGGATGTGATAGATCGCGCTATTGATGTGGACAAAAACAAAAGGTTGTGAAGAGTCTATCCCGATCGATCCGCGACAAGGTCCGGATGATGTGACGCGAAAGGGGGTGGTGGGTGTATCGACAAAACCAGTGACGGACGAGACTTTAGGGGTATATCGACGTACGAACGAACGAGCAGAACGAACGCGCATAGGGAGTAAAATGCTTTGCACCGCCTTTTTGCTAGTTTTAAAACTGGGCTCCTCGCGCGCGGTAGATGGAATTGAATTCAAACACCTCGGATCGCCGAACGATAGATAAATGAATGAGGGTATCCGCTAAAAATGCTGCCTCCGGAAATTTTGACGCCGATACTCGAGTTTTCATGGTTGCGCCGTACTGCTTGCTGCTTGCTGCATATTGCGACCAGGCCTACGCTTGCGAGTGATAGATCCCACCTTGTCCCATGCCCTGATGCGGCTCCTCCTTCAACTCCTGTGGACCGGAATACCCTTGTTCCTGAGCTAGATATTCATGGTACCCTCCCGGGGCTGCTTGCGGCGCCTGCAGAGGGTGGTGCGGATGTCCAATACTGCCCGTCCTGAACTGAGACCCGGGTGCTGGCCTGATATCATACTTGGTCTGGAAAGAATCGAACTGGTTTGGGGGACTGTTGGATGCCTGCGGCTGCGGAGCGGGAAGGACGGGTCCGGAAAACGCGGAGACCATGGCCTGGGGAGAAGTGGTGTACGAAGGGGATTGTTGGCTGGAGCTGACCATATTGTTGCTGCCCCAATGTTGGAGGGGATGATGCTGTTGGGGAAACACCGGGGAGAAGCCGAGTCGGCGAGAGGGGTCTATCTGGTTGGGGCCGGGCTGGTGGTAATTCATCGAGTGGACGGGATCCTCGTAGCTCATGCCTGGCATCTCGTAGGCTGGATAGGACGGCCGCAGCTGGAGATTGGAGCGGACGACTTGCTGCGCTCTGTACTCGGAGTCCATGTTCACGTGCTGCTGGAAATGGGGGTTCTGGCCCATGGCGGGCGACACAAGACTATCAGGCGGTGTCATGATGGAACCGGATTGGAAGTCGTCCTCATCATCGTCTTCCGGTTTGAAGTGGGCGTTGTCATCAGAGTCGTCATCGTCACGTAGTTTCCCGTCGCAACATACCGGGATCGTAGTGCTGGCATCTAAGAAGCAGCGTCAGATTCTCATCATGCTTCAAACCGTGACCCAGGGCCGACGTACCAATCTCGCCCATGCGAAACCTCTCCTCTTGTTTGGCAACCTTGAAGATCTCCTTGAGCAGAGGCCTCTTGGCCTCGTTGTCCGGGTGGTCCTTGTCCGCGAACCAGTTGGACATGGCCTCCATGGTCGCCAACTCCAGAGTCTTGACATCCAACCCCCCGGACTTCTGTAGCGTCGCGTGCTGGGTTTTCTTAGGCTCAATGACCATCCTGAGGATGTGGACCAACAGGTGAGTCCGCTCTATGGACAAGTTAGACGGGAAACTTTTTCAAAGCGAGAGCTAGCCAGAGCCTACCATGCTTCAAAAGGTGGTCGGGCTCTCGGTGTCGGACGCCTTCTTGACCGCTCGTGCTCGGCCACCACGGCGGTGCTTTGTCGTTACCCTTGGTGTAGGGGTGGTGCGTCTGCTTCTTGGGCTCAATCAAGCGGACAAATGCCTTTCCCATCACCTTACATGCCGACTGCTGCATCTCCCTGAACCTCCGGTGATAGTACTGCAAGACGTCACCCCCGTTGCCGATGACCAAGTGCTGCCTCTCCTGAGCCGGGACCGGGAGCGGCGCGTCCTCATCTGACCGCTCACGCAATTGCCCCGGGTTCCCTCGCCGAGGTCTCTTGGAGATCCTCGGTCCGTCATCCGATTCTTCGGATCTGGACTTGCGATGTGGACGGCGTCCAAGGTCCGATGACGATCCACCGCTGGAGTACTTCCGGTTGGGACCACCTTCGTCATACTCGGATAGGGAACCCATTGAAAGATACGCTATGCCACACCCGTTAGCCAACGGTTTCCGACCTCCAGAGGTAAGTAAATCAAGCTCATCGACCTACGAGGATGGTACGATCTCCCCTCGGATTCACGGAGAGCTCCACGGAACGCCCTCTTTGTCTCTCTGCTGAAGATCCGGTCCAGGTACGGGGTCATGGACTTTCCGGCGTAGGTGACCTCTTCTCCATTATCTTTTATCACAATGAGAGCAAAATTCCGGACAGGTATCCGGGCACATTGCTTCAATGCTGCTTCAATCGTCTTGAGTAGTGTTAGACCACTGGTTGGTCTCTGGGTGCATATGATGGGATGGATCACTCACGGTAGCCTCAGCATGTTGATGTCCCTGCTGCACGGGGGGAGGAACATGTTGCAGGCGATGGTCCTCTAGATAAGGGTCTCGATTATCTGTGCGTTGCCAATCCCTCGCTTGGTAGTAGCTCCCGGGTTGCAGGTTTCCTCCTGGTACCTGTTGCACCATCTTGGGAAGAAGATATGGATGGAGGCGTGGGGGGAGTTCTTCAGCGCGGGTTGGTTGACTGGCGGCGGTGTGGTCTGCAAGTCGAGTTGTCGTATTGGAGAGCTAGACGAATGTGAAATGTTCGGACAGAGAAAAGGGGGATCAAGATAGATAGATGTATCAGGACCCAGTGAGTGGAGCCGAAGTGAGAGGGCCTGCAGATGTGGATGGGAGGGGGGATGGATGGGGTCGCGGGACGAGGGACGAGGGACGAGGTGCTAGCGTGATGTCTGATTTACGGCACGCATCCTAGCAACCGAGTGTTAATGAAGTAGGTGAGCCGGACTGGGAGTAGGAGTCGGCTGAGCTGGACTGGGCTGGGCTGGGAGAGAGAGAGGGAGTTGTTTTAGACACACACGGATGGATGTTGATGAAAGAGAGAGAGAGAGAGAGAGAGAGAGAGAGAGAGAGAGAGAGAGAGACAGAGAAAGAGAGAGAGAGACAAAGAGAGAGATTGAGATAAGCGGAGCGGACGGACGAACAGTTGATTAATCTAGCCGTGTTTCTGGCTCTGCGGGTCGGAAAATTCACAGAAGAGGACGTTGAGTGGTTGATCGAGGTGATCTGCTGGTCTCTTGTGGGATAGGTGGTGGATGGTGGATGGGGTTGGATGGGGTTGGATGGTGGTGGCGTTTGCTGGGCCTTCCAAAGTCGCACAAACGGAGGCGGAGGAGGCAAGGATATCCAGCGAGGGTGTGATGTGGAGAAGCTGAGTAACTGAGTAACTGAGTAACTGGGTAACTGGGTAATTGGGTAATTGGGTAATTGGGTAACTGGGTAACTGGGTAACTGGGTAACTGGGTAACTGGGTAACTGGGGAGGCAACTGGGTAGGCAGCTGGGTAGCTGGCTGGGTAGCTGGGTAACTGGCTGGCTGGCTGGCTGGCCGAGGATCAGTAGAGAGTAGAGCTGGCTGCAATTGAATCCGGATTCGAGGCGTTTGATAGCAGCAAGGCCCATAAGATGGGTGAGACCCAAGTCCCGTCGACCGAGACTTTGGTCTCCCGTTTCCCGAGAAGAGACGACCCTGGACCGAACGGTAGGTCAATCAATCGGTCGATCGGTAGATCGGTAGAGAGATAGATAGAAAGATAGAGAGATAGATGTGTCGGTCAGTAGGAGTGAGAGATGCTCACGCTGGCTGACTGCTGCTATCTATGCCCGTGGAGGAAGGGAATGCAGATGCAGATGCAGCTGCAGACACCAATTCAATGCGCGGGCTGCTGACTGTCGAGGTCCTGAGGCCAAATGAATGAGTGAGTTGGATGCTGTGTTTACCCCTCAGGTCAGCTTAGAGTCAGACGGACGAACGAACGAACGAACGAACGAACGAACGAACGGGTGTGTGAGACAGCCGCCGCTCTTACTACGAGGCGAGGGAGGGGAGTCCGGAAAGCGGCAGAAGTAGACAATCTCGACCCGGGCTTGTCTCTAAGAGGTAGCAAATAAGTAGTACCAGTACCTCCTCTCGTTTTCCGTTGCGTGTTCCAGTTGTAAGTCAAGCGTGTCAGTCGCTCGTTGCCGTCCTCGTCGTCCTCGTCCTCGTCGCCGTGGTGGTGTTGTGTGTTGTGTGCTAATGTTGGGCGAGAATGTTTAAGATCCCGAGGCGTGAGCGGGTCCAGCGTCCGGCGACCAATTGAATGACGTTTCTTGACCTGGGTCTTCGTTTGCAAAAGAGGGGGGAGAGAAGAGAAAGGAAAGAAGCAATGACAGAGGCGGACCCGTGAGGTTTTAAGAAATTATTGCTCCGATCGGTATTGATGGGGATAGGATGGGTTGGGGATGGGCTGGGCTGGGCTGGGCTGGGCTGGGATGGGATGGGATGGGCTGCCCATGCCATGTCATGCCTATAGTAGACGAAAAAGCAGCAGCCCGTCTATACTGTACGAACTCACAATTATATATGTATATGGATATTATATATATAATATATAATATAATATATATATATACACATAGATACATAGATACATACATACATACATACATACATACATACATACATACATACATACATACATACATATATACATAAACATATACATACATACATACATACATACATACATACATACATAAACATATACATAGATATATATCCTCGGTACGGAATACACAGACCAGATGGGTAGACAGACAGGACAGGACTGCAGCATCCTGAACGCAAATCATCTTCGGCAAGGCAAGCTGCAGGCAGACAAATGATAGGGCCGGGCCGGGCAGGGCAGGGCCGGGCAGGGCCGAACAGGGCAGCATAACTGGTCATGACTTGCAGGCCCGGGATGCAGCTTGCTGGCCGGGGGAGGCAGGTTAAGCTCGCTCGCTTTTGCTGTAGTTGCTGTTGTGATGATTATTGTTGTTGTTGTTATTGTTGTTGTTGTTGTTGTTTTTGTTGTTGCTGCTGCTGCCACTGCCGCTGCCGCTGCCGTTGCGGTTGTTGATATGTTGTGGCAAGTGAAGATGTGAGTATCTTATTTAAGCTTCTTGGTGTTGCAGTTGCCGTTGCAGTTGCCGCTGTGCTCGCTACGGTGAAGTCCTGCAGCTGGATGGCCGAACGTCTCTGGCCGAAGAGCCGAAGAGGGTGGGCCAGACACAGCGAAGCATAAGCATAAGCATAGCACAGCACAGCGCATATACCTAGCACAGCGTATTAAGCAGCGGGCAGCGGGCAGCAGCAGCAGCAGCAGCAGCAGCCTCCACCATCCACGCACCACCACCATAACCCATGGTAATAATTTGGAGTTGGATTGGAAGTCCGCGCTCCAGCAACTTCCAGCTTGTTGGGTCCCGGACTCCACCTCCAGGTCCAGGTCCAGGTCCAGGTCCCCCGGCCC
Organism: Drepanopeziza brunnea f. sp. 'multigermtubi'; assembly: GCF_022702325.1. Taxonomy (NCBI): domain Eukaryota; kingdom Fungi; phylum Ascomycota; class Leotiomycetes; order Helotiales; family Drepanopezizaceae; genus Drepanopeziza; species Drepanopeziza brunnea. Next base: position 2,039,238 of record NW_027094075.1, read on the forward strand.
GCTTGCTACGATCCCCGAAGAGCGATGGAGTGAGGGGAGGGGGGAGCGCCAGAGACATGAAGAAAACATGGTGGGAGACAGGGCCTGACGGGCATGGCGGGCGGGCATGCTTGCCTGGCATGCCACGACACCCACATCCGTCGAATGAGCCGGGCAGGCAGCAAGCAGGTTCCGGATGTATGAGCAAGGAAGAGAAGGGAAGGGGGGAAGGGGGGGGAGAGGAGAGGAGAGAGAGGAGAGAGAAAAGAGGAGAACAAGACAAGAGCCAATTTCGGGGACGGGTTCCTGGATGAGCTGCAGAGCGCAGAGCGCAGAGCGCAGAGCGCAGAGCACAGCACAGCACAGCACAGCACATTCAATGTTTGCGCGTGTCCGGGATCGTGGGATGGATGATGGATAGGTGGTTGGATGTACTGTATGGGGGGTATGGAGCTTTGGGTGGATGGGATGTTTGGGATGTATTGGACGTGTTGGTGGTATTGGATGTATTGGACGTGTTGCTTGTATTGGATGAATCGGAAGTATTGGATGTCATGGATGGATTTTGGATATACTACCACTACCACTACTACTACCAACCACTCCACAATGCACAGACAAGACAAATTCGACGGGCAGATCCGATAGCTGAAGGTGGATCCCGATCCAGATAACCCCCAATGCCGAGAAGTCTCCGCACCACTCACCGCCAGGACTCGGGGTCAGAGAAAGGATATGCCATACTAGTATGGGTATATACCGAACTACTACGTAGTAGTAACTCTGTCATAAGACTTGAATCCCGATATGCTTTCACCAAGTTTGCTTATTAACTTGACCCTTGTGATGATTAATCATGGATTCAGAGAGAGAGGAAGAGAGGAAGAGAGAGAGAGAGAGAGGGGGAGAGAGAGAGAGAGAGAGAGAGAGAGAGAAAGAGAGGGAAAAGAAATAGAAAAAGGGAGACAGAGAGATAGAGAGAGCGAGAGAGCGAGAGAGCGAGAGAGTGAGAGAGCGAGAGAGCATCTCCGGGTCACTGCCGTTCCCAAGATATTGGGCGCATACGGCGGTGCCGGTTGGTAGACTCGGGGCGGTCAGCATCAGCATCGCATGTGCTGTGTGGACAGGATCCATATATGTACATCTGCTGTACAGTCCATGTACTACGTACTCTCCTCTCCGTATGTACATTTACTGTAAGTGCAGTATCTACCAGGATGATAAGGATATGTATGGGACACGGACACGGAAGCGCTCAATGTCTGAGACGCTACTACTGTACTTACTGCACGACTACTCCGAGCCGTAGGGAGACCAACTCAACCTGGACCTCGACCTCGACCACGACCAGGCCTGGAAGTGGAAAGAAAATACGGAGAAGTAGTGCTACTACTTGGACACATCACGGAACAACCTAAATCAGCCTAAGCCGGGAGCAATGACTGTCAGCGGCAACTCAAATTCTCATCTCATCTCAACTCAGCTCAACTCTGCTCTCGGGCTCCCGTCCTTGGACTTAAACCTAATAAACCTGGGGGCAGGGCAGGGCAAGTAAGGGCTTCGGCAAGGCAAGGCTTGGTTTGGATTTGCAAGGCAAGGCAAGGCAAGGAGACGATCAGAAGGGCCCTCAGAAGAGAGCGCGACTCGAATTTCTGGAAGCTTGTACTTGATCCTCCTCCACGTGCCTCCGATCTCACACGATCTCTATCCGTATTTATCCTTATGACAGGTCTCTTTCTCGAGATTGCTGAAGAATCTTCCGAAGAATATGCTTAGCAAACACGAAACAACATGACGAGATGTGATGAAAAAGACAGTAACAAGCAAGCAATCGAAGCAAGCAAGCGAGCAAGCAAAGCAAAGCAAAGTCAAAGTACTGACCTTTTCCGCCCTTGCCTGCCTGCCTGCCTCGGCCTCGGCCTCGGCCTCGGCCTCGGCATCGGCATCGGCATCGGGGAGCACAACCGCTCCTCCTCTGGCCCCCCCTACGGAAAACGGAACGCTCCCCTCTTCCCCGAACCAATCTCTGACATCCATCCTCTGTTGATGATCCATCCCCATCCCATCTATCGCCACCATCTCCAAGGACACAAGAAAACACTCCACTTGAAAAGCACGAAAGAAAAGAAAAGAAGAAAAGAAAAGAAGAAAAGAAAAGAAACGAAAAGAAAAAAAGAAAAGAGAAAAAAAAAACAGAAAAAAGGAAAAGAGAGAAAAAAGGACCCCGAGTCTCACACAAACCAAACCAGCAGGACATCAAAAGTCAGTACGGGTACCATATTGATCCGAGCAGTGATCGCCACTACCGACCGTACGCATCACCCGAACGTTGGTGTGGACAGGACAAGACTGGGCTGGGCGCTACTTAAGTAATCTGAAGCTACGTAACCTACCCGGTCGGAAAGACTAGTAGCGCCAAAGCCGATGGCGATTTCTATTACAGTACCTATTACGGTACCGGTATTTCCATGACCTTACTGTATATTCCCGTCTCGACCCTTCCTGACTGGACTACGGATGGACTACGGAGTAGAGCGGCGGGACGTACTAGCGGCGTCAACAAAAGAACCGCATCACCACCCATCACCACCACCACCACCACCACCACCACCACCACCACCACCACCACCTCCACCACTACCACCACCATCACCACCACCACCATACAACCACAACAAGCCGCAAATTCAAAACATGAGCAGCGGGAGAGACACCATCGTGACGGACGCTTGACTCGAGGATATGCAGAACGTGCGCGGCCTTGCCGTTTCCTCCCATGCGGCGGCCCGGGGATCTCCATCCCGTCCAACCCAATCCAATCCAATCCAATCCAATCAATCCAAGCCAATATCCAATCCTCAATGCAATCCCACCTCGAGGCTGTTGCAGCTCACAGCACATCCCCAACGCAATAATTTCAAGTCAGACGATACCAAAAGAAGAAAGAAGAAGACGAAGAAAAGCACAGAAAGGCAAGAAGATGAAGACGAAGAAAAGCAAAGAAAGGCAAGAAGAAGGAGAAGAAAAAAAGCAAAGAAAGGCACCTACTTCTGCTTCCCCGGGCAAAAAACAAAAAACAAAAAAGAAGAAAAGAAAAGTAAACACCCGTCCCCCCGTCCCCCTCCCCCTACGCACAGGTCTCGAAGAGGAGCGAGCCTTGCATTCGGCAAAAAGGCACCCCAGCCTCCACTGCGGGGCGGCCGCCCCCAAAGCCTAATACTGCGATTCGGAGTGCTGCTGCGCCAAAACATTCCGTTTTTCTTCCTCTTCTTCTTCTCTCCTTTTCTTCAAATGTCTGGAGGGTCCTTTTTTAAATTCCTTTTTCGAATGGTCCGCGGTCTCAGACCGAACTCGGGAAGCGAAGCGATCACACCCCCATGGTGGCCACCGCCGCCACCGCCGCCACTGTGCCAATGCTCTGTACAGCGCCGCCGTGTCACCTGGAGCGGCAGCGGTAAGTTCGACGCCGATGACGGTGACATAATTTCTTTCTTGCCTTTATGCCTTCATGCGTTCGTTGCTTCCGTCCCGTTTCCGAGCGCGGGGTTTGAAAAAGTCAAGTCAAGGAAAGGAACTATTCATCCTGTCTCGCGATGCCTCGTCTGCTTGCTGCCCCATCCCGTCCGTGAACACATGCTACGGTCCAAGGGAGAGGAGACCGGTTCTGTCGGTGGGTACCACGTTCTAGACCTTCTTGCTCTGCACATCTTAGCCTGATCTTCCGGGATCTACCTCTGATCATTGCTTCGACTTCCGCCTTTTCGTCAAGGGAGGCCTCACATTATCTGACTGAGTTGCACTGTTTTGTATTTTGTTCTACTCGGAGGAATCTGAGAGCCAGGCCTGATCTGGATTCTGAAAAGGGTTGTGGCGGATTGATTTGTCTTTCGTAGTGGGGTATGTGCGTTTTCTTTCTGGTGAAGAAGCCGTGGGGGTGGGGGGGAAGCGAAAGTAAACAACACATGTTATTGACGCAATATGCAACAGCCCAGCCGATGACGAAGCTGGGTTGAAGTGAGCTGAGCTGCTTCCCCGGAAGCTAGTAGTACTTGCTGTATTTCCTAGCCGAACTCAGACCCCAGGATCGAGTAAAGCGCGAGTTGATGCTTTACGGTATCCCAGCTGACTGCGAAGCCTCTAACTACCTCGGTACAGGCATAAGTACTACGTACTACGTAGTACGTACGTAGTATTACCCCTCGAGGGTGCGTCAAAGGTTTAGTTCCCACTATAAACCCCTGATGACCCTATCCTTAAGGGGGATACTTACGTCTGGGACGTAGTAGTAGTAACTACTGAATCCCCGATGGCGCAAAGTATTGCATTTCTGTTTCTATTCTCTCCTGTACATCTCTTCCTCTACGTCCTCTTTATCAGAAGAGATCCCTCGCCTCTTTTCTTCTGCTCCCTCCTCTCCATCAAGAAGATCTCTCTCCTCTCCCCTCGACTAAAAAGGTCTGACTCTCTCCCCAAAAACCCAAGTTCTACCTACCTACCTCCACAGCTACACCTCTCGCCTCCCATCCATCTATCCAACCCAGCCAGCCCAACCCAATCCAATCAAATCAGTAATCACAAACTACCCAGTACCACCACCACCACCACCATCATCATCACTACTTACGACCACCACCTCCACCCCAGCCTGCATGCCGCAAGCCGCAATATCAGCATCCCTCCCTCCCTTCCCCGGTAGATAAATCCAGATCTAAAGTACCCCTCGCTGCTTTCCTTTCTATTTCTTTTCCTTTTTTTTTTTTCTCTCTTCCTTTTCCTTTTTTCTTTCCTTCAACTAAATATAAACTAAACTAGATTAAACTAAATTAAACTAGACTTGAAGTAAACTTGAGGTAAAGTAAAGTAGACTGAAGTAAACTTCAGGTAAACTAAACTAAACTAAACTAAACTAAACTAAACTAAACTAAACTAAATTAAACTAGGCTAAACTAAACCAAATTAAACTAAACTAAATCAAACTAAACTAAACTAAACTAAACTAACCTAACCTAACCTAACCTAAACTAAACTAAACTAAACTAAACTAAACTAAACTAAACTAAACTAAACTAAACTAAACTAAACTAAACTAAACTAAACTAAACTAAACTAAACTAAACTAAACTAAACTAAACTAAACTAAACTAAACCAAACATGAAGTAAAAATCAAACTCGGCTCGAACCATATAAATATACAGCAAAGAATATATTCAAAATAACAATACCCTTTTCTTCTACTTGCTTGTGTCCTATAATAGTACACTATTACTATTACTATTATTACTACTACATCATTACCATACCTACCGCACCGGCTACGATATCGACACTTTTGCGATTTAGTATTTTGTTGTTGTTAATAGATAGATTGATAGATAGATAGATGTTTATCCACATCTAAAGCACTGAATCACAGTATGCACGAATAGAGTAGGTAGAGGGACTGCTGCTGCTGCGGTGATATCTCCATCTTTTTTTCTTGCTATATACTTATATATTTATACATCTATACACCTACCTCCCACTTGTTTCCTTCTGCTGCTCCTTCGCCATCCTCCTTCACCACCTCCATCTTCTGTCTATCTATCCCTCCTCCTCCTCTTCCTCCTCCTCCTCCTCTTCATCATCAGCTCAACTCAACCCACTCTCCGACCACACTCCACCACATCACACCAAAAAGCCAACCAACCACCCCAACTTTCCAACTCCACTCCATCCATCCCATTCCATTCCCAAGCAGGTAAGCAGGTAGGCAATTAATCAAGCAAGTATGCAAGCAATCAACCCACCAACTAGAAAACCCAAGCAAGCAATCAAGCAAGCAATCAACCACCTAACCAATCTCAAGCGAAACACAAACAGACCTTCTCTCCATCCACCCATTCATCCATCCATCCATCCATCCATCCATCCATCCACCCATCTATCCATCTAGCAAAGCTCATACCCAACTAGCTGTTCACCACCCAAGTCCAGCGATTGAGTCTGATATTCAAATTATGATCATATGATACTATACACAGATAAAAATGCTATCCGGTAATGCACTGGTTTCACACTCCGAAAAATTTCCTTTTCCCCAACTCGGCCGTGAAGTAAAAACCTCGCTTCCATCCCTCCCAACACCGCTTCATCACCCCCAGGTATCCTGTATTTCCACAAAAAAACTTTTCCCCTTACCCATAATCTCCGCGGCTCATCTTTTGTCCTCACCTCTGTACCCCCTCCAACAGCCCCGCTTCCTTCACCAGTCGCCAGAAGCTCCCCCGGAGCTCCAACAACTCAGCCGGCGTCCCAAACTCCTCCACGCGCCCCTTGTCCAGCACAACGATGCGGTCAGAGTCCAGGATCGTGTTGATGCGGTGTGCAATGGTGATGATAGTGCGCTTGCTGAAGAGCGGGCTTCGCAGCGTCGTCTGCAGCAGGGCGTCCGTCTCGACGTCCACCGCCGCCGTGGCCTCGTCCAGGATGAGGATGTTGGACGGGGTGAGGAGGGCCCGGGCTAGAGAGACGAGCTGGCGCTGGCCTTGCGAGAGATTGGAGCCACTGTTGTGCGGGGCGTCAGTTATTGATGTTGCGTGCTTTCTGTCTTCTGATTGGATTGGTGGGGGGAGGTGTGATGTTGTGAACGGAGAAGGGAGGTGTGGGGTTGTAGGATGGTGAGAATAGAAGAGGGTGGTTGGTGTGCTTGGAGTTGTGCAATGTAACCCCAATACCACCGACCGAGTACACAGTACAGCACTCAGGGGAAGGCTTCAGCAAGCCCAGCACCTACGAGGCAGACAAAAAAAGCCAAGCAAGGAAGCACAGCTCGCACATACGCGACGGTTTGGCATGTGAACAACCGTGTGCCCACTACCTGAGCCTTCGCATATTGCGCTGACTGGGAGAGAGGAGGTTGGGCACGGAAGCATGCACCATAACAATACAGCCATAAAACAACGGTGGTGGAAGGATCCAAGGCAGGGGACGACAAGCAGATAAGGAACAACACTCAAGGACTCACCCCTCCTGAATCTTCGCTTCCAGCCCACCATTCATACTGCTAACGTGCTCTTTCAGCCTAGCATGTTCTGCACAGCCAATTCGTCAGCCGAAATCCCCGGCACGATTCGCCGCTTGCAGATTCTGAGGAATCAGGTACCACAGCGCCACTGACATATTGGCGCCTGCCTCGTCCAACCCCGGCCCTATCCCCGTCCCCAGAATCCCGTATAATGTGACGGTCGAAAAAAAAAAAAAAAAAAAAAAAAAAAAAAAAAGGCTTTAAAGACTTAAGAAGGATTGGGAGCAGACTTACCCAGCACGCTCCACAACTCCGTATCATCATGCACATGTCCAGGGTCAAGGTTATCCCGAATCGTCCCCTCAAAAAGAGCCGCATCCTGCGGAATGATCGCCAGCCTGCGCCTCAAATCCAGTAGCCCAATCGTCGACGTGTTCAGCGCATCAATACTGATATTTCCCTCGCTCGGCTCGATAATCCGAAACAGCGCCAGCGTAAGCGAACTCTTTCCCGCCCCCGTTCTCCCCACAACCCCGATCTTCTCGTGAGGCTTGATGTCAAGGTTGATATCCTTCAGCACGAGGTCGAGCTCGGGTCGGTACCGGGTGCTGTAGTTCTTGAACTCGACCGCGCCAGACGCAGGCCAGGAGATGGGAGGGCGGTGCCGGTGCAGGACCTCGGGCGCTTCGCTCTCGAGGCGTGCGTACTCGAGCACGCGCTCGACGGAGACGATGTTCGTTTCGACTTCGACGGTCTGGCGCACTATCCAGTTGAGTGATTGGGTGATTTGCAGCGCGTAGGACATTGCGAGACCGACGAAGCCGGCGGAGAGGCCGCTGCCGGTGGCTACCGAGATGATAGCAAAGCCAGCTGCACTCAGGATGATAATTGATCCTAGGAATTCCAGTCGCACAGCGAGCCATCTGGATCCATTCTATAAGCAAGTGGGAACCCGCAGCAAGAGGGAGGGTCACGTACCGATTCGCGTTGATCGAGGGGAAGTACGCGCGGAGATTTGCGTCCACGCGCCACTCGTTCTCCATTGCGAAACGCTGCTGCTGGTGGTAGGCCCGAATGGTCGTGATACCGCCCAGCGACTCTTGGAAATGCGCATAGATAGGGCTTTTACTTACGGAGTCCAGTCTCTTGAGCTCCCGGGAAGTGCGGAGATAGTAGCGTTGGACCCAGTAGTACACACCTCCCAAGGGGAGAATGAGGGCAGTGAAAGCAGGGGTCGCCGTCGAGATGACAGCTAACGTGAACATGGCCCGAGCGCTGTTGACGAATAGCATGTTAAACGTGCGTGCAAGGACCTAACTCACTGTCAATCTCGAGCTGGCAGCTTGGTAGCACAGATAAAACTCACTTCATCGACCCGGTAAATATCGCTAAGCGGTGGCGGTTGGTGTCAGTAAAGCAGCGGAACACTAGGGTGGCACAACATCGAGCATCGACAAATAACAGTCCGCGATACGAACTGCATATGCAACGTGCTTGATGCAACGCTGCGGGGTCTCCAACCACTTGGTGGCACCAGTGCTGAGGGGAGAGTCAAGAATCCTCGAGTCAAGCTTTCTATGTAGCTCGGGCAACCCCGCAGCAGCAAAGTAAGCAAACACTATGGAAGGAAGAAAGAACCGCCAACCACTCCTCAAATTCGGATCGCAGCAGACGGCAAGGATTGAAAGTAAACGCACCTAGAGAATCTGTTGAGGATACGCCCAGCCGGAGTCCTACGCACGTCAGTCAGTCACCATCCCACAATCTTGGCCTCAGAGCAAGGCACTCACGTCTCGAAAAAGCTCATCGGCGATCTGAAAATGGCAAACGCCATCCTCTCGTGGAGTTTCCTCGACGCCTACGGGGCGGAGTTTAGCTTTGTGCCGTCTTGCATCCTGCAGATCCCCCGAGCAAACTTACCTCAATAGAACAGAAGATCCAGAGGATGAGTGTTTGCACGACGACAAGCAGAGCACCGCCGATGCCGAACGCAAAGTAGACGCCGATGTACTTGCCGACTTCCGGGTTGCCATCCGCGCGCTCATTCCTGTCGGCCCACCGGTTAAGCCAAACGCTGCCACCTGCGATCAAAAGTAAGCGTCACACGACAAAAAGGGGTGGGAATTTCCAGAATGGGCGAGCTCTGCATGGGAAACAGAGACAAGATGCAGCTTACCGATCTGTGCTGTTTGCCCGCCGATTAGCATGAGCCCGTACAGGCCCACGGCATACAGATTGCTCGTCTTGGCGTATTCGGCATACACTGGTCAATACAATTTAGCATGGATACGCTCCGGCAACCGGGTAACGAAGCTTACCGTCCCATTTGACCTTGCCCTGTTCCGAATGTTCTTTGTTCTTGCTCTTATGGCCTTCCTCCTCATCACGCAGTTTGCCTCGCGGACCCTTGAAGCTGGCGGTACTGGCTCGTCTCAGGGTCCCGCTACTTCCCTTACGCTTCTTGACACCTGACCCTCCCGGTCGAATAGGCTGGAGTTCAGTCAAGTGCTCTTGGGCCTCTTCCATCTCATCTTCTTTCTCGTCATCGAGAGCTTGGTCAGTATCGATGATTGTCGAGGAATTGCTGGAAGTGGTTGACGTTTCTGCTGAGGACTCCTGATTGTTCAGAGTCTTGATCAGGTTTGCAATCTCCCCCTTCATTGCCATGACCTGATTATGAGTACCACGCTCGATGATCTTGCCGTCTCTGATCAGACAAATGAAGTCAGACTCCAACAGGACCGGGATGGAGTTGGTAGCCAAAACCCTTGTTTTGCTCTTTAGCAATCCATTGGAACCAAGAACATTATCGATGAGATGTCTCCCAACATGTTGATCAACAGCCGACAGACAGTCATCGAGAAGGTAAATATCAGCCCTGGCGTAGACAGCGCGCGCAAGCGTCAATCGCGCTTTCTGGCCCCCAGAAAGCGAGATTCCACGCTCTCCAACTTCCGTCTCATCGCCGTCAGGCAATTGAGCGAAATCCTCGGTCAACGCGCAAGCGTGGACGCACTTTTCGTAGAAAACTTCATCGAATTTGTGCCCGAAGGTAATATTCTCTTTGACACTTGCATTCATGACCCAGGCTTGCTGAGCCACATATGCCGTCTTTCCAGCAACCTCAACATGGCCCCTGACTTTCCACAGATCTCCGAGGATGGCTTGGAGAAATGATGACTTGCCGGCTCCGACTCTGCCAACAATGCAGGTAAGCTCGCCCTTGGAGGCGGTGAAATTGATATCCTCAAGTGCGTTTCGGCCAGCGTGTCTATCCCAGGAAAATGTCCCGTCGCGAATCTTGAGAGACTCTTCGCCGTTCTCCTCAACGGCATCTTTCAGAAGGACTGCATCTGGTTGGAGCTCTTCGGCAGTGAAGAACGCAGTCAATCGGCCGACAGCCACGGAAGCTTCGATGATGGAAGTGATGACCATGGGCAAGATTGCGAGGGGAAAAGTAAGGAGATTGAATAGCGTCAGGGCCGGGAACACAATATCGGTGGTCAAGGGTCTGTCTTGAGTAAGGACGAAGACGGTGAAGGTCGAGCAGGAGACCAGAAACGGAGTGGTGGACCAGGTGAAAGTAGCAATAGCTTGAGCGGCACCAATCTTTCTCAGAGTCTTCAATTCGAGGTCGTTTCGTACGTAGTTGAGCTTCTGCATAAAAGCGCTTCCCCAAGCGTAGAGTTTGATGCTCTTCATATTGTTGACAATCTCAGCAATAAGTCGAGTTCTTTGATCCTATGATGCAGTATGATTAGATCTGTTGCCCATCTCGGCTGAAGAGCGTATTGTCAAACTGAATTTACAAGAGCGGGGGCGCTTTCGCTTAGAAAGGGGGCAACGGGGCAGGATCCACTCGAGAGTAAACACACCTTATTTTTCATCTGTTCCTTCTGCAACGTCTTCATCATCCGCGCAATCAACCCGTTGATAGGAATCATCAAAATCATCGCGCCCACACCCGCCAGCATACTCAGCCCAAGCAGCTGATAAAGACTGACCATACACAAAATAATCTGGTAAGGCGCGCTCCACAGCTGCTGTCCATACTGCGTTAGATCCTGCAGTCTCTGCGTATCCACCGCCATATAATTGACGATATCGCCTGTGCTCTTCGATGCTCGCCCTTCATTTGACAGTTTCAGGGACTTGCCGTAAATGGCTGCCGTCAGCGCTGTCTTAATACGCATACCCGTCTCGAAAGCACGCTGGAAGTATTGGTGCAAGGCCATAGTCTGGCCGACCGAGACGGCGAACATAGCGATTGCGATAGCCGCGCCGCGGATCACAGGCTCCGGCTCCCTGCCCTCACGGTACGAATCCACGAATTTGATCAACAACCTCAACAGCTGCGGCTGCACGAACGCCAAGGTATCGGACACCATCTTGAACAAACTACCTCTCACATATGGTCCACTGAATGAACGGAAAATCGCCATCCAGAGACTTGGGTTTTTCTTGTGGGCAATCTCCTTGTCCCAGGCCTTCTTGAAGGTCTCACCGGTCGACTTGGTGGTATCGCGTTTCGCGAGGTTCCAGAGGTCGTCCTCATTCAGGAATTTCTTGTAGCCATGGCGCATCATGGGCGTCATCCAACTGAACGTCAAGATGGAGAAGACAGTCGCGTATTCAACCGGGCACTCGTCTTCGTCGCCCACCACCTGGTAGTCGGACTTCTCCTTCGGCACCAGCCACTCCCATCCAAATTCCACCCACGCGAGTCCGTAACCGACGCAGTATGCCACGAAGTATGGGAGATGGTGGTGATAGACTTGCTGCGAGAGGAGGGAGCGCAGTTTCACGGACCACGCGATGAGTAGGAAGAGCCAGTAGAACAACACCACTCCATTAGGATTCCGTAACCGATCGTGTTCCAGCCATTGAATCGTGAAGATGACGCCCAGCGAAAGAACAGTCAGCACGCTGGTCCAGAAGCGGAAGTCGCCCGCCCAGACGTTGGGATAGTTGAGGATCTGGAAGACGAGTTGGAGGGCCACGGAAAGAGCTATAGCCACAATAGTTGCCTATACCCAGTCAGCGATAATCCTTCCTAGCCTAACATAACCCCCTAGCAAGAAGACCCATGAGAGAAGACCAATACTAATCCCTTTACATCTGCCCCAAGAACATCCGATATTCGATAGAAGATAGACCTACCATCTTTCCCCCCTCTGCCCAACCCCTCCCCCTCCCCTCCATGCCACCCAACTTCCCCTTCCGCCTTAGCAACCACCACACCGCGCCCGCCCCAAACAGGATCCCGAAGGCCGCCACGCTGCTGACCCAGACATCCATGAAGCACGGCGTGAAATCGTATCGGATCGGGCTCAGCGGGCCCCATCCTTCGCGGTTGCCACAGAACGGCTGGTGGCCGCTGTGTTGGGACACGGCGGACATGTAGTCGCTACCATCTTGCAGCGGCGCAGAGTGGAGGCCGAAGAAGGAGCCTGTGGATAGGATTCTCTGCGCCATATTTTTTTGGTAGCCAGCTGCTTGCCTGCCTGTCTAAGCAGCTTCTCGATCGATCGTTTCTCTCCCTATCTTTTCTCGGTAGCGTGTTCGATTCTGTATTCTCGTTGCAGGGATGTTCCGCCGTTTTGGCGTATTGTGAGGCGCGTTGTAGTCGCCTTTTTATTATCGTGGAGGGAAATGTCGGTGTTGGCTGGCGTTGGTGTTGCCGCTGAGAGAAGAGAAGAGAAGCTCGGCAAAAGCAAGTCGCTTGGGCAATCTATCAATCCACCCTTCTGGGTCCCGGGCCGTTATGCTATCAAAACATTTCGTTTCGTCAGCGGTCTGGCTAGCTCTTATCGGCATTGAGCTTCTCAATCTCTCCGATGCCTGCATACCCCACTTTATACTTACCCAGTAAGGCATTACCTCGAGTGCTTCAGAGGTGCAGTTGTGGCTTACAATATCCTATCTACCTAGGTAGGTAGGTATATTAAAGTTACCTATGATTCCCTCTACAGAGTCTATGATAGAGAATTGCGCATATAAGGAGACAAGGTAAGTAAGTATTAGGAAAGTTACTTCGTAGGGCAAGTAAGCCTTGCTTGCTCTTACGTATAATAATTGGTAGACGTCATCGATCAAGCATTTCCGGGACCTTCTTTCCCGAATTTCTACTTAGCCGTCAATCAAAATCAGCCTTTCCCGCCCGGATAACGCAGCCTCGCTGACAAGGCTGTTGTCTATGTTTATGTATCTCTATCTACCTACCTCTTCGCATTTTCAACTTCTCCATCAGAGCATAGAGCCTAATAAATGTACCATGTCGTCAATTGTCCTTTCGGCTGTGATACTGGGCTGGTCTTACAGATCTCTCTCTGCAAAAGTTCGAGCATCTTCTTGTCAAAAGTGACTCTACATCTTGAACACGCATCACGATACTGAACGTTAACGTTCTTTCAATGCAATCCTCTTCATTTACTTCCTATGACACACACTGGGAATTCTTTGCAAACCGCAAACGCCAAGAACAAAGAAAGAAAATGCATACCCCGACCTCAGTGTTTTGCGTTCTAGGAGTCCGATTTGTCCATCATCAAATATCTCCCGATTGTGCGCGATAAGAGAAAGGAACTGGCTACACTCAAGCTCAGCTAAGGAGAGCCTCAAGAAGCCGGTGATGCGAAAAGCAGTGACCAAGAGGAAAAGTGAGAACTGAATCAATGTCCATACAAGAAGAGCGAGAGGCAGCGACTGTCGGAGTTCGTAAAATCGTATGTAAGGGTATCATCATATCGAAGAAGCCGTCGCATACCCAAGCGTCACACTGACTGAGGGCCACCCAAGGTTCAAGATGCAAGCGTCTAGTTTTCGAGGGGTCCTTCATCTTTCTTAGGAGCAAGACCGGCGCTTTGACAAGTCTTCTTCCAGGTCTCAACCTCACGCCATGCGCGTTCGCACTCGGCCTTCAGCTTGTCGTTACTTGCGCTCAACTCAGCAATAGCTTGTTCTGTCAAGAGCTTCTCTAGGGTCCACTTCTCGATATTCTGCGTCTCGTTCTCCTTCAATTGTGTGATGAATTGGACTGCACGCTGCAGGATCGAGCCTTTGTTCTTCTCGCAGCCGGGGACGATCTTGGCCAACTCATTGATCCCTTCATTGATGGTCTCTCTGCGACGGCGCTCGACTACATTTACTGTTAGCGCATGCCAAAATGTGCTGGCCGTGTCCAAACTTGCCTTCCTTGTGGTTGTCCTTGCGAACCTTATGCCACTCGTCGGATCCAACCGCTGGCTTGCCTCTGCTCCTCTCGACAGGTTCCTGGCCGTAGCCGGAGTAGCCACCGTCATTCTGGCTGTTATCCATGTAAGGGTTGTCGCGACCACCGTCGGAATCTTGGGTAGCGAATGAGACGTCGGTGGCTTGCGGAACGGTCATAGTCGGGTAGATGCCAGCGAGCGCAGCTTGAGCGGTGGCCTCATGCTGATTTGAACCGTTGTGGTTGTCGAGTTGGGCCTGGTGGTGGAGGTTGTTATAATCCTGGAGCGCCTCAACGTCCTGCTGATCCTTACTAGCATTGTTGGGTGAGATACGCTTGTTGTTACCTCGTCGTGTGTCATCAGCTGATTCAGAATCCCGCTTCCGCTTTTGGGAGATGTCTTCGCGCATAGCGTTTGCGACCTCTTGCAAGCCTTGTTCAAGATCCATGTCTGACATTATAACCGTTATGCCCTACTCGTGACGAGCCTTGCGATATGATTCGTAGGTCTGGTGAGGGAAAAGGTCCCGAGAGGCGCAGATGACCTCGAGGGTTGGCAGGAAGTATTAAGGCTGGAGCTGTTCCGTCGGGGCGAAAGATGACGTGTTGTACCGGCCTCTGTACAGGTACAACGAATCGATCTACTGCGTGCGATCCTCAACTCGAAGAGAGGTCTGGGTGATTCGCGCCGATGAGAGTTCTCGAAGCGCTCCGCTGCAGTAGTTCGCTCAGTCTCTTCTCGCGACGAACGTTTTTGTAACCTTCGTAGTTGTACCTACACTGTCAGCACGTGTCATTGCAGATAAGTACCACATTGCAATTGCACTTTTTGATGCGCTGACGGGGGATGCGATGCGATGGCCATGAAATTGTTCTGCCCTGCCCTCAGAGGATTGATATCCGTTCGACAGGTCATATTAGGGCGAAAAACACACGCGCTGGCGAAGTACAGTCTGAAGCGTGAGCGCGAGAGAGCTTGACACTGCTGCTGCTGCTGCTGCTGCTGTTGCTTGCAAACAAAGACATTGTTTGAGTTGCAGCACGGTACGGTACAGGGAGCGAAGACTTATGGCTGGTCGGCGTGATGTGACATTGAAGGGAAGAAGCAGGAGATTCGGTGTTTGCGATCCGATGGGCGGGCAGGGCAAAGCGCGCTGGACTTGGGCCAACAGTGAAGTCCGAGCATTGGGCGTGACGAGGTCGTGACCTTGAACGGGGAGCTGGACCACTGCGATGCGACGTGACCGAAGCTGGTGGTAGTGACACCAACTGAATGGAATCGCCGAGATGGGCAGAACAGGACCGTAGTGATGCGAATTGGGAGAAGGACGAAGTGCAAGGAAAAGTAGAAAATGCTTACCTATTGTATTTGTTGTATTCTATTGTACTGGATAGGTAGGGATTGGATTGTAGGTCTGCTGCCCACGCGACTTGTATTGCGGCGACGCGTCAATTTCTACAATCTCGACAATCCGAGGACAATAGCAAGATCAAGAAGGTTCCCGATCAAGTCCAATCCAGTCCGACGGGGAGATAGAGAGTCGTCGGGTCGAGGTGAGGGAGGAGGCGGACGAAGGTGAGGTGAGGTCACGTTGACCGAAAGACTTGTCGTTTTTAAAAAAACGAACGTGAGAAAATCGTGCACCAGACAGGTCTGCGAAAGAGGATCGTGATGGATTTTTGCGGTCACAATGTCCGATAGACACCTTTATGTTATCGATGGCGAAGACCCGACCTTGGATGGAGTTGAGGAAGAGTTGTAAAAACTCGGACACGTGCGGCCAGCACCTGATCAAGCGTGACGCTAGCAGAGGCCCCGCTATGAGGAGCAGGGGTGCGTTCGGCAAGGGGAAGACAGAGAGAGGGTTCCAGGTCAGATGACCAGCTCGAGCTCGAGGGGAGAGTGGGAATACCGGTACGGGAGATAGATGAACGGCTAGATGAATAAAGACATTGGACTCTGATTCCACGGTTCAAGATTCAACGATTCATGGGATGGAGTAAATGCTCAGGCTAAGCTAGGTCAAGATTTCAGCTACCGGTATGGAGCATTCTTCAAGTATTCCTGTCTAGTCCCTTGAGGTAAAGCGCGGCAGTAGGCAAATGCTTCAAGTGCGATCGCCATGCCAAGAGGCTGCGATGCGATGGGTAGTCGAGGCCAGCCTTGTCAGGACTCTTGGAGACGTAACGCTCCGAAATCTATGAATGAGCCTACGTGGGATGGATGATTATTGATGACGGCAATGATGTGCAGCTATCGCACCGTCCATTAATCAAGAAAATACGGCGTAGAAGTGTGTTGACTTGGGCCAAGATCAAAGTGTGCTACGGACGACTGTGGTTGAGGGTTGAGATACGGTACCTACCGGTAATCTCCAAAAATCTATACGTACAGAGATGCATTCACTAAGCACACACCCCATACCCAGAGCATGGGGATGACGGGGAGGAAGTTCCGAGGCAAAGGCTCACGCGAGCTCTTGCACTCTCCAGCAACAACAGCACCCGACTATACTACATACTTATCACGGAACATTTGCCAGATCGTTCGACTCCCACACCAACTAGATACATTACGAAGAGAAGAGCGAGATCAAAAATATACGGTTACCTCCTCCTCCTCCTCCTCCTCCTCCTCCTCCTCTTCCTCCTCCCCCTCTCCCTCCTCCTCCCCCTCGCCCCAAGACAAGTAAGCCCAGAACTCCAGCCAGAGCCATCACTCCCACCACCGTCCTTGACAGCTCTCGAACGCTCCCCAAAGCACAACACATGCAACCACCCTCTCTCGTCCCAAGATGGCCGACCACATAACTTCAAAGCTCAACCCAGAGACCCACCTCATTTTGGTACTTCCATCTCCACCATCTTCACCTATACCGTCCACAACTAACAAGGGCGCCCCAGGACCAACCCCTTCTCCGTCTCCCCTTCGAGCTCCTCCGCAAAAATTTCAAGTCCGCCCACCGCTCCGTAGAAATGGATTCTTCGTCCGTCAAGTCTACCCTCAAAGAGACCGCCCTCGTCTCCCAATCTCCCTCGTCTAGCGACCCCGCCGAGATCCTCAAGAACGTCGACTCGATGCTCGTCCGCATGCGTAACCTCAAGCGCAAGCTTGCTGCTGCCTCGGAAGAAGAAGCCCGCTTGCATCAGCAGTCGGCGAGTAGGATTAAGCATATAGGGGAGCTGTACGGTATGCAGAGCTTAGATGACGTGAAGTACGAGGAGTGGAGTCGGACGCGGCTGGACAGGTTATTGGTAGACTATCTGCTCAGGAATGGGTATAGGCAGAGCGCAGGGGCGCTGGCGAGGGAGAAGGGCATTGAGGAGTTGGTGGATGTGGAGACTTTTGTGCAGATGGGGAAGATCAGAGAATCTCTGCTGAACGGGAGGACACAGGAAGCCTTGGCGTGGTGTCAGGAGAACAAGAAGGATTTGCGGAGGATGGAGGTATATTTTCTTTATTTCTTTACACATGTGAAGGGGAATGCGACTGACACAGAGGCAGAGTAGTCTCGAGTTCATGCTCCGCTTTCAGCAGTACATCGAGTTGGTGCGCAGTCAGGAACAGGCGAAGCTGCTGGAGAGTATTGCGCACGCAAAAAAGTACTTACTACCCTTTCGAGAAGCATATCCGAAGGAGGTGCAACAAGCCTGTGGACTTCTCGCATTTCCTCCCACGACGAGAGCAGAGGCATATTCCGTAAATTCCCCATCTTGCCAGTCTACACACATCTCACTTAATTACGCACAGGAACTATACTCGTTCACTCGCTGGACCACCCTCTCCAACCTCTTCGCAACAACCCACAACGCCCTGCTTTCTCTCCCCTCCGTCCCTCTCCTTCACATTGCCCTCTCGGCCGGCCTCTCCGCCCTCAAAACCCCCTCCTGCCACTCCTCACACCACCTCCCCTCCTCCTCTTCCACCCGCCCCCAAACTCAAACCCAATCCCAATCCATTTCACCCACCTCGTCCTCCTCACTAACAACATCCGTCTGCCCCATCTGCTCTACCGAGCTTAACGATCTCGCCCGCAACGTACCCTACGCGCACCACACCACCAGCCACGTGGAAAGCGATTTAGTGCTGCTGCCGAACAATTGCGTCTATGGACTCGAAAGGCTTGAAGAATATAGTCGGAAAGCAGGCTTGGAGAAGGGGTGGGTGAGGGATTTGAGGGAAGGCGGCAGCGGGAAATTGTACAAGGTTGAGGATTTAAAGAAAGTGTACATTTCATAGACAGCGATCGATGGCTTTAAGCAATGGATAGAATACTTTGATGCTATGAAGATAGTATCGTCGATTGCTTGCCTCAAACTCTTCACCTATGTGTATATGTGTCCCTTTTCTCTTCTTAATGGTTGAAATCACGAAAATTAAACGGGCTCTAGAGATGGTATTGGATTTTGTTGTTGTATTTATTAACGTCGGGCGGGTATCCAAGACGCAATGCTTGGACCCTAGGGCCTCTTATAAGGTACGGCGACGTGCTAAGTAGAGGAACTATATATAAAGTATTATTTAATCGAGAATAAAAACCACGTTAAAGAAAGGCTTTCTTTCGAGAAGCCTCGGGTCTCTCATCCCGCGATATCGCATAACCTTTATAACTTTCAAAAGCAATTCAAGTTAGTACAGCGCAGCTGCTATCGATTATGCTTTTTTTTTTCTACGAATAAGATAGATCGCAGATAAGATATATCTTCGTCGAAAGAAAAACTTCACAAGCAAGTTACAGCGTAAGTAACGTATATCGGTGTCGATTATCGAAATAATTCGAGGCCGGACCGGGATTAGCTAGGTGGCCTCTTCGAAAGCGCGATTTCGTAGATCGTCTTAAATCCTCTCTCATCTCTTTCACCTCGTTCCCTTTTTTATCGCAAATGCTTTTAATATTTTCAATCGGTATGCCTGTGGAGTATAAATCGTCATCGGCGTGGTAATCGAGGTATGAAGAGGAGGCTCGTTCGGATCGCTGGTAAAAGAAAATCTCTTCGGAAAGGGTACCTTGATTTGATTTTGGCTTTCGAGACTCTCCTTGCTGCAGGAAAGAAAGCTGGAGGTTCGTGAGAGGCATCTCGTACGAGTAAAGAATCGTAGCCCTTCAGATGGTAGTGGATAGTTTGATGCATGGGTAGATTGATAGATGAGTGTATGTTTTAGGATTTTGGATCCGGGGTTTGGGGTGCGGGGTTTGGAATTTGATGGTGATTTCTGATATATGGATGCATAGATGAGTGGATGGTTGGTAAGTTAGATGCTTGGATGGGTATACCGGTATACATGTTTGTATATCTTTTCTGTATGGTTGAAGTGGTGAATTCTAGAAGATGATCAGCAGAACTCCGATTTAATTCTCGAGGTTGGGATGAGGTTGTTGGGAGGTGTGTAGAGAGATGGATGGGTGGATAGGTAGATGGACGTTGTGTATGGTGAAGTGAAGGAGAGAGAGGTGAAGTGAAGGAAAGTGAAGTGAAGTACGGTGAGGGAAAGTAAAGGAAAGTGAGGGAAAGTAAGGGAGAGTGAAGGAAAGTAAAGGAAAGTGAAGTAAAGTAAAACAAAGGAAAGGTAAAGAGAAGAAAGTAAAGGAAAAGAAAATCAAAGTAAAGTAAAGTGAGGTAAAGTAAATTAAAGTAAAAGAAAGTAAAGGGAAGAAAAGTAAAGGAAAGTGATGTAAAGTAAAGTAAAGTGAAGTGAAGTAAAGTGAAGTAAAGTAAAAAAAAGTGAAAAAAAAAAAAAAAAAAAAAAAAGGAAAGTCAAAGTCAAAGCAGAAAGTAAAAGTAAACAAACCGCTGCAAGCAGGATTAAGTTTAACCAAGAAGCGAGCGTGATATTTACTTTACATAATTTGCAATTGGAATTCTGAAATTTGGTAAGTAGACGGACCCTATCCAAACGACAGATACCTCGCTCGCTGCACAGGCCAGTCACTAAGGGCCTTTTTTTTTTTTTTTTTTTAAAGGAAAAAAAAAAAACTTTAAGATTCTGTTTGAGAAACTTGAGATGTTTTTTTTTTTTCTGCTTTTGAATTTCTGAACTGGAAAGGAGAGGGGAGAGAGAGAGGGAGTAAAGAGGCCTAGAGGTAGATAGGGATACTTCCATCCTGCTTGGGCGGGCGCATTTTACGATTCTGGATGGGCACCCTGGCGAGAATATAAGATATTGTTAATTAATCAATCAGAGACATCGGATGCATACATCGTTTGGTCTTGGGTCTTGAGGGGTAGCGGTCTGTTATGCGGCAATGATTACTTCGTGTTCGTGATCTCCAATACCGCGATCCCGAAAAACGCACCCAAAAATGTAAATTCCGTCGTCGTTCGATTTACATGACCTAGGCATCGGATTCTTTCTATTCTTTTCGTCACAATGGTCGTTTCATCGTGAAAGTACCTCCTCCAATCAATCATACAGGCAATCCTCTCGCCCGCCGCGACTCCTCCTCTTTCTTTGCCTCCACCCGAGCCAAAAACTCTTGCCGGGCCTTGTAAGCGCCCCTGCTCTTCCCAGCAGCGTCAAGCTCGTCCGCGATTCCCTCTTTGTCCACGAATCCCGCCCAGTCCATAGCACTCTTCTCCACCGTGTTAAACTTCTTAACTTTCGCCTGTCCAGACAGCAGTTGTACCCCGCTATCTTTTCTCGTCCCAAAGGACAGATCAGTCCTCTGCGGCAAGCCCTCTATCACTGGTTCGAATATCGAGCGGCGGGCTTTCTTCAACGGCCGCTTGGGTTTTGTAAAGGGCGAATTCTCCTCCTCTGTAGGGGTTTCCGGGGGAGCCGTAGCGGGGTCGGGGTTCGATGCTAAGAAGAGTTTTGCTTCTGCTGAGTGTCTGGGGACGAGTTTCTGCTCTGTGTGTACTTTTCCCGCAAAGTTATATGTTCGCTTTATCATTATCAAGGAATCAGGGCCATCTCCCAGTGTGCTTGGCGATCGAGCCTTGTGGCTAGTATCTGGTAATGTGAGGGTTGTACGTTTTATTTCGGGACTCAAAGAGCCTTTCGTAGAGGAATCGATCGTCGGTTTGGGCTCTGAAGGAGACGGTGCTGTTGGTTTCCCGGATATCATGGCTTGCCAGACTGCGTCGACGTCAATGGTTGCTGCTGTCGTGTTCACCAGCGGTTTTCTCTCCACCTGCCTATTACCAATCAATACTGTATCTGCGATCCAGATTTTGATCCCACCTACTCTTGAGCCCTCATACTCCTCGTCTTAATCAATCCTCCCTCGCCCCCCTCATCCTCTACTTCCTCCTTGCTCTTCCCTTTCTTCTTCCGCCGCATCTTTGCCCCCTTCTCTATAATCGCCTCATCTCCCGAATTCTCAAACCCCAGATCCTCTGCTTCTTCATCTTGCCCTCGTTTCCTCTTCTTGGGGCCAGGTTGATTTGTTATCACCGCAGATTCTTCGGCCTCCGATTCCTCGTCCGAAGACTCTTCTGGGCCTGCAGCTGGCGCTGCATCTGGAGCGAAGTCTGAGTCCTCGTCGGAGGCATACTCCTCATCGCTGGGTATGAGTTCTGGTGGCATGATCGCGGTTGTGGGTTACTGACGTTGAAAATCCGCAAGGCTGAAAGCTTGGGTAGGCTAATAAGCCCCTGGGGATGGTCCATGTCATACCAAGCCTCGACTAGTCTCCTGAACACAACCTCCGATGAATTTTACATCGCTAAACGTGGAGGTTGCTCGATTCACAGACGTGAAAAAACTCCCTGATATACACACATCAGCATCAGCTAAACTATTTTCCCTCCCCAAAGTCAGGCACTGTCTGGAGGCGGAGTTGCGTGACCGTTGCAAAGCCAAATACTTGAAGGGCTTTAACAGGACAACCCATCTCGAAGCGGCTCTGACACAGTTGAGGGGAGTAATCCATGCGGGCTCGGGATCATTCAAATCATGTGTTACGGTTAGGGAGTACTTCCAGGGCGCCTGTGCGAACTATCATTTTCAAGATACGAAGAGATGCAGCTTTCGACTGAATTAATTATCGATTCGGGCTGGGCAACGTGTTTGGTCTGGAACTAAATGAATGACCAGGAGCTCAGGTGAGGAAGAGGTCAAGAAAACAGCTGCGCAGAACGCGATTGAAATTTTCGCCTAAGAATTCTGTTGTAGGAGAAGATGTCAAGCCTGGTGATGATTAGGATCAGGATGAGGATGAGGGCAATACTGTTGCGCCTGAACAGCGATCTTCGGAAACCGGTACAACAAAACTTCTTGACAGATTCGCATGGTGAATGGCTGGGACAAGAGAGCCTGGAAGATCAGGGGGAGACACTATGGATCTCTACCAGACGCTACTTCCAGCACATAGTACATGGTACGTTTAGGATCAGAATAATATGTCTCGGCGCAACATCGTACTGGTAGCAAGAGGTGACGAGAAGACGTCTGAGGGTTTAAAGGCGAGCATTTTGAGGTGGAGTATCGCCGAAAATGTATATCAATGGAAGCCGCGGAAGTCAATTCCGTGATAGAACGCTACACATTCCTATCAGCTGTTTTCGAAACAGTCTCCCAGCCCTAGGTCAGTGGGGTTCATGCAGAGAAGAGGCCCAGGTATTACCGAGCAAGATGGTACGTTACGACGACATGCCAATGGGGACCTTTACGGATGAAACGGGCGCAAGCATTGAAGCATTCCACTGCAGCGTTCAGAGGACAGCTGCCGTCTGAAACTTTGGACGACAAGGGAGCTACAGTAGAAAGCGGAGAGCGCACAGATCGCTAGACAGTCGAAAGCGGAGAAAAAAGGTGACGGAGAAGCTAGAAATGAAACATCAGAATTCGAAAGAGATTCGGAAAGACCAGGCCGAGGGACGTACCTGTCATCCTGGACAGGCGCGATATAAATCGGAGCAGAACCAGAGAGACCTAGAAAGGTACATAGAAGAGCTCAAGGAATTGGCTGAAGTTGATGATATGGATCTTGACGAATACGGATATGCCTCGGATTCGGGCTCCGAGGACTCGTAGAAGTCCTAGCAGCATAAATATCCCGGAGTAGTACAACCATGGTGGCCTTTACCTTTGCCTTCAGCCATATGATCAGGGTCTGTTTTGGTTGCATCGATACCGTATACTTGTACGTAGTAAGTATTTTGAAATGTGGCAGTGGTAATAGCAGTATTGAATAAAGTTTAGCGGGTTGCAAGCGATAGCCTGCCGCCCCGAGAACTTACTTTATGTGGTGCAGATACTGTCGACTGGGTTCTTGTGGAATCATGAAAGGGGAGCAGAAAGTCCTCAACCCTATTAGAAGAGGTTCTGAGTGCTACGGAGGGAAAGGAACCCTGATAGTAGAATCGAGGGTCAAACGTATTAGAGAACCAATGGGGGGGATCTTTGACCCAGTCAATGCTCGTTATAATTTTTGCGTCCTTCGACACGAAGTTCTTGTCAGAGGTTTGTCCAAAACCTGTATGGGAACACACGCTACCAGTAACCAAATTGCCTCGCTGATCTGGATTCCGAATTTCCGACGGCCTCGAGGATCATAGAACCAAACATCCCCAGCTTAAAAAGCATTCCGACAGGCGGTTAGAGTCTGTTAAAAATAAAAATAAATAGAAATAAATAAAAATAAAACAAAAGAAGAAGAAAAAGAAGAAGAAGAAGAAAAATGAAGAAGAAAAAAAGAATAAGAGAAAACCGATACCAGTCCTCGGAGATTTACAGTACGACGTATTCCAGGAAATAGATTGAGGTTTAAAGTGCAAGTGGTGTGTGCAAACTTCAAAGTTCGAAGGAAGCCTGACACTAGAATTAAAAGTATCGAAGAAATGTGCACCTACTTCCAGGAAGTGTTAATAGAATGTGTCACAATGCCCGGTCACTTGAAGAGCTCTTGTGGGATTAATATTACAATAACCGGACCGCGGAATCTTCATTCTGTGACGCAGGTATTCTCGATTGCATTGCTTTGTTAGTCTTACAAGGACTGACAAAAATCGTTTATGTACCGGTACTCCAATCCAAGACTTGAGCCGCACTAAGAAGCTGCCAGTTGACAGTAGAGTTAGAACTTGGAAGATAGAAATGTAGTCCAGTAGTGACGAGGAATTCGAGCAAGGACCGACATGTGGCACCAGAGCCGTCTGGGGCCTTTCTCAAATGAAATAGAGATTCCCTTGTTTGCATCCATATCGAATTCTCCGATGGATCGATCAAGGCTCTGTCACACGGAGCGCCTGGTCAAAGAATGAAAGTCGAGCAAGTGGTTCAATGCAAACTGGGAAGGACACGGGTTTTGATATCGCTTAGCAAAAAGAAAAAGAAATCGCCTCTCGGAAATCGTTGAATCAGCTTGCTAATTCCGGGAAATCAAAATGTGGTATCTCGCTAGAGCTCCACCGAAGCGAGACGCATGTACAAGTAATGGAAGAACAGCACATGTCAGGAGATGTCCAGCGATCGAACAAGGGCGTTGAGTAGACTGGTAAAGCATGAATTAATAATATTCGGATGAAAATAACAGAGACTCGAGCTGAGCCCGATAGCCAAGATTGAGAGTCAGAGGAAAGCCGAAGATGCCGACATATACTTACGTCTTAGAATTGAAACACGAGGGAGTGAATTCAAGGAGTTACCCAATGGAATCAGCGCAGAAACTATCAGAAAAGCAGCACGTCAAAGCATCGTGATCGTGAAAAGCAGGTAAGGTTTTTCCTGCCTCCCCTTTTTTCCAAGCCACTTAAATCGATAAGCACATCCAAAGTATGCTTTCACCACGTGGACCTGCCTTTACTACGTACTAAATTTAGAGAAGATGGTGTTTTCAAGAAGTATTATGCACGATAAGGAATTTGGCTGTGATTTATGGTAGCGAAGGGACTTGGCTTTTACCAATCAACCAGCCATGATTACCATGATTGTTTTTTTTTAATCGATCAAGTCTTACCGCCAAGTCGATGGCATATCTCTCTCTCATAGACAGCAGGCTGTCCTGTATCAAACCGAAGTCCGGAGCAGATAGAGGTTATGAGACGAAAGAAGAGGCGGTATTGAAACAGGAGGATCAGGTCTTGGAGATCCTTTGACCAAGACCCAGACTTCCATCAGGATTATCGGATCACCGGGTAACGAGATTTCCAATAGCAGGGTCAAGCAAGTACCGGAGGTCAGTCCACTTCATAACAGGAGTACTAATACAATTAATTACTTGTGCGGGCGGTCATGAAGTCTGTCCGTCAAGGCGAAAATCTTGGAGATGCACGGTGCGCTGGAGTGCCTTTTCAGTCAGTAGAGTCCTGCGACCTATTATTTTTGGGCGATTTGTCAATCTCCAAGCCCTCAGTACCGGCCACACGACTTGGGTAGCGTCTATTTCGCAGTGCCTGTAAACTCCGAAGCGAGACTTAGGAAGTGAAACCTTGGAATCGTCTTCGTAATGATATTGTGGATTTACTTTCTACGGAGTCCGTACTCGTGCGCTCCCATGTCGAAAATCATCCCAAATATAGTAGTGAGTCAAATTTGTTAAATTTAAGCATAGCCAACCATACAGAGCGTTGCAACCCCTTTTCCAAGCTTAAAAAGATCAACGCATGGGGACAGGCATTCTGGCCCCACCAGTATATTAATACCGGTATATTGAGCTTTTTCGTATATCGAGTCTCGTATTTATAGTTGTTGTTGTTGTACTTATTGATTTACTAGTACGTCGGGCGGGTATCCAAAACGCAATGCTTGGACCCTAGGACCTCCCATGGGGTACGGCATCGTGCTAGGTAGAGGAGTTATAAACACCTTATCAACCCCATAGAAGCAGTTCATAGTGACGTGCGCCGAGTTTTCTCTCGTCAACTATCGAATACGCATGGCCTTACGGGCGGCTTCGATCCGATTAAGTACAAACATCGCCACATGTCGATGACTCAATTTCGGCTCTTTAAACTCTCTGCCGCAAGAGAGAGCTGAAGGTTCGCAGGAGGCACCTCGTACAGGTAAAGAATCGTAGCCCCCCCCCTCGTATCTGTAAAGCTCGTCGAAAGAGTATGTTGTTATGATGCCAAGGATCGCTTGTTGAAATGCGAAATACGGAGAACTAGTAGTAGTAGATACTTTCTAAAGTTGACCACCGTGCGCCAATACGGCAAGCTGTGGCTACTCTCACATTGTATACAAGCCGAACTTCAAGGATTTATTACTCATCTTAAATGGCTTAAAATCTCTTATTTAAGGTTTGCTGTTTTATACGAGCGTACAGTATAATTTGCATCGTATGGCCTCCTCTGGACTATTTTTAATTACAGTTCGTTCAAGGTTTTACGGTTTGAGTTTGAGAAAGACGGAGCTCAAGAAATGTAGTAGTGGCAGGAGTTACTTATAAATAAAAACCTTATTTTTGGAAGCTTGTCCAGAAGTCAGTCTCAAGAAATCGAGTTTTAAACAAATTCCAAAAGATCATCTACCAACCGCTGATAGGCTGAATTACCCCTTAGAAACAGCTTTTGCCAGAGGACGGCCTCTTAGCCAGAGTACCCACAAATTACTGCGTGAAGTTAAGAAGTAAAAGAGCGGGGACGAAGTCGCGGACGAAGAAGATCCTGTTCATGAAGCTGCGCATGTTGTAGAACAAGTATGACAAAACCTGGAGACAGGTTTCCAAATTAGCCGGGGGAACTACCTTCGAAGCTGAGAACGGGAAGGGGGAGACGAAGAAAATTGGTCCAAGTTGAGGCGTGGCTGCATGTCATACATAAGCTTGTCTGGTCTTCAGCTCTCTTCTGCCCCATATATCTCCTTACTAGGCAGCAGCAGAAGCGTGTTGTTATAAACACCATAGGCATAAGCGAGGGCCTGTCGATCTTTGGGCATGAATCACGGTCCACAAATGTAAATCGCCGACTGAATCTTCTGCTTTACTTGGACAACTTTTACGAATATGCCAAAACTGCAATCCTTTTGAGACTCTACTACCATCCTTAGGTCGCATTCACTAGAAGGTCTTCAGAAGAAAACTTGTTTCAAAGTCGATGATCATTTTATTACGTTCTCCGTCTATGCAGCGGCAAATTACATGGTTTCTGTTTCATAATTAGAACCTGGTCCTTTGTCCTAGGCTTATAATAAAGTTTTCCGCAACTTTGCTCCCCCACATGGGATGATATAGTAGTAGTACAACACCTTAAGGCGCAGCTTGGCAGTCTTCCAAATATAGCCGGAACCGACATGGTTTCTCCGGATGGCCAGAATCTATACGAGCCCGATACTATGGTCATTTAGTATAAGTAAAGACGACGGTTGACTCCCCTCCCAATTCTCATTCGAACATAGATCATCAACCGACCGAGCTTTACACATTCAATACACATTCAATTCCGCCTTTTCACAACCCAATCTCTCCCCATCCACCTCAGGCCTTGCATTCCAACATGTGGCCCGCCCTCTTTCTCCCATACCTTTTGGCCATTGGAACCTGCCAAACTCCCCAACTCGCCGACCCATTGGTTTTGGATGCACCACCACTGGTGGGTTACCTCGGTGCCTTCTTTCTCGGAAATGCCCCAGACATCTTCTTTTACCTGAGCAATGGAAACGAAGCTTTCTCGTACAAGGCGCTGAACGGCGGGAAGCCGGTCTTGACCCCAACCCTCGGAACAGGTGGTGTGAGGGATCCTAGTATCATTGAAGGCGGGGGACAGGAATACCAGAAAAAGTGGTACATTATTGGTACTGATTTGGATATCTCAAAGGTATGTCTTTTTGAGAAGAGTTGAGATGCAGATAACTGATGAGAATGCTACAGACAACATGGGACGCATCCCAGCGCAAAGGTTCCTTGAGTATCTTCGTCTGGGAGAGCACAGATCTGATCACTTGGGAAAATGAACGCCTCGTCAAAGTTGAGGATGACACCGCCGGCATGGTCTGGGCTCCAGATGCGATCTGGGATCTCGAGAAGAGGCAATACCTCGTCTGGTGGGCGTCAAAATTCGTAAGTCCCACCATTCACTCCTCGTGCTCGTTCTATCACTGACAGACGGCCCAGTATAAAGCCGATGACCCCGACCACGTCGGCGAGTCAGGACCTAGCGAGATTCGCTACGCATACACCTCTGACTTCATAACCTTCACCGCACCCCAAACCTATATCTCCGCCGCGCCTACATCCTTGATTGACCTCGCCATCGTGCAAACCGGTGGACCCGCCTACGCCCGCTTCCTGAAGAACGAAAGCTCCCCCAGTGTCTACATGGAGCTCTCCCAGACGGGCCTCTTTGGAACATGGACGCGACCTGGCGGCGAACAGGCAATCATTGAAACTGGTGTCGAGGGACCATATGCATGGAGGGACAACAAGACACCTCTTAATATCAATTTGCTTTTGGACTACTATGGTGGCGATGGCTTGAAGCCATTCATCAGCACAGATGTGGACGCCAATGCTTGGGTCCCTGCCGACGCCAAAAATTTCCCCAAGGGATTAAGGCACGGGAGTGTGACTTCACTTACCCAGGACAAATATGATGCCCTTAACGCGAAATGGGGTTGATTGGAATGACGAAGGAAAGATGTCGAGCGTTGAACGCGGGATGGCGATGAGCGCGAGATGATGATAATGATGATGATTATTCATATAAGGAATTTTATTCTGAAGATAGTTGAAAAGCATTATAGGCTGGATTCTGTATTGCAAAGCTTTGATATGGAGTGTCTTGGCTTGGTCCAATAACCGCGGGTATCTCTTCCTTTCAGTGAGTCTCTGTAGTGCACCCCGTCCATCCAGGGCGGGGGGTCCCATAGCGACCTTTGTTTATGTCGACGGTATCGAAAATATCCCCTGAGAGTGGTTCAAGCTCTACTTCCCACACCGTGGATGCTTGTGGGTACAAAGCTATGTCATGGCTGGTGAGTGCTGCACTCGAAGGGTTCCGCGTTTGAAAGCCTCTCGCTCTTGCGGTTTGTTCGACAGTCTCCACGGATGTCTGGTCTCAATCATAAAATTAGGGACTCGTGCATTACCAGCGTAGATTACCGATGAGATTTACGGAGGATGGGGCTGCTGAAAGCTAGCCAGCCAAGTCTGTGCGGACATTCGGAGTATGACCAGCCAGGGGGAGCTATCCCTGTATTCGCCAGAATGATAAGAGTGCCGAGCCTCACGGCCAGCATGTATTGAGGAATGACTTCGGATGCATCGCGAAATCATCTGTGTAATTACAAATTTGAGCTGTCGGTACCTGTCATTCACAGCTGCTGCATGAGAGGCGGTGGTCCAATTTTCTATCTCTTAGCGAGCTGCCCCTATTTTCTCTTAGCGCTCCTCGGCTATCGAGTGTTTTATTGCTAGGAAATGAAGAGGGGCAGATTTATGCAGTGATTTTGATTTCTAGCAGCCTCATTCATTTGTTTCGTATGCTGCAAATCCTGAATCGATTTGAAATAATATTAAAAAACCGTGCCACGCAGTCAGTTTCGCCATGGGCAGGATGTGACTATTTTCATTTACTTAAGCGAAATCCCCTGTTCTTTATTTACTCTGCTATAAGGAGACTATTGCGAGTGATTGGATCAGCAACGAGGAGGTGCAAAGTAGCAAGCGCATAGATTTCCTCGGGAAAAAATAATCGCACACCTTTTACGAAGTATTCCTTGCAGGTTCCCATTTAATACTTGCAGCTAGTTAGTTGTACGTGGTATAAGCAAGTCCGGGCCAAAGACTTCCCATGCCTCGATATCAGTAGAGCGTAATTTCGCATGCCTCAATACTCAAAACTGAATGCCGCTCTATGATAGCCAATGTTTCTCTTATGCG
Organism: Drepanopeziza brunnea f. sp. 'multigermtubi'; assembly: GCF_022702325.1. Lineage (NCBI taxonomy): Eukaryota > Fungi > Ascomycota > Leotiomycetes > Helotiales > Drepanopezizaceae > Drepanopeziza > Drepanopeziza brunnea. The sequence continues at coordinate 2,069,192 of NW_027094075.1, forward strand.
CGTAGAGTAAAATAGAAGATTCGGAGCGTAAAGATGGCCTTGTAGGAATCGTAACTGGGAGGGATTAATGAGATGGGAAAGAAGAAGAAGCTATTCGCAAAGTACCGCGGTCTGTTGCCAGATCGCGAGTGGGCGTAGATATCAGGAACTAGCGGACTAAACGCATAATTAATTGATTGTTCCTATGACTTCCAATACGCAAGACACTTCTTTTTGTTTTTACTATTACCCATAGCCAGTTCGATTACAAGCAGAACAAGAGTAAGGCGTCGCTGGTTTTGCTCTCATATAGTTAATTTCCTTCCGTTTCTTCGATCACTATGGTTGCTACAGTATCGCACTAAGAGAAGCTATTCAAAATAAAGGGGTGATATATGCTGGAGCCGACGATAGTAGCTGGGCTAATCGCCTGGGCCATCCTTCCTCAAACCCCTCGCCTATCCTTGTGAAGTGTCCGAATTTTTAAAATGTCCGATGGCCCGAGGGATTTGAAGCACTTGGGCTATCGTATTAACACCGATTTAGTCATATTTCCTACTAGTAAAGCTATAATAACTTGATCTTTGATATTATTACTATATTCATTCACGTCTAGCGGATTATAAGCGCAGCATGCGCTCTTCGTCTTAAGACCTTTTGAAGGGTACGGAGACGTGCAAAGCTAAAGGTTTATATATAGTCTATTAAATCGATCTTTTAAGCGCTAAACTCTTGCGCAGCTGTAGTTTTCTTCCAAAGCGACTCAATATTATTTTATAATACTTTAAAATACAATTCAAAAAAGTGTCGAAACGAATAAGTACTCTTTTTGTTGGTATATCCATATCGACCTTAGCTAGCTAGTAGTAGTAGTTGGGGAAGTTCACTCGTGAACCAGGGTACGAGGTGCTCCTTACGAACCTTCAGCTCTTTTTCTTTCTTTCTCTTGCGGTAAAAAGAAAGATAGAGAGTCTAGAGAGCTGAAATTGAATCATCGATATGCGACGTCTTTTCGAAGAGGTATTCCTTTATCAGCGATTCCGAACTTCCTTCTTTTTTTTTCTCGAATACTACGCCGACTACGATTTATACTTAACGGGCATACCGATTAAAAAGACTAAAAGGATTTGCGATAAAAGAGGAACGTATATAAGAGATAGGATAAGAAGGGCTTAGTTTGATTGATCGAAAACATAATACTACGCTTTTAAAAAAGCGTTTTGCAAATATACCGGCTTTATTTAAAAGCTATAAACGCGAGCTTTCTTAGCTTTACGACGAAAGAGAACGATATTTGTATTATACGGATCGAGGCCGCTCGTAAGGCCATACGTATTCGATAGTTGTCGAGAGAAAACTCGACGCATAGCATTATAAATTGCTTTTAAAAGGCTTATAAGTATTCAGCTATTTAACGAAAGATTTTCCTTAACGTAGTTTTTACTTTCGATTAAATAGTACTTTATATATAATTCCTTTACTTAGCACGTCGCTGTACCTTATAAGAGGTCCCTAAGGTCTAAGTATTGCGTTTTAAATACCCGCCCGACGTTAATAAATACAACAACAACAACAATTCGTGAACCAGGGTTCACGGGCCACTTGGCATGCCTCGCTTAGCATGCCGTGGCTCAAGGGACCCCCAACTTGAGTATATAACCTTGTATTTAGCTAGTGCAAGTGATTCCTTCTAATCGTATAGAAGGAATCAGCTCCCCTGAATATTGGGGAGCAGTTAGAATTCAGTTACCTTTACAACCGAGTGTTTTTGCAATTGCAAGTACTTTGACGACCTTCACGAAGTTACGAATATATTCCACAATCGCTTGGAAGCAATCCAACACTTTTTCTTTACGAGCGGAATAGATAATACGAAAAAAGAAAATAAACTCTGATTAAAGTCTAAACTTCGATATCCTTTTCTCGATTTTAAGTAAGCTCGGCGAAGCTTCCTTTAATAAGTCCGATAAAAAGTATCAAGCTTTTTATTCGATCAAGTCGAGTAAAAATTTGTTCCATTAAGCTTTAGCGCATATGCCATACGTATACAAATCCGAGAATCTTTTAAATACTTCTTCCACGAGCTCCTTTTATTTTGATCCTTTTTCTTTCGCTTTATCGTCGTCGAGATCGCGAGACATAAAGTCATTTCCTTTATTAATCTCGCGAATTTAAAGCTTTTTTAAAGCGTCTTAGCCACGTATTTTATCTTTTCTCGTAGTATCGTACCAGTCGAATATATATATCTCCGTAATGATCAAATGAAAGACTTAGCTAGCAAAAGAGGCGCACGATTATAAGGTATAAAGAAAAGTGCCGTAAGCTAATCGAGTAAAATAGTTTAAAGTATCGAGAAAAAGAAGAAAATGCGCAATTCGTACTATCCTCCCCCATGTATACATGTCGAAAGTATAATCTCGCAAGGGATCTTACCAGGGCTTAAACCAATAAACTTATAAGGATTCAGCTTTGAAAATTATCTTTGAGCCAGTATTTAGTCTATACAGTGAGTTGACAGGGCTTTGAGCCATTAAGAAACCACCGCTCTATAATTTATGGGCCTAAACTGGGTCCGACATTTATTCATGAGGGGGGAGAGTAAGAATCCAGCCTTGAAAAGTATATTTAGGCCAGTTTTTGGTCTGCATAATAGAGTTCACAGGGCTTTGAGCCATTCAGAAACCACCGCTCTATAATTTATGGGCCTAAACTGGGTCCGACATGTTGTTGTTGTTATTATTGTTGTTGTATTTACGTAGTATTAACGTCGGGCGGGTATCCAAAACGCAATGCTTAGACTTTAAGGACCTTTTATAAGATAGGGCGACGTATTAAGTAAAGGAATTATATATAAAGTCTATCTAATCGAAAGTAAAAACCACGTAAAAGAAAAGCTTTCGTTAAATAGATGAACACTTATAAACCCTTTAAAAGCAATTTATAATATTATGCGTCGAGTTTTCTTTCGACAACTATCGAATACGTATAGCTTTACGAGCGGCCTCGATCCGAATAATATAAATATCGTCTTTTTTCGTTATAAAGCTAAAAAGGCTCGCGTTCGTAGCTTTAAATAAAGCCGGTGAGTTTGCAAAACGCTCTTTCGAAGGCGCAATACCGTGTGTTCGATCAATCGAATTAAGCCTTTCTTATCTTATCTCTTATATTCGTTCTTTTTTTATCGCAAATCCTTTTGGTCTTTTAAGTCGGTATACTCGTTAGGTATAGATCGTAATCGGCGTAATATTCGAAAAGTGTGACGACACGCCAGGTCTCTTGGGGTATCCTCACATGCGCCAAGCTACCTCCTTCCTTTTTCCTTACCTTGCATCTCCTTCGTATTCTTCGTATTCTCTCATTCCCCTCTTTTGACCCATGAACCATGGTTCACGAGTCCTTGGCGCTTCTACCTTCGTGTAAATAAAACCTCAGCTACCTTCGACCTCTACACTCGGTAGCTGTTGATTCTAAGTCATTACCTTAAGATCTTCCTGAGCTCCCATGTGCACCCCGCGCTCCCGTGAGTTCCGTCAGGTAATCGCTTACGGTCGTCACAAAAAGAAGGAGGGAGGTTCGGAACCGCCGGTGAAGGAAGATCTCTTCGAAGAGACGTCGCATATCGATGATTTAATTTCGGCTCTCCAAACTCTTTATCTCTCTCTCTACCGCAGGAGAGAAAGAGAAATAGAGCTGAAGATTCGTAGGGAGCACCTCGTACAAGTAAAGAATCGTAGCCCCCCTTAGACGTTCAATAGATGATAGAAATGGCTTTTATTTTCGCTATTGTTCGCATAACGATATATCAAACAACATTTAACAATTGTCCTCGCAAAAGTTCAACCGTTTTTTTTAAAAAAAAGTTGATTGCTTGATATGCCATCCGAAAGTGCACATGAATCATCTGATGCCATTCTATTGGATTTTTCGAATCGTGCGCACGCATAAAAGCATACGAAAGCGATAATAAGATTTACGACGATACGCACGGCGGGCACGGGGGTGTAGTGCAAGGAGCAGTGCCGACGCACTATTGATATTTGTTAGCGTGATTTAAGCGTAATTATTCGCTATCTGAAGGTGGACTGACTGCTCTGTCGCAATCTTCGGGATCACCTGAACGGCACTCAGTCTTAAGCGGGTCAGCAGAGACGACGCTAATCATAGCGAGGAGAGCAATATAAGAGAATCGCATCTTGAATGGCTTTAGATATGATAGATAACGAGGATATGAATGAAGATGTGAATTGTTGGATTGACTTGAAGTAAGGTGAGAAGACTGAGTAAAGCATCTACGGGATCTTTCTTTCTATTTATCTATTCCTAGGCCAAAGCACTTCTAGAAAAGGGGCTCGCAGCCTTGCCCCACCTTCGTATGAATCATTGTCAAAAGTATAATTTTGCAAGAGCTTCTACTAGGGCTTGAACCAATCAATTTGTAAGGATTCAGCTTTATAAAGTATCTTGAAGCAAGTATTCATTTAAGAGGCGGGAGAGTAACAGAATGAAACATCGTATTTACTTGTTACTTGTACGTATTATATTTATAATCAAGTATTACGTATGAAGGTATAGCGGTCAAGCGTTATAACCTTGGTTACCCCCGCAGCCACTTTTCTTGACTGACTACCTATTACACGTTTCACGTTGTAATTGGGCAGTTCTATTACTCCCCCCTCCCCCATAAATAAATGTCGAAAGTATAATTTCGCAAGAGATCTTACTAGGGCTTAAACCAATCAACTTATAAGCATTCAGCTTTGAAAAGTATCTTTAAGCCAGTATTTACGTAGTACGTAGTAGTTTCTACAATGGAGTTAACAGGGCTTTGAGCTATTAAGAAACCACCGCTCTATGACTTATGGGCCTAAACTGGGTCCGACATTTAAGAAGGGAGAGTATAAACACGAGATCGTACTAGTATGCAAAGTCGGAGGCGAGTAGTTGTTCGTATTTAGTAAATCTACTTTCCGCATCAATCACAGCTTGATAGCGAGCGGGCATGCTTTCAATTAGCGCTTCAAGGGGGGGAAAGTAAATTATAAAAAGATCATCGGTTTATACGTAGTACGTACTTACGCCTGCGACGTAGTGTTTAGGTCAGTTTTGAATCTGCATAATAGAGTTCACAGGGATTTGAGCCATTCAGAAACCACCGCTCTATGATTTATGAGCCTAAACTGGGTCCGACATTTATTTATGGGGGGGGGGGGAGAGTAAGCCTGCACCGGCGTAAAGGTGGAAGTTCGATTTTGCAGGCCCGATAACTTGATCGTAAACTCGCCCCATTGGAGCTGTTGCAAATAGACCTAGACCCACCCCGATCATGATAATGTTGGTATTGTAGGATGTGTGTGACGCAAGTTGAATACGTATCCAGTCTGAGTGATTGTGTTCTCTTGGTTTTGCAAGCCTATCACTAAGTGAAATCGTGGCTACTTATATAGCTCCTGAATACAAACAGAGTAGCAAATGGAATAGTCAGGCCACTTGACCGAATTGACCGCTAACATCGCTTAGCCCTAACCGTTCGCCAACAAGGCAAGCTGTCGGCTGCTCTCTGTGATGGAACCAACAGGTAACATGCCTTTACCTATCGATTAGAGTTGGTTGCAACATAAAGGCTGGGGGTACGGAGGCTGGGGGTACGCAAGCTGACCACGGAATGGGCGGAGGAGAGAGTTTTGTTATTAATTTAAAGCCTACATGGTTCAGTCTTGACGCTGATTTTGTACCGATTCCAGGAGTTGATAACACCAGGAGTTTTGCATTGTAAATATAAATTTTTGGAAATCTGAATGTATTGACATGTCGGTGCCGGGTGTAAGAGTCCTCGGCCATTAAAGATTGCGCTGTTTCGCGCTCGTTTTGATGGCCGAGGCCTTCATGTCAAGTGCCTCAAATGCCTCAGGCCATCAGACACATGAAAGGGACAGGCCGGGTGGAGGAAGGGTGACCCAGGCGATTAATTGTATGGGCCGCGTGAAACAAAAATTCACTACGCAATACGTTCGTACAGGGGCGTTTAGTTTTCCAGGCATGGGAAATCTTTGGCCGCAAGTCCGCAGATGAGTAATCGTTAATCCTTGAAACCGTTTATTTTTATTTTATTAGACTTTAATCGTCGGCTCGCTTGGGTGGATCTCCTTACATCCTTTCAGTCTTAGTCGGCGTAAGCGATTGCGGATCGGAAGCGAATGCGGATTTTTCTACCTTACGATCAATTTTTGTATATAAAATATAATTTATAGTATCACCTTTTGATTTATAACCGCATAATTCGATTGTAATTTATAATTAATTATGAGCCGAAAACACATTCAGTAAGGATTTTCTAATACAAAAGCTACGCTTGATTCAATAGTCTTAATGCTATGAATCTCGAATCAGCTATAAAACAAGAACGAATCGCTAATAAGCTTTTTTTTAAAAAAAAATAGAGACGCTAAGTATCGTAAAGAAATCGGTCCACGCAAAGCTAAGGCGCGAGGGTAAATAAACTATGCGAGAACGATTTGCGGCAAGGTTGATTATTAAAGACGACGATTTGATACTTATTCCAATTCTCGATTCGAAAGAGATTTAGTAGTTGCAATAACCTTTTAAGCGTTAGGATTTGCGGCCTCGTAAGAAAAGTATTCCTCGACCAACTCTCTTTTAATTTAAACCTTTTCTCGATGATGATAATTTAATAATTACAACCGATATCATTGAAAACCCTTCTTTATAGCAAAACTTCTTTTTCTTGATATTAATATTAATATCGATAGCGATAGCTTTAATTCTGATAATAATAAAGATTTAAACGATCCATTGCGTAAAGTGGAAGACGAATCAAATTCTACTGAAAGTAATAATCGATAATCAGATATTTCATCGGATATTACGATTTTTGATTTTTTTTAGAGGAAATTATACTCGTAGATATAAATAGTAACTACTATAATATAAAAAAAAAAAATCTAATATATATGAAAAATCCGCATTCGCTTCCGATCCGTAATCGCTTACGCCGACTGAGACTGAAAGAATGTAAGGAGACCTACCCAAGCGAGCCGACGATTAGGCGGTATGGTTGATTCTAATATTAGGATAACTCAATAGGTTATCCTGGCTTTGAAGCTTCTCTAACCGTGCGCCAATACTTAAGGCAAGCTGTCGGCTCCTCTCAGCCAGCCTACCTCACGTATTGGCCCAAGGTAATTGAGGGGTGGATTACGGAATTTTGCTAGCTTTTGAACATCACGAAGCTCAAATGTGCTGTTCACAAAAATTTATTGCCGGCCTTACCCTCCTAAATTTTTTATAAATACCCTACCAAAACCGTACTGACGGCATAATTTCACCCGGTATCTGTAACGGTGGACAGAGAAATAATATATTAATATATCCACTTCTCTGTCAAATACGACGTAGCCAAGAGACAAGTCGAAGTCCATAATAGCAGCAAGCCTATAGAACAGTATTTATATCTCTTCAAAGTCTTTTATATTTGCACGTCATTCTATCTTCATCTCAAGCATCCAGTCTCAAGCACAAGTATCTATTCTTCATTACCAATCTACCAACAAGATGTTCATCAACGCCATCGTCGCCGCAGCGATTCTTGCAGCCTCTACCGTAACAGCAGCACCTTCTGCCTCTATCGTTGCTAGACAAGGGAAAGGAACCATCCAGTTGTGCCGCGATGCTGGTTATGTCGATTGCTACGATATGACTTACGACCCAAACCAATGCAGTAAGATCCCCTCTCCCTCTTACCTTCTCAAAGTCGAAGCTTACAAGGTTAAAGCCAACAATGACAAAATTGACCGATTCAACGATTCCATCACCTCTCTCGGCTTGAAAAAGAACACGTGCACGTTCTATGCGTAAGCACTGATCTGTTCTTCTCATCCAGGCTCCAACCGCTAACTGAGATAGTGATCCCGACTGCAACGGCGCATCCTTCAGCAGTGGCGAAGATGTTCCAGACATTTCAAAAGTACTCACCGTTACTGCTCTTCTCGATAATAAGATCTCCTCTTTCCAGTGCGGTGATCTGCCAGCATAGGATTAGGAACCATCTCCCGAAGATTAGCTTGTTTGACTCGGTCGGGTGGTTACTCAAGAATTTCAGCACTTCCGGACTGGTTTCGATTGGACTCGCGGCTGGGACTCGATTGTACTTTATGATATAAACGTTTTGTTCTGATCAGGAACCGACTTCCCTTTCATGCTATTGTCTCCCTGATACCAGCGATGCGTTACTCTATCTGTGAATTGTCATGCGGCCTCTCTATTAGCTCGCGGCTCCCTTGTAGATGACCAGCGATCTGTGGGAAGCCCTCATGCTACTTCATCATTCAGCCATTCCACTAACAGATCAAAGTCCTCGCGGATTAAATTAGATTTGCGCTGGCAGAAGTTTGCGAGTCAACGAGACGAAAAGCTGCGGGTTGCGGAAGTTTTTGAGCCAGCCGTGTCTATAATTATCCATACATAGCGTATTCTAGAAGATAAGCTACTTCGAAACAGATTCTGACTCGCAAAACTTTGGGCAAAGAGAATTGCAAGGCCTTTAACTGTGTTCCAAGAGGGATTTCCAGGCTGAAACGAGGGTCTACGGATAGTACGGAGTAGTCGTGGTTCTTGCGGACTTGACAGCTCCACTTGCCAAAGTCTGTTAAAAATAGTTTCCGCTGCATAAACCCGCTCACAGCCCGCAGTCTTTTCAACCTGTCGTGCAACCTCTCTGCTAAGGTATTTCAATGGGACGCAATTTCCGAGTTGACCTCAGTCAGCATCAATCTTCTTGGACGAAACCTCTATCAAACCTTGGACTCTCGCGGCTACTCTGCCATCCTGATCCAAGAACCAAGCTTCTTTCTCTGCCGATACTTCTCGATCTGCAAGACGCTGAACAGAGAAGTCTGATCTTTGGCAGCGCTATTGGATGAGGGGAAGAGAACCCCTTCTTTCGCCAGCCAGACTCTAGAGAAAATCTTGGTCAGCGAGCCGAGTTGGCAGGTCCTACTCCGTAGGGTCCAAACGGGACGCAGGATTCTACTCCGCAGAACGAAGGGGAAAGAATAACCATCACCGACGAAGGGTTGCAGGTCGATATCGATATCGAGGCCATCCATCCATTCTTGGGCAGTATCGGGCAAGATTGCTTTCAAACTTATAGTACCGTACTTTCTCTCCTCTCGCAAAGAATCACACCCGGCACTCGATGCAAACGGCGTTGTGGCAGAAATATATCACATCACATCACCTCACATCACATCAGAAAGCTAGCCTAGCTAATCGAGTCGGTCGGTCGGTATCCGAGAAAGCTGGACCAGAACAGATCGATCCACGTCTCGCCAAACCAACCAACCAAGACCCCAAGGCAAGACGCACGAGAAGCGCACGAGAAGAGCACAAAACTGCCCCCTTCCCCCGGATCCAGGATCAAAACATAGCGAGCTTTTCGCAATCCGCCAGCCACGCTGTGGAGCTCGATACCAACCAACAGTCAAACCTCAACGGCCCCTTTCCCTTCTTTTCCCTTTCTTTTTTGCCTATCGCAGCCCGGCTTCAAAGTATGGTTTGACTTGTGACTTGCCCATCTCGATACAACACGCTTTGGTAAGTTACACACGAGGCCCTCCTAGTCAACCCTCCCCCATCTTCAGCATCTTCAACATCTCCAATTCTTGCACACCAACACCAACACCAATACCAAACACCGAACGATTCCATGGCTCCAATCCCCATCCATCACCAACTCTCATTCTTAAACCCACTAACCAACCAACCACACTATCTATCGCTCGCTCGCTCGCTGCCTCTCAGTCTCTCTATTTCCCTATCCCCCCCCCTTTTCCCCCCAATTCTCACACCTGCCTGCCTGCCTTGAGCAGAGCCAGCAAAAAAAAAAAGCCGAGCCGAGCCGAGCCCCCTAAACGATAACAAACGATGAATAAAAGACAGAAAAGAGAAAGATCAGAGGCCAAGAAGAAAACAACAGAGGACCCTCGAAAGTCTCCTATTTCATCAAACAAACAGATAAATGTCTAGAAGGTAATAAGCAGGCAAGCGAGCGAGCGCTAGCAAGCGCAAGGGAGGTGGAGGGTGGGGGGGTTTCTGTTGTTGATGTTAGTGTTGGTATTGGTGTCAGTGTCTATTACGGAGGTAGTTCAAAGCTTTTCTTTGCTCTCTCTCGAGGAGGAGAAAAAAAAAGGAAAATTGAAAATACATGCATGCATATACTAGCTGCGATCAATATCGATATCTATTTCAGTAAGAATCATATTCTGCGATCGGGAGCTACTTCGTTGGGTGTGAGTTATTTGAATGTTAGACGCAAGTGAGAGGAGGACTGCAAGCTAAGTAGCTGGCTAGCCTTGCGATGTTGATCGTACATACATATACATACATGCCCTCCACCCCCCCCACCCAAAAAACCCCCCGATATCATTATATCTGCCATGTTGAATTTCAATCAAATAATGTTCGGATTATTTCCCAAGCTTCTCTGAATAGAGAGCTTTTCCTTCCTTCCTTCCTTTCTTTCTTCCCCTTCCCTTCTCCCTTTCTCTCATGCCAACTGGATGGATTACGCAACCAAAGAGCTCGTTCCTGTTATCATACAGCCCTTCTCTCGCTGGCTGCATCGGAACTCCCCCCTCCCCCTTCCCTTCCCCCTTACGCCTCTACTCTAGCAAGAGCAAGAACAAGAGCAAGTCTATATGGCAGCATGCCCATGCGTCTCAAACGGCAGCCCAAACGCCATCACGCCCACCACAACCCACATGCCAGCGCTGACATAGATAGGCGCAGACGTGAAGCCCGTATGCGTCGCGATCAGACTCGCACACAGGCCACCGAGCCGCAGAAGCGTCGACGCCGTGCCCGTCCCGGTGCCGCGATGGGGCCCCGGGAAGGATTCGGGCGTGAAGGCGTACATGATTGCGTAGACTCAATTTATCAGCGAGTTAGTAAAGAGCAACGCAGGGTAGTCGGTCAGTCAACCAGAGGGAAGGGAGGGGAGGGGGGGAGGTTTCTCACCAAAGTTCGCAAGCAGAGCCGTGACGCTTGAGAACGCCAGGTCGGAAGTTGGCGAGTCCACGCCGACGTAGGCGAAGAGGAAGATCCCCGTGACGATGGCAGACGCGCCCATCATCCAGCGTCTTCCGAGCCTGGTGTTCACCAGGAACCCGGCGGCGAGCGGGCCGATGACTCCGACCGAAGACGTGATGCAGTAGTTGCGGTAGGTGAGGTAGAGCGACGATTCTTGGGTGAATCTCTGGGCGAGGTACGATGGGAGGAAGTTGAAGTAGAGGGGGTACGCGATTCCTATAGGATACGGACGGGGTCAGCGGACCGAGTCGCATGTCAGCCACAAGCGAGACGTCACGTACCGATCGTCAGCCAGATGAGCCAGATCAGGCTCGTGTGGAGGCCGAGTTTCTTGTTCGCGAAAAGCTTGGAGTACTCGACGCCTTTGAAGTCCTTGAAGTTGTCCTGCATGATCTCCATCCGGGTCAGGCCTTCCTTGACTTCGTGATGGACGGCAATGCCGAGCTGGGCGTCAATTTTCTGCAGCATGTCCAGCGTGAGTGTCTCGGGCTTCCCGTTTCGCCTGGCGACGTAGTTCACTGCATCAACGGCCTCGGCATCGCGACCTTTCGAGAGCAGGAACCGGGGGCTCTCGGGCATCTTGAAGATGACGCTGCGGATGAAACCGAATGCCAGCGCCACAGCACCCAAGGTGATGAGGAGGTATCGCCTAGGGGTCACTGGTCAGCTTGTTGACGGAGGAGGTATCGGATGAGAGAAGGGGGGAGGGGGGGGGAGAGGGAGAGACAGAGAGAGAGAGAGAGAGAGAGAGAGAGAGAGAGAGGAGAAAACCAACCATCCCATGTTATCTGCCCGCTTACACGTTTCCCAAGTGCTTCCTGCGGCGCAACTAAAGTTGGCTTGGTACACCCAGCCCAGGAGGCTGACAATGACCTGTCCAAAGTTCCACCAGGCGCTCATGGCCGTGAGCAGCCACTGGTGACTCCCGGGCACGAATTCCAGGAAGATGAGACTGTCGACGGGCACGTTACCTCCCGCCGCCGTACCGATCACGGCCCAGATGGCGCTGAAGGCGATGAAGTTCTGGGTCCCGGCCGCGGCACACGCGAAGATGCCGCCGGTGAGCAAGGTGATGTTGAAGGCCGGCTTGCGCCCGATGAAGTCGGCCGAGACGCCCCAGAAGAAGGCCCCGAGGATCAGGCCGACGTAGTACGCAACCGAGGAGTACGCGACTCGGGTGATGTCGTCGAACTCGAGCTGGATCAGGGGCTGCACGGTGCCGATGCCCTGCGACCAGAAGTTGTCGGTGGTCCAGCCGAACCCGGTCACGACGAAGAGCTCCCACTGGTATCTGCAAATGCGTGTATATATATATATGATCAGTCAGCTGATCATGATGCAAGTCCTGGATCCCGAGATCTGAGCTTCTGAGTTTCCGAGTTCTGAGTTCGGAGTTCGTTTCCCACCTACCTTCCCATTCCAATGTCCTCCATACACCGGCTGACCAGTTCGGACTTGATCCGGTAGGAGTCGCTGATGGAGCCGCCATAGAATTCACGATTGGCGACATCCTCAATCTTCTCGAAGCTGTCTGATCTGCCATCTACGGCTATGGGGGGTGCAGCTTGGATGGTGTCTTTCGTGGGTTCCTCCATGATGGATGGTCGTGGGTAGGTCGTACGGTGAAAGTGCTCTTCAGTGACAACAAGCGCGCGATAACATTTCCGGGCAGAGGTTCCATATCTGCTTTTCAACAATCATACCTCCACTACCGGTAGTGCATACATCTGTGTCGGTAGCCGACATTTGGCTTTCTTGGATGCAGGCAAGAGGCTTCTAATCCGGTGACCCGCAGGATGGACAGGATGGGACAGGATGGATAGGATGGACAGGATGGACAAGTAGCACACCGACTCTTAGCTCTCCTAAATAAGCATCGACACAGATGCAAGATACTCGGCTCTGAAGTCTCATAAGTCGGCATCAGAACTCAGAAAGCCCTGTTGATGAAGCATAGAGCCAACCAGATCAGGAGGATGCAGAGAGAACTGGAGCAGAACAAAAGCATATAAGGCGCTAAATGCAGGTTCTGCTGCCAAGATGGCGGTGCGTGGTTCAGGCATGCGCGGACTCTACTTGTTGTACAGTACAGTACCGGTACCTACACTGTACGCTTTTTTGTAAGAAGCTCCGTCCAAAGTCAAATTTGGGGAAATTTGAAGGCTGAGGAGGTTGATGTGTATCTATAGAAAGGGAGAGGGAGAGAGGGAGAGAGGGAGAGAGGGAGAGAGGGAGAGAAAGAGAGTCATCATGTACCTACCGTCGCGTTCAAACTTCCTCCTCAAAGCCATACACAAAGACCTACCGGCCGGGGTATGAGATATTGGTATTGGTAAGTAAGATATACATGCCCGACACGCCAGACTCGTTCCGAGCCCGTCGATCCAGCTATAAGATGGCAAAAATACCAGACGGGCCAGCCAGCCCAGCCAGCCCAGCCAGCCCGGCCCAGCCAGGCTCAGCTAATTCTGCGCACGGCTGGCGGCCCGAGAAAGAAACGCCTGCAGATGAACAGTACAACCCACGTACGTGGTGGGTGGGTATCAAGCAATCAGTGCAAATGCAATCAATCCAATGCTCCCTCCACTGGTCCCGAATATTTCAATTTATACAGCAGCCAACCAGGCTCCCGTTCCGTCTCCCACAGAGACAAGCGGACACTCGGCGAGGGAAGAATGTTTGTGGACATCGATTTATACGATCCCATGGCAAGCATCCAATGCCCCCTCGACCGCCCTCTCCAGCCCTTCAACCCTTTCCTTCAGCCCCTTGTTTTCCGCCCTCATCAAGCCCACCGCGTCCCATGCCACGCTTGCATCTTGCCCCCGGCAGTTGACGCATCCCTCCTCGCCCATGCCGATGCCATCCCAGATGCCATCCCAGAAATTTCCCTTCGACTGATCTCTCACTTCTTCCAAGGGCGATTGTCCCATTCCACCATAGACCTTCTGAAAGGCGCTTTTCGGCCTCTGTATCGCTGGCCGTGCCACCTCCCTCCCCGGATTCATCACCACCCTTGCAACCGAGGCCTCCATGATCTCCGGCGTACTCGACGAGGTATCGACCACCGAAACAGAGGACATGGTAAGTGTAGGACTGCGGCTTCGAGAGAAGACCGAATTCGCAGACTCGGCATCACTTTCCCCTTCGCCTTCAAGACTACTCTCCCCTTCACTGCGTCGGTTGCGTGTTCGGCGACAGATACCCAGGTCTTCGCCTGTCGAGTCGAGGCTGAGATGTTTCCCCCTCCTCCCAGCAACATGCCTGGCGGCTTTCTCCTCCGCGTGTGCCTGCTTCTCCGCAGCAAGCTCGGTAGCAAGTTCGCGGATGGCAGAGTCTTTTAACGAGACCTGGTGTGCCATATCCTCCAGCTGGCTCTTCAAGCTGCGGGCTCTCGTCTCCGCTTCCGCCATTTCTTCGCTCATAGCAGATTTCTCGACAGAAAGTTCGTGGAGGGAGATGGTGCGCAGCTTATACGCCGTTTGTAGCTTCAGCAATAGTCCTTCTGCATTCATCAACAAGTTTTTGAAAGCCGCTGGGGAGAAGGGATCATTGGCATTGGGTTCCCCTCCTGGAAAGAGAGCTGTTGTGACATTGAGAGTGAGGAATTCGTCGTCGTTGAGCGCAGCGGGCATCTGCACCGTATGTTGCTGTTTGGTAGGCGATCTGGCGGTGAAAAAGTTAAACATGCCGCCTCCAATGGTGTTTTTCCTTCCCAAAGGTTTGATTCCGATTTTGGGTGTATTTCGTGTAGGGCTGCTCGAGAGAGAGGGAGGTGACGGAAGGTCGGATTCCATGGCCGAAGACCCCGAGAACCATGAGCTCAGTCCTCCACGGCCTTGATCCGCGACCTTGCTCATGCCCTCCTTGCCGCCCGTGAAATTCGCCATGATTTCTCCCTCGATATCGAGCTTGATCGCTCCTTTCCTCTCTGGGCTCCTCGAAAAGGCGGCAGGTAGCAGATCCGTCAGTGATCTCTTGTGCGTCCTGTATGTTCTGGAATTCACTCCGAGATGCGTTGGGGGAGAAGGAAATTGGAAGGAAGCAGGTGGGTAGGCAGGAGTCGAATCGTGCAGATGCTGGTTTTGTGCAGACGCCGTGTCCTTGTTCTCTTCCGCAGTCTCAGCGCCGTAGTAGTCCTCGGCCCATATCTCCCGACTGGAACTCCGGCTGTTACAATCCTCGTCGTCCCTTGCCGTCACGACACAATGCTCTGGACTGCTGAATTGTGAAATATGTTTGGTGAAGGATGGAGAGGGCATTGGCACAGCTGAGGGCGATGAACGCTATGACTACTTGGTGCCCCCTTCACATAAATTGGACGACCCGCCTAGAAATTGGAATTAATAATTCAAGGGACGTGCTAGTGGATCGTGTCGTGGATTGAGTTATGCAAAGTGCTGGAGTCCGGGGAACGTCGCAAGTATTTACGACGGCGACGCAATGGTAGAATCGGAGGATCAGCTCGTGCCGAATGCTGGTGCTTGACTGTCTATCTTTGTTTGTTTTCTGTCTTTCTGTTTGTTTGTTTGTTTGTTTGGTTGGTTGGTTGGTTGGTTGGTTGGTTGGTTGGTTGATGAGTTGGTTTCGGGATATCTCTCGCCGCCCCGACGGGATTAGGTTCGATGTAGCTGCTTGGCAACGGCCTTATTTATACCGGTACCAATAGTAAAGTTGGTAGCAAGCTGTGAAGCTGACGATGTTGATGGCGGCTTGATGGCGGCTTGATGGATCGAGGACCTTGGATCAGAACGGGAGAGACCGCGAGTGCACCTTCCTATCGATTGCACAGGTCCAACGCGGAGTCTCGACAGAGTAACAAGGTAATAGACGCAGTTAGTATGTAATTATCAGGAACGAGTTTGGTGGTTTCTCAAGTGATCATTCATGTAGTATGAAGTACAACAAAGTTTGGACGATCGATCCCGAGAACCCGGGCTTTATGATATGCAGACGCAGCAAAAGTTGCGAGGTTGGGATGGTCGTCTAGGAATGTGTGTGTTAGGCGAGGGCTGGGAAATCTCATAGCTAAGCTGGGCTGGGCTGGCTGTCCGGAAGGCGTCAGGGAAAGAAAATGTTCGGACGAATGTTTCTGTTCTTCTGATTTGATGTTTGGTAGGTACCTAAGTAGCACAGACGCGGTGCTAGAATATTCCGGACTATACTATACTATCAATACTATAATCGCTAGGGCATTTGAAGCATCCCATGTCATCCTATGGCCTCAAGCGCTTCGGCTACGAATCGTTTAATATGACAAGTTGATCGTGGATGCGCTGGAATTCAATTTGAAACCCAGAATCGACACATTTACTTTATTAAATAATAGATGAACCTTCTATTAAAGTCGTGCTTGTGCGATACCTCCCCGGAAATCATATCCCCATGTGGGAAGGGTAAGGGAAGGGCCGTCCAGGCGATTACAGACATCCTGAAAAAGACTGCAAAAATCATATATACCAGAGAACCGGAATCGGACCAAAAAAAAACCGACCACGTCGCAAGGAGACACGTGAGATCAGTCGCTAGCGGGGTTCACTGGTGATACACTTTGACTGAATTGACACTCCAGTAGGCCGGCGCAAAAGCTCCCGGGTTGGCGCCCACAAAGTTCTGACAAGTCCCCTTGGCGGCACAGCTGCTGGTGCCCCAGACGTCGGCAGATCCCGCCCACTACCATCCAGACAAAATCACCATCAGCTTGAGTTCGTTCCCAGTTCTCCCCTCTCTCTATCACGGTCACGGTCACAAGAGCCAGAGGACCAGAGGGGGCAAGACTTACGTCACCGCAGAACGTCGTATCAAAGATGATGTTCTGGTTCGCAAAGTGCGCATCAATGTCGCACCCGCTCCCGCCGTTGAAGGCCACGACGGGCGTGCCCCATTTTCCGGTCGCGGGCGCCCCGCTCACGATGTCACTGGGGATGGCACCGCGCGGGAAGAACCATACATAGATGCCGGAGGACTCCCACTGCATGGCGTAGACGCCGCCGCCATTGCGGTTGAACGCGCTACCGTAGGCGTTCGGCGTCGTGGTCGTGGCACCGCAGCCGTTGTAGCCCGAATTGGAGTTGCAGTCGGTGTTTATCAAGCTGGTGCCTGCTTGGGAGCCGGCGGTGTTGACTATGAGGTTGACCGTTATTAGCAGGGTATCGATTCGATAAATGGATGGACATGGACATGAACTTATAGGGTGTCATTCCCTCAGGGGACTGTGAGTAGTGAGAAATAGATGACTGTGTAGTACTTACTGGAACATCCAGGAGTAGTGTGCAAAGTAATCTGATTTGTCCCACCCAGGTTTACACCTTCGATGACATCGATCTCGCCGCTCGCGGGCCAGTTTGGACTATCAAATGGTCATTTATTTACTATTCTTCAGAATCCGAGGATGTCGACAAGGGACAAGTCTGGACTGGTAGCACAACGTACCCAAAAAGCCAGAATGCAGGCCACACGCCACAAATGCTGTCTGGCCTTAAGCGAAGAAGTTAGAACAGACCTCGCTTGGAATTCCGAGGATGAGGCTTACATGTGCGCAATATCGGCAATGAATAGCCCATGGTTATACGCCTTGTTGCTAGAGACTCGCACGGATGCACGGCCTCTCGGGGGGTCCTTAGTCGTGTCTGAATAACAGGGGACTCAGCAATTGCTATAAAGAGAATACTTGGAGAAGGCTGGGCAAGTTTCCAGACTCCAGGAGATCCTAAAGTCTACAAAGATAAGTAGCATGTTCTTTCCTAGTACGTACGGTCAACTCCCATATAAATTTGTCCGTTATTGGTGTTGATCAAGCCAGAAGCAGTAGCTGAGGCTGCGTCCTTGTAGTCTACGAACCCGTGCGTCGGATCAGTGCCGGTAAAGAGTGAGAAGCTGCTGAAGAAATTTGCACTGGTGTACGAGTCCATTAGGTGGTACGAAGCTGCAGCGAGCCTGTGATAAGTGCCTGTCAGGTTCGTTGCCACTGCTGTTGTTGTTGCTGCGTAGCCGAGGAGGCTCAAGCCAAGAAATTTGGTGAATTGCATGGTGCCGGATCGTAATTTGTGTTATTCACAGATGCTCGAAAACAACTAAAAGTATAGAAAACCACCCACAGCAGTATGTACAGCAAGAATCTCAAGCAAAGGAGTGACTGAGCAGTGCCGATATAGGACAAGGTATCAGCTCCATGACCGGCGGCACGACTTATATATCATTGGAAAGAAACTCGATTGATCAGGAGGGGTTTAGTAATGAAAATACCCCTCGCAATGCCACCTGACAGTTACTTCGAACGAGTTGGCACCGAGGAAACTCTCTTGGTCAGCCAGTGGCCGGACTGAGATAGAAAGCACCTTGGGCGTCGACTGAATGCGGCGTTCGAGGACATGATTGGCAGTCTGGCGGGTTGCTCATATCAGAAGCTACCTCTTGGGGGTCCGGTATCAGAGAGATCTAGAAGATCTAGACCCAGCAGATCGGAGATGGACCCCTAAAGCAGGAAATGCGATACATATGTGATAGCGGCGTGTTGTTTAAGATGAAGTACTTTGAACTCCGCGAATCGAGAGGAGAGAAGGGGTTGTGGAAGCTTAGATCACTTGTTCCGTGCTGCTGCATCTAATGCAAGCCATGCTTATGGGTACAAGGGTACTTTGGCAAGACAAGCTGATGGTTGGGTAGCTCGCTCGGTACAAAAGACCAGATGAATATAAATCAAAATCGACAAAAGAGTAGGAGAAGCATGCTTCTTTCCCCTACCTTCTATCTCATAATCATACTATTCAAAACTCAGATCACGTCCTTCTATCCAAAAAATAAAAATAAAGTAGAAAATAAAGTACAAAAAAGTATAAATAAAGTAGCAAAATAAAGTATAAAAAAAAGTATGAAAAAAGTATAAAGAAAAGTTGCAACCGCAAGACAAAAAGGACCAGATATAGATCATGAGATGCAAAGAACATTGGATCGTAAAGTAATGCTAAAGTGATGCTAAGGTAATGCCAGAAAGGGGTTCGACCGCCTTGGCCTCGCTAATCACAAGGCGTTCTTCGATCATCTGTAAAGTTCGAGGATCACGATGTACCATCACCTGCAAGAGCTTCAAGTCTCCTGGAAGGTGATAGGGCCGAGTGAAGACCGAGTCGAGTCTGTCGCGGCCCCTGACACCGGACGCGGGGCCGAGGCGTTAACGTACCGGGCTTCTTTCCTGTTCCTGGCTATCATGCCTGACTGACTGAGCGATACTTCCAATCGCCCCGACTCAACTCTGCAAATTACCCTACCTGTGTGAGATTCGGATAATTCAGGGGGGGGGGGGGGGGGGGGGGTTCCATGAGCATTCAGACTTGATTAGACGGCTGCTCAGACACGTAGTAGTATGTAGCAAAACAAAAACCTCGAGCTCGAAAAATTCCCAGAAACTTCGAGGCAGTACGTTGTCGGAAGAAGCAATAAATATGATGTAGAAAATGTTGATTTCGAGCACCGGACAGGCAGCATATTCTGTTTCAATTCGGGACGTTGCTGTGCTGTGTTGTGTTAATCCGTTGAGAAGGAGGATACAGAAGAGAAAAGGGAAAATGAAGGAGACCCTCTCGCTGAGTGCTGGCTGATTAAGCTGTGCCAAGTGTGCCAAGTGTGCCAAGTGTATCAAGAAGCTTATGACCCTTTTCTCCTCGAGCTGCTTCTCGGCTCAGTACACCCACAGTTTTATATATATGTAGATATATACATATATACTATCACATATACTGTTCTCACTTCAAAACTCCCACATCTTGGTACGAACCGATATTCCATCGGCCATGTCAACAGACAACAAACCCCGTGCCTTCAACCCCCCAGGCGTCCCTCTCCCACCCCCAACCTACAGCCACGTGTGCATCACGCCTCTGATCCCGGGGTCCGTTGACCTCGTCACCCTCGCCGGCCTCACAGGTTTCGTCCCGTCCGACGCAAGCTCTCAGACCACCATCGCCCTCCAGGCGCCCATCGCCTACAGCAAAATCAAAAAGTGTCTTGCGTCCGCCGGCGCTACCCCACGGGATGTCGTGCAGGTGAAGCATTACATCGTCAAGGAGACGGGAGATCCGGAGGTCGACAAGCTGGATGTGGTGGATCGGGGTTGGGGAGAGGCGTGGATCAAGTTTATGGACGAGGAGGCTGCGGGGCATAAGCCTCCCGACACGGTTGTGGGAGTCGCGAGTCTGGCCGTCACGGGGTTGTTGTATGAGTGTGAGGTTTGGGCTATCGTGAGGAAGTGAGGAATTGGCGTGAGATGGCTATCAGGGGGTAGGAAGAGAGCGATTGGTACTATCCCCCCCCATGAATAAGTGTCGGACCCAGTTTAGCTCCATAAATCGTAGAGCGGTGATTTCTGAATGGCTTAAAGCCCTGTCAACTCCATTGCACAGACTGAATACTGGCTCAAAGATACTTTTCAAGGCTGAATGAATTTTTATACTACAGTACAACGGTAAGTTGATCGGTTTAAGATCTGGTAAGATCCCTTGCAAAATTATACTTTCGATCGATATGTATTCATGGGGGAAGAGAGTAGAAGAGCGGATGGTGTGTTGAGTTCGAAACCGTTATTACCAAATCTCGGCAAAGCAACGCCGGCAAGGGCTTCGAAGGAGGAAGAAGAAGACAGCATCAGGAAGAACATCTAGGCGGCGCTGCGGTCATAGATGATGGTACTTTGTTTACGACGAGTTCATTGCTGGTTCCAACTGCTGGAAACGTCGTTGGCTAACCCAATTTCTCACAATTGTCAAGTGACTAAGATACCGCTGAGACCTACCCATATCAAGGCTGCATTTAACCCCCCCCCCCCCCAAATTGCTACAGCCTGAGGGTGCCTCAAAGTTTAAATTTCAACTTCAAACCCCCTGGTTACCCTACCCTCAAGGGTGTAACAATTATGCCTACGACGTAGTAGTAATCATCTACTACGTAGCAACTCAAAGAACACGCGCCTCTACCCAGCAGACAGGCGGACCCAAGATTGGCCATTACCGATAACTGACCGAGTTCTATGGCTATACACTCCCTATGCTTATTCGTTCTTATCATGACATGTTCCAACTGCTTTGCGGTGACTACGATCATCAATATTTACCCTCCTTTAGCCAAGCGAGACAATGTCGTCAAAGTAAGCTCACCGGGCCGCACACCCCCTAAATCCATTCCCCCATTACCTCCTCACATGAGCTCAGATCTCCCTTCTCGAGGTTAAGAAAAACCTAAGCAAATCACCATTCACTCAGTCGAAACGCCTGGCGGACCTATAAAGAAAGGAAAAATTATCCCGAGCAACAACCACCACAAGCGACCCATCATCATCGCGAGCCCCCCCTTTTCCCGCTCTTTCTCAAATCCAGATACCGCTCAACTTGAAGAGTGTTACCGTCTAGCATATACATAGCCCCCCACCCCCCTGGCGCGGCTGAATATGCCTCTAATTTTTTTTCTTGAAATGAATGAATGCCGCTCGCCACGGTCCGGCACCCGCGGGTATCTCGAAAGCACATCCTCCGCGTTCCTCCGCCTTCCCGATTCGGCCACGGAGTATCTATCAGCGCGTTCTTATATTTTTTTCCGACATGGGTTTATGTGAATAGGGGTATTGATTTTTGAGAGAGGTGGAATCGCGGGAATGGGATTTTTGGGGCATCGCGAGGTGTGCTATGTAGATTTTAGAAGCCGGGGGGAGGGTGGAGCAGGACTGGGAGAGGAGGAGATAGGAGAGGAGGGGATGAGATGAGTTGGGTATATGCAAGCAAGGCCTGTGGATGTTGGAATGGATGTGTAGCTTGATAAGGTCGTATTAGGAATCATGGGGATGGGGATTGCTTGGAGACGAGAATTAGCATGCTGCTGCCGCTGCTTGTTGGTGATGGGTGGGATGTGATGTTGCGTGGATAGAGATATATGAAGCAGGCGCCGCTCCTCCCATCGGTCAGTTTATTTTGTTTCCACTCATCTTAGGATCCTGTTTCCGGATTATTCAGAAAGCTTCGTCTTTTCTGTCGGTCGCTCATCATGAGGTCGCTTACTGCTCTCATCGCCTGCTTTTGGGTATTGGCAAGCCAAACGTCCGCACATTGTACGCATCAATCGCTCTCTAGACGCCCGTTGGGGTTATCTTTTTTAAGTAGTATTTCGTAGCTGACAGCTCAGATATCTTCAACCAGTTCTCTTCGGCAGGCATCAAGTACCCAGTGTATCAATATATCCGGCAAAACACGAACATGAACTCGCCTGTGATAGACTTGACGTCCACCGACCTGCGCTGTAACCAAGGAGGTGTTACCGGCGGAAACACCCAGACCATTACCATCGCAGCTGGCTCCTCGTTCACGTTCACGAGTGATACTGCCGTATACCACAACGGTCCTCTGTCGATGTACCATCCCTCATTCCCCTCCCCTGCGAATTTTCACGCGTAAGGATCCAGCTGACGGGAACGGGAACCAGATACATGGCCAAAGCCACAAGCACCGCCGCCGCCTTCGACGGGGCCGGGAGCGTCTGGTTCAAAATCCTCGACCTGGGCCCGACCTTCTCGAACGGCGCAGCCACTTGGCCCTTGGCCCAGGACTACAGCTACACCGTCCCCACAGCCCTGCCCAGCGGCGACTACCTCCTCCGCATCCAGCAGCTGGCAATCCACAACCCGTACCCGGCAGGCATCCCGCAATTCTACGTCGAATGCGCGCAGGTGACCGTCACCGGGGGCGGCAGCGGGGCTCCAGGTCCCCTTGAGTCGATCCCGGGCTTCATCAAGGGCGATGAGCCAGGCTATACGGCTAATATCTACGCGAACTTTAGCAACTACACTGTTCCTGGGCCGGAGGTCTGGAGTGGACAGAACGCTGGTGGTGGGGGTGTATCGGTTACGACGAAGAAGCCTGTAGTGAGTCCCGTCGATCGTTTTCGTCTCGTCGTCTGTCTCGTCGAGATAGCTGGTAGAGACAGAGAGAGAAAGGAGTTGTGAAGTCAGTCTTAACTGATGATCATCGCGCTAGGCGACAACGCTGACAACATCCGCCAAGCCAACGAGCACAACGGCAACGGGTGCGCTGGCATCGCATTACGCGCAGGTATGTAATGTAATCCGTGTGTCTGGTTTTTTGCCCCCATAATCTGGTGTTTTCGTGTTATCTACCACTCCCGAACAATTGTTAATCGAGGCAACGACTGATTGAGTCCTAGTGCGGTGGACAGGATTGGACTGGGCCGAAGGCTTGCGTCAGCCCGTATGTATGTACTTTCAACAACGCCTACTTCTCGCAGTGTCTTTGAAAGCCGAGACGCTAGTAGGTAGGAGAAGCGAGGCGAAGAAAAGAGGGGGATGGGGAGTTGTTATTCGGATGTCGATTGATTGATTGATTGATCGATGGCGGTCAGAAAAGAAGAAAGAAAACGTTGCGGTCTTGATCGAGTTCGAGTTCGAAGAACGACTCCTCACTGTATATACCGTACAGGATAAGTGCATTATCTTTCTCTTTCGGTTCTCCAATTGCAGAGCAGTTCTTTTTTTTTTTCTTCTTCCAAGAAGTAAGGTTCGCGCGGAGGGTGTCAGCAGAGGATCATCTGATGCATTTTCCGATATTGAGGACTCAGGTTGAAAAAAACGTAGATTTTCTTGCGAGAGTTTGGAATCAGCGCATTGTACATCTGTGCATCTCATATCTGGATGGAATTCGCTGTAGGAAACCTATCAAGAACGCTATCATTCTCTTTGGCCAAACTCAAG
The DNA here is from genome assembly GCF_022702325.1 of Drepanopeziza brunnea f. sp. 'multigermtubi'. Classification (NCBI taxonomy): domain Eukaryota; kingdom Fungi; phylum Ascomycota; class Leotiomycetes; order Helotiales; family Drepanopezizaceae; genus Drepanopeziza; species Drepanopeziza brunnea. The sequence goes on from NW_027094075.1 coordinate 2,093,019, forward strand.
CACGAATATTCGAAAACGCAGTGATATGAAAAGATGGCGTGGAGCTTTGCAGAGAGCGGAATAAAGCAACACTAGACAGTTCTGAGTATTCAAGTTGTCTCTGAGATGTTTGCGAGGATAAGAAAAGGACACTTGCCGCGGAAACTAGAGCCCGGGATCGATTCCCTATTGTAGTAACGGGAGAGATACTGAAATATTATGAATCGAAGTCTGAGCCATATGAGTCGTCAGGAGCCCCTTAGTTTCCTTCGGTTCCCTCTAACTGCCCTTATACTGACAACACTCCCATTATTCCATATTTACCCCGCACTCAGATGCCCGATACCAGCATAAGCTTTCAGCATAATTAACCGAACAAAAACAAAAACATACTTCTAAGATACCCATGCCCACAAGTGCTTCTGCTCGTACGCGTATCTTTCCTCGTCGGCCCCGTAGCATCCAGTGGTGTAGCAAGCTGTAAGCTCTTCAAGACGTAGCGGGACTTTCCATGCGCTCGTGCTGGACACTCTCCTTCTTCGCAGCAAGCGCACCCCATGCCGCAGTCCCAAGTACGAACACTTGCAGCGGGATCATCATAACGGTAAGATATAATGCGACTTTGCTCTGCTTGCACAGCGAGCTCCAGTGTGGCTGCACATGCATGTCAATCGAAGACCATTGGCAAGACCAACTTTGGAGCGAGAAGGTCGTGTTCGAGGCATTGACGCCGTAGAAGAAGGAGGTAGCGATCAGGGATGCGATGAGGGATATGGTGGGTGCAAGGTAGGAGACGGATGTTGAAATAATGTGGATGTTCTTGATCTAACATCAAATTAGCGACTGCCAGTACTGATATGGAGAAGGTAGACGCACAGCAGGGACTTGAGTAGCAACCAGGAACGCAATGCTGGAGAGCATGATGATGTTTCCGCAAGTGACCAGGGCGACAGTCGGCCTGAGATCAAAGTTTGTAGGCCATAGTGATAGGTGGAACTCCGAGCCGAGAGTGGTCTTGTTATATACACGGAGGGTGTCTCCTGCTGTACCCACAACAACGATGGAGGAGAGGAGAGCAAGCACAGTCAGACCCAGTCCAACAGATTTGACGAGTCGGGCAGAGTCAGCCTTGTGCTGTCTCTCAAAAGTAGGGGGCTCGTATTCGCTGGTGTCAAACTGAAGCTCGGGCTTCTTCTCTGGTTTGGAGGATGTCATAGACATGGTAAAGAATGTTCAGAGATCAGGTGGTGCCCAGAGAAAGGTGTCTTAAGGAAGGACTGGATATTGCGGATGGGACTGGATCAACCGTGCAATGATAGTGCTCTACTGCAAGAACAAAAACGAGAGGAAACGAAACATACAAGTACTTCGTACTTAGTACTTTGTACTTGGCTTGTGTAGACGCTGACCATAGACATAAATAGGAAAGAAGCGTCCATACTACGGGGGGAGATGATAGCCGAGACTCCTAGATTAAGATTGTGCTGCAGGAGACATCGTTGCCGCTTCCCCGTCAGATATATTTCTCCTTCGCGCCCTTCGCGGGCTTGGAGCTCCAGATAGCGATGCGCGTATGCGCCTTGTCATCCGGTAGCAGATCGGAGGGGAAGATCAGTTGGGATCGGTTGGGCATGGTCGAGGTTGGGGAGTCCTCGCTTAGGATTGTGACGGCGGTTTGACTGGTGAGTTATTTTTGGAGGGCGCTTCGTTGCATGGGATCACGGCGGCTACAGTATGAAATTCTGAGCACTGTACAGAGCTTAGAAGAGGAGTGCATGTCGATCGATGCTCGCTTTAGGATTTCTGCATGTCGGTCTAGGCATAGTCACAACATTGTTTTCACAACGAGCAAGCGAATGAGAATACCTCGAGTCGGCTGTCGATACCACGTGACAGAGGATATCAGCCAGCTGAAGAATGCGCGAAGATGGCATATTGCGAAAAGAAAAGCAGCTCAATACATGGTGCAAAGACGTTTATTTTTCTAGACTGGTGAAATCCAGCAGAGCTTGACGCTTCCAACATAGTTCCCGTGATGTGGCTGACATTACTTCACGTGTATCATCATCCTTCCCTCCCTACATCATCATCATCATCACTACAGCATTCCTCGTTACAGTCCCGCCACTTCGGGTCGCACGGAACAAGCTCTCGGGATATGGGAAGATGCTGCACAGTAGGAAGCATCTGAGAGGCGCCTTCGTTTGAGGGTTTCCACGCGAGCAGACAGACGGGCCGTCCCAACAACACGCAAGCTCGAACGACGGCCACGACAGCTCGCACACGGTCTCGGGCGGTTACGCGCAAGTGGGATCCTCATGCGTTCACTGTATTTTTCTCTTCATCCTCTTCCATATATCCGCTTCAGATCTGGTTCTTTTCTTTGTATTCGTCCTTCTGTTTTCAGTCGCGAATCGTACTCGGACCTCGAACTTTCTCATGCTGCGAGCATGGGCACTATCTAGAGGTAGTCTTGGTAGAAGTCGCCATCAACCCGGGATGAATATCACTACCAGCGGAAGCTAGGCTCAAGCTCAGGTCCTCCCTCTATGTCAACTAGGAGCTCTCGGACCGCCCGCTAGCATCTAGCAGCCGAATTTCTAAATCGCCTCTCATCTTCTATATTCCGTCCCAAGACATGTAAAGTCTTGATTATGAACAGTTCATCTTAGTTCCTCCTTTCGTTGTTTCCGCCGATCCTATATGCCCAATCCATTGGTTTTTCGGAAGCAGCCTATTGCCTGAAGATGTATCTTTCTTACTCTGATCGGCAATCGCGTTTTCTGTCGTTTGTCTGTGCAGACGCGGAGTTCACAGCCAGAGCTTGGATGCCATGTGTTTTCGGGCTTGCGCCCAAGACTAGACCACTGCGCATCTAGTCGAGATATAGGTGCGGTGCACCCCCGCTCAATCCACCTGTTGTGTATTGTCCCAGGCTACTGTTCTTAACCCCCCGCGATGCATCTCCTGCGAGCCATTTGTCTTCTGCCTTTACTGGTAGAGGTGCTGGTCGCTGCCAATGCGGACATCGTTGCGATTCTCCAAGAGCTACCTCAGTGTGCAGTACGTCCAAAACCTCGAAATCTCGGCTGGTAGCATGGCTCACACGAAAGCAGGTCAAATGCATCGCCCAGCGCGTGGAGATGAATATCACGATTCTACCCGATCCAACCGTAACGTGCCGCAATGAGACTCTACAGGTGACTATTGCCTCTTGTGTTCTAGGTACATGCGACTTCGAAGAGCAACAGCGTATAGTTGACATCTTGCTTGTAATATGGACTCGAGCTGACATAGGCAGAGGTCATACTATTGAACAAACTACTGTGCAAAGGTATTGCTCCAGAAAGCCGAGCCTGGCAAATTGCTATTGTTGGTCTGGTATGCGGCTCGGTTGCTTTGATTGCTGTCAGCCTACGGTGCTATTGTCGACATGCGATTAATAGGAGACTTGGCTTCGATGATTGGCTTGCCGTTGGGGCGGGGGCTCTATTGATCTCCTATACCACACTTCAAATATACAGTGAGAAGGCTATTTCCTGTGACAAGAGCCTCGTACGCTAAAATCTTCAGACGGTCTTGTGAATGGATACGGAAGGCATTTCTGGGACGTCGATCAGTCCAAGATGGTGGAGCTGCTGAAGGTAACTATAACCCCACCAACATTCATCAGTTTCGTCTGACAATTACAGATTTTCTGGATCGCCGAAATCATTTTCATCTCAGCTTTGGCTTTTGTTAAATCCTCCATTCTCGTGTTCTACGTAAGATAAATTGCCCTCCCAACGGCATCTCATTGATCAGAGTTAGTTGCGAGTATTCACGCCGCGATGGTTTTGCATACTTGATATTATCACTTTAATCGCAGTCGTCCTGTCGTGGCTGGGCACCACGTTCGCCACTATCTTCCAATGCAGTCCCATGAGTACGATTTCATTGAAACTCGATATGAGAAACGCTTACTAATTTGACTTCGCAGCTGCCATCTGGGACCGGGCAGTTCCTTCGAAGTGTATTGACGTCAATTCTCTCTCCTACGCCACCGGTTCAATTTCCGTTGTCCTGAATCTGATCATCCTGATCTTACCGATCCCGTTACTCTTTCGGCTCCGTATGGGCCTCAAAAAGAAATTAAGTCTGTTGTTGATGTTTGGCCTCGGAAGCCTGTGAGTCCAATCTTCGAGGATAAGGTGCAAGAGCTAAACTATCTGGCAGGGCCTGCATTACGAGTGGCATCAGACTCAAGTACTTGATAGCCTTTGCAACGTCGAAAGACCCGTCGTGTATGTTTTCTCCCTCTTTCCAGTCCTATATCGAAACTAAGCCCTGGCGTCTGACAGATCTTCCACTTACGGGAGATAACGCCGTGCCAGCGATTTGGAGCTTCGTCGAACTATGCGTCGCCTTGATCTGCGCCTGTCTGCCAGCGATGCGAGCACTTTTGTCTCGCTGGTTCCCCTCGATTTTCGACCTGACTGCACCTCCCAGCACCAATATCAAACCAATTTCAAGCTCGGCATCCAAGATCCCTTTCGAAATCTCTACAGAATCAGGTCTAGATCTTAAATTTATCGAAAAGGCCCCCCCGTCATATTACACCAAGGGGGCCGCCATCGTATCAGACGAAAACTTTCTATTTCACACCCCCTCTTCTGAAGTACTCCCTAATCGACTATCGAGCCATTTCCAAGCACAGCTCCCAATGCAGGGTAGGAGAGGCTCCGGAATATGGCCTCGACGCTTCCCTCCCGTCTTTTCCCAACTTTCACAGCCCTTCTCTCACGCCCGGAGCGGGTCCTCAGATACCATACCGGCTCATCTCGCACGCCCCAGCACGCCACAATTGTCCACTGCCCGTCATTCCGGGGCAGATTCCCAAGTCAGAATGTGGAACAGCCCCACCTGTGACCACGAAGGCAATTCTGACGAAGTCGTCGAGGTGGACAGTAGGCGTGTTCCAAGTCCTCGGATAGCATCCGATTACCGTGTCAGTATCGCAGAGAGCGAGACCAGTGTTTGGGCATTGGAAGGGCCGAGGCTCAGTGATCAGTTTTATGGAGGTGCAATCGATATCGAAGGGTGGCTTGATCGTAATGTGCACACGGCTCGACGGGCGTCTATCTCGGAGGATGATTCGCCGAGGCACAGTCAACAGCTACAGTTTGCGGAGGAGGGGATGGTGATGAGGCCTGTGAGCGTGTCGTTGCCGACGAAGCAGAGGGGTGGAAGGGTCTTTGCAAAGCGTACGAGTGCGTCGTCAGGACCGGAGCTATTGCCCCCCGTTCCGCAGGGTCTGGGTAGCTGCGATGACTTGAACAGATTCTGAAAGAGACCGACCGGGCCTTTGGCTGAAAGCAGGGAAGCGTCTCTTTCCTCTCAATATCCGCTGGTGGGTCTATACAAGCTGCGCCTGTAGTAGTCGAGAAGCGAGAGAGAGACTCATGGGGGTTCAGCGGAGCTCTCATCTGTGGAGCAGAGCTGGACACTTGACCCAGACGTCGGTGGTGAAAGCTACAGAGCTATCTTCTTACTTTCTAAGCTACATCCCGTTCCGAGTAATGATGATGAATTATAATACTCGCGCAACGTCATTGTTGAAATATCAAACCTGATCATTCTGATGCTAAATCTTTCGCTGGGCAAGTATTCTGCAACTGCTTTGTCCACAACCTCTGAAATACTGCAGCGCCAGTCCTTCCCTCGATTTAGCTAAAGCCTCGCAACGTAACGTAACCGAGCCGATCACGAAGAGGAAACGGACTCCAGGGCTCGCTTACCTCCCCCCCCCCCCCCCCCCCCTTCCTACATATTCACCTCAACACCCTCCCCTCTCCTCTTTCCCCCTTCCAGAACCAACCCGCTCGACCCCCCCGCCTACTCCCCATTCCCCCCTTCCATTTCCTCCTGCCGCGCCAAGACAAGCCACCCAAACAAACCGAAACCGAAACTCGCAAGCGCAAAATAGGATCCTACCTAGGTACTCCATCTCGGCATCAGTAAATCTCACCATCCCTAATCTCACCATCGGGCTAGGAGTCAGATAGATGGTCGCGACTAGGTAGGTCCACGTCCGCTAGCTACCGTATCGTAACACCCAGGATTCGACCGCCCGTACGTACGTACGTACACCACGGCTGCTTCGTCTTGTGCGGCGCAAGCGGACGGACGGACGGACGACGCCGAGCCAAAGGTGGGAAATGGGGGCTGGAGAGACAGAGTTGCTGTTTGGGGGAAGCGGGGTGAGTGGGTGGCTGGTTTGTTGGTTTGGTTGATTGTCGTAGATGGATAGATAGATAGATAGATAGATAGATAGATAGATAGGATTACTATGATATGGAACTCGAATATGAGTCCTGGTAGAGTTGAGTGAGTAAGTCCCTACCGGTATGCGTGCGGTACTCGGCTCGGCTCGGCTCGGCTCGGTTCGGCTCGGTTTCGGTTCGGTTCAGTTCGGATTGGATTGGATTGGATATCACGCGCCTTGCTGGACTGGACGGAACTGTGTTTCTCTCTGCACGGTACTGCTTACTTACCGTGTGGAGAATTGAGCATTGAGTACTTACTTATCGGTAGGTATTTGTTTACACTGTAGGCAGGCCTACATAGTACCCTGTTCGGCTCGGTTCGGTTCGGTTCGGTTCGGTTCTTTCCTGTTACGCTACTCTACTCTACTTTACTCTACACTACACTACTCTTCTCTACTCTACTTACTTACTTACCTACTTACTTACTTACCTACTTACTCACAGAGTACACACACACACACACACATACACACACTTTAGTAACTTCCACACCCGCCAGTCAGTCCCCTCCGATCGCCGAGGCTCTTGGTTTTCTCTCGCTCAATCCTGCACCCACCACCCACCCTTCCCCCCTTCCCTCCCTCCCTCCGGTACTTGGTTGTTGTCCTTACACCTAGGTAATTACTTGTTGTAATTACTACTACCTACCTCCCACCAACCCACCAACCAACCAACCAACCAACCAACCCAGCTACCGGTATCTGTATCTGTAGCAGCCACTTTAGCTTTTCTCATCAAGATTTTTTATTTTTAAATTTTTTTTTTCTTCTTTAATTTTTCTTTGAGGATTTTGTCGAAGGTACGCACGTACGCGTGCACGGATTGGCGCGTTTGAGCTCGAAGTAAGTGGGTGGGTAGGTAGGTAGGTACCGGTAGGTACCTAGGTAGGTAGACGGTTTGAGTACGGCGACGGGGGAGATGAGATGAGATGAGATGAGGAGGGAAGTGGGAGGTGAGGTGAGGACGATGTGGAGGTGGGGGAGGTGGGGGAGGGGGATATATGTATGGGTGTTGGGGTGCTTCTATGTGTGTTTATATGTATGCGTGATTATATGTGTGTATTTATATATATGCGTGATTATATACGTGCATGATTATCCAGCAGGTGTCTTTGTATTAAGGGGTTAGGTGTTAACTTGAGGCTGATTTGGACGAGGAGGATATCTACCGGTATCTACCGGTATCTACTTGACCCCGGTGTGACCTTGAGAATCGATATCGATGCTTTCGAAGGATATATACATCGTGAGCAAAAATTTTATTAAAATTAAATCGTTAAGATTAAATCGATAAGGTTTTAATGCGTTAGCAGATACCGCAGCAGGAATCATCCAGATTGCATACATAGATCAGAAGATATTCGTAGGTTAGAAGACGGAGGGTTAGTGGTTGGATGGGTTTGCTGTAGATAGGACGAGGACGACGACGATAGCGACGACGACGACGACGACGATATACGTAGTAGATTGGCCGTCTCGCTGTTTCAACCAAGGGGCGATCGGCCGGCACCGTCGTCGGTGTTACTGTACCGACTTCATTTCATGCTGTTTCAGGAGTGCGGCTTAGTTGCTTACTTGCTTGCTTTGCTTGCTTGCTTGCAAGTTGTGGCTCCCTCTGCATTGTTGGGATGATGTCTTGTGCGACCAGTCCAGCGCAGCTCTCCGTACGGATGTGGGTAGTACCGGTAGTGGGTGGGTGAGTGCTGTTGTTTATTTTCGTACGGAGCCGCAACGGAGAGCCCTGGAGGGAAGTGATTGTTGGCATGGCAGGCAGGGCAGGGCAGGGCAGGGCAGGGCAGGGCAGGGCAGGGCCGGGCAAGGGCAAGGGCGGGTACGGGTGGTTTCTGTTTTGGTTTTATTTTGATTCTTTTCCGTTTTCGTTTTTGGGGCCGGGAGACTTTCATGCCGATGTACTACAATGTACAACTACTACTACGGTACCTAGTGATGATGCTCTGATCGATATTATGGGGCGAGTATGGGGCGAGTATAGGGAGGTTTGTTGGTTGGATGCTTGGTTGATGAATGCATCATGCATGGGAAGGCAGCGATACGAGATCATGAGGAAGAGGGATGCAGGGTACGAAATGTATATATACACACATATATATATTTCACACACATATTTATATATATATATATCACATATATATATATACATATATATATGTGCGGAGTATCTCCACATGTACTACGTACTACTACAAACGTAGTATGTACATGCGGAGGGACCTGGCCCCAGATGCAACCCTGAGTAAATACACATCGGGCAATGCCGAGGAAAGCCGTCTTTTGGTACAAGTATTTGCATAGACTATAGAATGCAGACAGCATTTCTCCGTCTCCGGAGATCGATCATGGATTGATGCATGAATAACAGACGGAATAATGTCACGCGTTCCGCATTTTGCTTTCTTGAGTTTGACATCTCCATCTTTCTCATGTTCGTCCTCGGATTTCCAAATCCTAAACCCGATGCGCAGCAGGCAGGGACCAGCTGGCGATCCGTGAGCTAGATACGTCGGCTTGTGATGGATGAGCTAGAACTTACTCTGTATAGGTATTCTACGTACTACGTATAACGGTGTGATGCTGGATTTGCACTGGTGGACATTGAGGATATCCGGCATTCCTCCTTCTAGGGGGAAGATGATTGCGAGGATGGGTTTCCGATTCCCGGTTGACACTCGGTAGGTCGATAGTAGTATGTAGATAGGTAGGAGGTAGGAGGTGCCTTGGGATCTTGACCGATGGAGTAGGTAGATGCTGGCTGCATACGTTTCAGATGCCGAGAGTCTCTGTCTCTCTCTCACAGCAGCAGAGCCACACAGCAAAAATCGGTTGGGGGCATCGCACAAGCACGATTCTCTGTCTGGGATGCTGCAGGTATCCTTGCTGTGGTAGAGGCGCTGTGTTACCGTATACGTACCGTAGTAGACGTACTACCGGTACGTACGTAGTACCGGTATGTCGTTGTGGCTGTATACTGTACAGAGTAGTACTACCTACGTAGGTAGTGGGAGGTGCTCTGCCCGAGCAGATAAAGCGACTATTATTAGTCAGGGAGGATTGGGAGCTGGCTGGGAAGGGAAATGGGAATGGGGGAATGGGATTGGGATAAGGATTAGGATTGGGATTGCATTGGCAATTAGGCACCCCTCACGCCGGACTTGACTTGCGAGGAGTGGCTTCCGCCGGGGTTTCAGTAGTTTTGTTTTGTTTTTAGTTGTGTTCCTCTTTACCGAGGGGAGAAGGAAAGAAAAAAAAAAAACATGGGCCATGATCACATCACGTTGCACGGAGTACTGTGCGGGTGAGGCGTCGATATTGGCGGCCACCACGTCCCAGTCGATCCGGGTCGCGTCGAGTCGAGTCCGTCATTGTTAACTAATGAGAAGCAGCCATAGGCCGGAAGAGGGAGGCTGAGATTCCACCTGCATACAAGACATTGTGGGCGTGGTGGGTGTGGTGGGTGTGGGTGTAGGTGTGGACGTGGCTGTGGGTGTGGGTGTGGATGTCAACAAACAATGCGATGGGGATTGAGGAATGCAGTTATTGAATGTTGATCTGCCTCGGTAAGCATTTGAATGGAATGACTCGACAGCGGCATAGTTGTAGTAATATTGGTAGTACGTGTAGATGTGTGTAGATGGATGGGATGGATGGACGGATGGACGGATGGATAGATAGATAGATAGATAGATAGATAGATATAGATATATACTGTATATAGGTAAACACATACATAGTAGTATATACATACTATACATACCTCCATACCGCCACACCTTAATCACCTCAGTTGGTGGAAAGAGCCACCGCCCCGTATTCTGCCGGGATCAATGAGGTGGAGAGAAGTAAACACGACCAGGTCCCCCCTTCCCCCCCCGGCTCGTTCTTCCCCCTTCCCTGATCCTGATGCCATCTGTCTCCACTCGGGAGTGGAGACAGATGGAGATAGATGGATGGTCATGGGTGTCGATTGGAATACCAATGCTGCCGATGCTGCCGATGCCTGCCCCTACTGCCTCTGCCTATGCACTAGTCCACATCCCTGGACCTACCTTGGCCCCTCATTGGTGCCCCTTGTTCCCGTATCCCCGGCCCTCACCTCCCTCAACTCAGAAGGTTCAAGGCATGAGAAGAGAGAGAGAGGGCAAGTAGTAGTAGTACCGTAGGTAGTAGTAGGTGGTAGTTTCCCTAGTAGTACAATTCCAATCTCAAGTTTCAACCTTCTTCATCCTTCACATCCCATTCATCCCATTCACCCTTTCACCCTGTCACCCTTTCCATCCACCCCCCTTTCACTCCATCCACCCCCATCCATCCCATCCACCCACCCAACCTAGGCTCCGTCTCAATAATGTGCAGCTGTTGATGACACCCATCGGCTTCCTTTCTACCAACCTTCCACTTCCACCTCCCAACTCTCCTCTGCGATCCTGCCCGTCTGCTTCCAAGACGGTGGGTGCTTCTCTTTCTCCTTGTCGTCTTGATTCCCCCCCCGTCCTTCTCTTTGCCCTGTCCAATCTCTCCACGTCCGCGTCCGGCGCCTCGGGGTGGGAAAAACAAAAAAAAAAAACACCAAAAAAAAAGAAAAGAAAAACATTCCTCTCCTCCGTCCCACGACCCTCACTTTCACGACGACCACGACGACGCAGCACTGCAACTTCACCCCCAGGAGACCTGACAGGTCCGCAGACGCCCATCATCATCTGCTTCTTGGAAGTCCTATCGTTCTGTTGCGGCAGATCCGCTCTCTTTTCGGCTGGATAGAGCAGAGCTCCCACGGTAAAAGTGGTGCTGCTTTGTTGCAAGACGCGAACGAGTTCGACTCCAACTCCTTCTTGGCCGCCGGCGTCCTCTTCAATTCGATTCTGCTCAACCCTTCACTGGTGTTGATTTTGAATTTTGACCTACTCCTTCCTAATCGTTGCACCCACCTTCGTTGGCAGATCCGACCCCCCCCCCTTCAAAGGTTCGTCGCGCGACTTCCATTCTACACATCCCTTCTCGGATCCGGCAAACGTCTCTGTGATGCCGCTCCTGTCTATTTGATGAAGAGCTATCAATTTTGCATATTAACAACAGTCTACTAACAGTGACTGTAGCTTGCAGATTCCACCCTCCGTCCGATTTTACGACCGACCTTTCCATACGAATGAGCCCTTGACCACAATTCAAAGCTCTTGGCTTTGATCTGATCAGCTCACCCTCCATACCCCCGAGGACCACAGCATGGCTGCTTTGGTTCAATCATTCACACAACAGACCAATACCCTGACCATGCTTCAAACTCGACCGTCCTCTGCATCAGGCATCCTCCAGAACGCCTCGCAGTCTCAGTCCCACAAGCAGTACCCTGCGAATCCACAACAGATGCAGCGTAACAACGTCCGCGGAATGGGCAATGGGAAGGGCATATCATCGAACTACAGAGGACATACCACAGTGGCACCAACTCCGACATACGCCTTTACAAGCACACCGAGTCTTGCGGCACCGGGTCAGAGGCAAGGGCCCCCTCTCCGGGCTGACCAGAGAACCTCGTCAGCACCCAGCCCAATGCCTCTCCCCACGGAGTCGGGTCCAGTACGATCACGCTATCCGGCTCCTCCGTCGGTCTCGACGACGACATCGTCCTCCTCCTCGTCCGATGTCTCCGCACTAACCCATCGATCGGGAAGCAAAGATGATTCCGTCATTACTGCTCGTGTGGTTTCAGGGGCCGCCAGACCTCAGTCTGCAGTATTGGGCTCGGGCCTTGTCCCGAATCTTGCACTTTCTGCAATTTCCCCCCCCTCAAAGCCTTCTCCGGATCGATATCGTCGACCAAATAATCGTCGTGCCGATTCTGCGACCAGCCCACAGCCGATCTCTCCTCCCGCTTCCTCGATGCCCAACGTCATGCAGTTTTATGGCAGCTCCACCCAGGCACCAACTCTGCCTCCCGCATCGTCCCAGAGTTTCAGTCTGCAGATGCCTCAATTCTCCAAACCGACGACAGGCGTCACATCGGGGGCAACGAGTGTCGACGATCTGCAATTGAAATCAACCCCGAGCCTAGATGCGGCCAAGAGATACCGTCGACGCAGCATCCACGCTATAGATGTTGGTGATTATAGCGGGACGCCGGGTGAATTGCTGAAACAAGGATCCCGACTGTCGAGCAGCGCGAATGGGCGGATTGACCAGCAGCACCCCCTTCGAAGTTCTCCGGTCGTGATCACCCAGCCGGCGGCTCACGGCAGGACTTTCAGTTCCGAAAGCGTGGCCTCGACTTTCAGTGCTCGAGGCTCCTCCAAACCTGGATCGGTAAGTGATCTCGTGTGCATTTCTCACCGCCACTGTTTTCTTTTTCACATCCCGTTAGGGGCGCCTCTGATTTAAGCCTGACCAATGAGAGTGTTTCTAAGGATCCGTCCACTAATCCAAGACTTGATCCAGGCGGCCAAGCGAGAAAACCCCACCTCGTCTCCATCCGCGCAATCTCCAGCGGCAATTGCCGTGGACCAGAACACGGGCAAGCACGATGCTTCCAGACTCGTAAATATACCCCCTCGAGCTTCGTCTACCGATGCCGCGAAACGAATTGCCCCTTCTCCTCTTTCCAAGCCGATGACGATGAGCCCTGAGGCGTCAGGACCCAAGGACACTGTCGCAACGGCGGTTCCTGCAGCCGTGCAGCCACTTACGAGACCAGCCTCTGCGCAGGTCGCAAATGGCCCCCCGAGCCCCGCTGCTCAGCAATTGGCTGCATTGAACGATAAGGAAGGAAAGAAGAGCAAAACCTCCAGGCTGCGGAGGGCATTCTCGTTTGGCAGTGCCGCCGACCTTCGACGAGCGTCGGCGGAGAACAGTCAGGCGATCAGCAACACAGCGACCGTCAGCCGCTCGCAGTCACGAAAGGACAGGTATCAAGAGGAGCACGATGAAGAACAATTCCGAATTGCACAACAGCAGGAGGCTGGAGGGATTGGATCAGACATCTATTCGGGGCAGGGCCACATGTTCACTGGGTCCACCGATAACCTTTCCATATCCTCCACAGCTTCGTCCGCGTCCATCATGATTCGCAAGATGGGGAAGGGTATGAAGAAGTCGACCCGGTCCTTGGTTGGGCTGTTCCGGCCGAAATCGGTCATCGGTGTGCCTGCAGCAGATTCGGCGCTCCCCCAAGTCAGCCAGGCCCAGGTATCTATGGTCAACGTCGAGGCGGAGAGAGAAAAGGTCAATGTCAACCCTGACCCACACGATCAGGCTGGCGGTGGCACTGGCTTCCCCAAGCTGGAGAGTAACTCCATCGATGCGGCCAACGCCACAAGCAGCGTCACTGAGCGACTGGGAAGCGCGAGCACTGAAAACTCTGCTGCTAGACGAAGCATTGTCGGAGGTGAGAAGGAGCGTGCCGAGGTTCTTGCAGCTGTGAAAAAGGGTATTCTCAAACGTACGTCAGCCTTTCCCCTCACCCCCGAGATCTGCTAACATGTTAGGCTCTGGCACAGACTCTGGCAACTCCTCCCCAGTCATCCGACCTCTCGATCCCAAGTCTACTAACTTCCAACTCCCCAACATCCCCCACGTCAACGACTCCCCTCAATCATCGGCACCCAGCACGCCAGGTGACGAAAATGGACACAAGAAGAATGGCTCCCTCAGCTTAGGTGGAGAGGACTACTTCATGTCTGCGCTGCGTTTCCGTGGCGATTCCAAGAGTGTCCCAGGCACGCCCCAAGGTGCTGCCGCAAAGCGAAATGCCACGTTCAGCCCTCGCATTCAATTCCACGATACCTGGCCAAGCGGAGAGTACGATCGTAGGGGGGAGATTGCCACCTGCAACCGTTTGACTCCGATGCTTGCGCAGCAAATCAAGGAGGAGATTAACAACTTCAAGATGGTATCCAGTCCTCTCCCGCGATGCCGGAAACTGTGCTAATGTCGCCCAGGAAATGGTAGTGCACGAGAACTCCAAGATCTACACCCACTTTTTCTAACGAAACCACGATTATGGCTGCCTCGGGCGGTCCACGAAAGCCACCAATCCCCTCTTCGCATAACTTTGGCCTAAAACTGCTACGCGCAATCGATAATTATTAGCGTTTACCAGGTTCGCATTCTATGGTGTACAGGAGTCAATTCACATCTGAGCGATTTTTCGGTCTCTATATTCTTCCACTAGACAAGCGGCGGCTGTCTGTCTGTTTTCACTTTTCGCGCGTACAGGGGGAGTCAGGAAGATGAGTGTTGTTGGGGAGGAGTGTTGTTGGGGAGAGGAAGACCACACGTGAAGCAGGAAGTGTGACCAAGATGTATTGCTGCAAGGCTTTTCCAGAAGACGGAAAGTTCTTGAGCGACGGTCCTCGCCAGGTAGGACTACGATTTGTGTGATTGTGTTCTTCGGGGAGCTTGGGAGCCTGGAAGACCGATGCGCTTCATACTTCTTTTCGAAAATCTCCGCGCCTGGCCTTGTCATTTCGTCCATGTAAGGGTTGCAAATGCAGGGACGGAGACGGTTTTACGACGCGTTTTGTCTTTGGCCCCCCCCCCCTCACTCTGTGTCGATGCGTTTGTCCACTACTTCTGCTTCTACTGGTATCATATTGCATTGAGATTGGGGTGTTGTGTAGCGGCTCTTTGGGGGTGTGAGAGGAGGGGGGGGCGGGGAGGGCAGCGAATCAAGGGAAGGGTTGCATAGGATGGGTAATCAAATGGTACTCTTTCTTGTGTGGGTGTGGATACCTACACGTATTTGTTTATCATTCTCTCTATACTGGCAATGGAATGTGAAGTGAGGCGAAATCAGATGCTGGTTTCCAAGTTTGAATGAAGTCACTTAGCAGTAGAGACGAAGGGATCGCGACGCAGAGCACCGTCGATGTGGACTTGAACCAAGCCAAGCGAGGCGGAGTTGAGCATTGTGATCCGGTTCCATGCATCCGAACAGCAGTAGAATGATGGTGGAAGTCCATGTCACTAAAAGAAAACAGCACGCTCTCACACCCAACCTAATTCCCATGCTCGCATCCTCCAGGGCACGGCACATCATCTATTATCCAATTGGCCAATACGGGCCTGCCATGTGTGTGTGTGTGAAGAATTGCTTCTACTCTGTAAGTACATGGTACGGTACCGGTAGTCAACAAGCAAGCACTCTTTCCCTAGATTACCGGTACCTACCTATGCTTGCTACTTGGAATCACATCGGATCGGATCGGATCGGATCGGATCAGTTCAGATCCGATTCGGTTCCTGAGATCCTGCCCTGTCCTGTCCTGTCTGTGTCTGACTGTGTGACTGACTGACTGACTGATATCGCGATCTCGATCTCGATCGAGAGGCTGCGTCTTGCTGGGTGGGCATGGGGGGTGTGCTGGGTGGATGCTGGATGCTGGAAGCGGTGTGCGGTGTGCTGTGCAAGGGTAGCCTCGTGGACCGAGACACTAGCTACGTTGGGGAAAAAAAACTATTGGAAAAAAATTGGAGAAAATTGGAAGATAAAAAATTAGGTGGACGGGAGTTTGTGGGCGAGGCTGAAAATTTTGGGATGGGAGTTCGTGGGCGAGGCTGATGCGTGCACGTATGGCATGCACGCATGCGGTTGAGAAGTAAGCTAATTTTTGACCCCCTTCCACCCCGCCTCTCTTCCCTCCTTCCCCATCTACACTATAAACTGTTCACACATACTCTCGAACGAACGAGCGGACGGACGAGCGGACGATTTCCAGTCTGCGAGCGAGCGTGGCGGCGGCGGCGGCACCTGCGCTGCGACGGGGGCTGTTGCTGCTGGGGGGGTGGGCAGCTGGGACCCGGCGGCGATTCCCATCCCTCGTTAGTACGGCTGCGGGCTTGGGTGAGGCGGGAATTTTTCACGCGAGGGGGGGGCTCATGATGGCTTCTTTGACTTCGAGTTCGAGTTCGACTGGGACTGAGACTGAGGCGGCTGGGATGGCGGCTAGGGTAGCGGTCGATGGCAGCGGCGGGGGGGTGAGCTGCAATGGCAATGGCAGTGGCAGTGGGCCTGGTGGCGGCGAGGAGGAGGAGGAGATGCGGCGTGGTGGTGGTTTGGGAGAGGCACAGGCAGGGGAGAAGAAGAAGACGAAGAAGCTTCACGGACGAGCTTTCTACGAGAGTATTGGGAGTCCGAAGTTCGTGCTTGCGCCTATGGTTGATCAATCGGAGTTCGTACGTGTCCCCCCTCCCCCTCTGCACCTGGACTTGGATTTGGAATGTTCTTCCTTTTTTGGACTGAGGAGTGGTCTATATGGCTGACGGCTACGCAGGCGTGGCGGATGCTATCCCGCTCGTTTATACCGGGCGACAGGCAGAGGGATTTACTGGCGTACACGCCCATGTTACACGCTCGCCTGTTTTGCGAGACGCCGAAGTTCAGGGACGCGCATTTTCAGCCTCTGAGGACCTCTCTCGTTTCGTGTGGGGGTGGGGATGGTGCGGATGAAGGGGAACAGCAGCAGGAGGAGGTGGAGGGAAAGGAGAAGAAGACTTTCTTGGATGGCAATCCGGCCGATCGCCCGCTGTTCGTACAGTTCTGCGCCAACAACCCCGATGAGCTGCTGAAGGCAGCTACGTACGTGGCGCCGTTCTGCGACGCCGTGGACCTCAATCTGGGCTGTCCGCAAGGGATTGCTCGGAAGGGGAGGTACGGGGCCTTCTTGCAGGAGGACCAGGAGTTGATCTACTCTCTGATTAACAAGTTGCATCTGGGATTGGATGTTCCCGTCACGGCGAAGATCCGGATCTTGGACACGAAGGAGAACACGCTGGCATATGCCCAGAAGGTGTTGGGGGCGGGCGCAAGTATCTTGACTGTTCACGGCAGGACGCGGGAGATGAAGGGGCACAAGACCGGGCTGGCGGATTGGAAGATGATTCGCTTCCTGCGAGAGAGTCTGCCGAAGGAGACGGTGCTGTTTGCAAACGGGAATATCTTGCGGAAGGAGGATATTGAGAGGTGTCTAGAGGAGACGGGCGCCGACGCTGTGATGAGCGCGGAGGGGAATCTCTATGACCCTGCGATCTTTGCGGATGCGCCACCTGTGGGGGAAGAGGGGAGGGAGTATTGGAGGGGTGGCGATGGGAAGGGTGGGTGGAGGATGGATGCTGTTGTGAGGAGGTACATGGACATCATCCACCGCTACGTTCTGGAAGTCGAGCCGCCGGTCAGAGCACCGCTATACCTCCCCACCGATCCCGATCCCGAATCCCCTACGTCCACCACTACTCAGCCGCCAGCAGCAGCAGCAGAAAGCGAAAAAGACCACGGCCCGAAACGCAAATCAGAGCAGGACCCGAGTACTGACACCGGACCCCCGGCCAAACGGCAAAAACAGCAGCAACTCAAACAGAAGAAGAGCGGCGGGGCGAGACCACCGAAAAGTACGAGCCCGAATATGCTCGCCATGCAGCCGCACCTCTTCAAGCTCCTGAGGCCGCTGGTGGCGCGGCACCACAACGTGCGGGATGCACTGGCGCGGAGCCGGGCCGGAGACATGGAAGCCTTTGAAAACGTGCTACGCTTGGTGGAGGTTGCCTGCCGCGAGGGGATCAAGGCCTACCACGATACCGGGGGCCAGTCCTGGGAGCGGGAGATGGAAGACGACGTGAGGCTGAACGCGGCCAAGGCGGCGGCGAATGCCAGGAGGGCAATGCTCGAGATGAAAGGGGCTGCTGCTGTAGGGGATCCAGCGGGGAAGAAGGGCGAGGTGGGTGTGGATGGTGATGGTGGAGAAGGGGGGGAGGGGGAGGGGGAGATGGACGAGAGTTCCGTCGCGACGGTCCGGGCGTGCAAGCGGCCGTGGTGGGTTGTGCAGCCGTATGTGCGGCCGCTGCCGAAGGAGGCGCTGGCGAAGGGGGCGCTGACTATGAGCAAGAAGGAACGGGAGGCTTTGGAGAAGAAGGGAGAGGGAAAGGGGAAGGCCGAGGAGGGAGAAGGCGAGGGGGATGGAGATGGAGATGCTAAGGGGAAGGGACCTGGGCCCCATGTTGAGGCTGAGAATGTTGGTGTTGGTGAGGTGGTATTGGTTCCAAAGGAAGGGCTGGTTTGTGGATGATTATACAGATGGAAAATAAAAGCAAGGCGATATCGTATACTATCTGCCATCTTTCAGGAATCTTTTCGGAGGGGGGGAGGGTACCTACTTATATCATCGGCCGTCTCTCATGCAAGAAAGACTCGGATAGGTAGATTACTAAGAGGCTGTATGGCTCGCAGATGCAAGCCAAGTTGCACGACCAAAATATTCTTGCATCTCCAAGTTGCACGTCAAGATGCAAGAATTGAGCAATCTGTTTGGCTCGTGCTCGTAAATCTCGCAAAGTGTGCATCTGACCTTGCAACTTGCAGTTGCACCATACGAATCGAAGTTGCAGCAAAAAGCTCTAACTCCCAAGTTGCAAGCTTAAGATGCAAGCTATTTACCCCCCTTTATGCTTTTCCGCTTATTTTAATCACCTTTTCATCCTTTTACCACGCTTTTTTTTTTTTTTTTTTTTTTTTCGCCGTACCTACCCCACGGGAGGTCCTAGGGCGGCAGGCAGGCTTCGCTTGCTATTCGCTCGACGTGAATGAATATAATAAAGAACAACTTGAGAGTCTCCCCTAAAAGCGTTCTCGATCTATCGAACGAAGACTTGCTGATACGCAGGGCCACGATGGCGGAATACTCTCGATACATGCATGCATGGGCGGATTTTCAAACGAGGAAACTCGCCTGAGGAGCCTTCACTATGAGAAAACCTCGAGTTGGAAGGGAGCGACATGGTAATAAAGTAGCGTTGTTCATCTCGGATCTGTTGCGAAATGAAATCATTGATAAAAAATTAAAAAATTAAAAAATTAAAAAATTAAAAAATTAAAAAATTAAAAAATTAAAAAATTAAAAAATTAAAAAATTAAAAAATTAAAAAATTAAAAAATTAAAAAATTAAAAAATTAAAAAATTAAAAAAAAAAATTAAAAAATTAAAAAATTAAAAAATTAAAAAATTAAAAAATTAAAAAATTAAAAAATTAAAAAATTAAAAAATTAAAAAATTAAAAAATTAAAAAATTAAAAAATTAAAAAATTAAAAAATTAAAAAATTAAAAAATTAAAAAATTAAAAAATTAAAAAATTAAAAAATTAAAAAATTAAAAAATTAAAAAATTAAATTTTTTTTTTTTTTTTTTTTTTTTAGAAATAAATCTTGAGTTGCAGATCGCTATTCAACCTGCTAGTTGCGAGCCATAGCGGCCTTGGAACGCGCAGCTTCTACGTGCCGTTAAGTTGGGTTGATCTTGTTTTAAATCAAGATCAACTCGACTGCTTGGTTGCACGGACGTGCAACTGCGAGCCGCACACACCTTAATTATAGTAATAGTGGGCCTTGACGTCGCAACTTTTGGGGCCCTTCCTTAAAGTGGGCGAAAAAATTATGTCTTGCGAAAAAATTATGTCCCGCTTCAACGTTAAAAATCGCGGGGAACGTAGACACTTATATTGCTTATAACATTGCTCACAACGTTGCAATAATATATATATATATATATTTAATAATGTTATTCATTCTTAATTAAGCTACGAAAAAATTATTTTACTGCGTGTCTTTTGAATTGAATTAAAAGATGCTATAAATCGAATCGATATCGAATTTTCTTTCTTTTCAAGCTCTTTTTCAAGCTTTTCTTATTTAATAAGCATCATTTTTGCTAAAAGAGACGAAAGTAAAGTATTTAATCTTTTATCTTCGTCGTTATCGTTAATTTGAATGCAAGATAATAGGTTTTGTTTAATTCGAAAGCGTTTTTCTTTTATAAGGATTTAAAGATCGATTGAATACGAAAGGTCCGCGAATATAGCAAGATCTTTTTCTTAAACTTCTTTTAACGTAGCTTTTTCGTTTGCAATTGCGTCTCGAAAAGAAATCAGATTAATATTATCAGCTTTTAGTTCTTTTATTATAGGTTGCTTTTCGCGGTCTCGAATAAAGACTTCTCGTTCGAGTAGAATGTGTATAAGAATCCTTCGACTTTGTTGCTTATACGCTTCGTTCAACTATTTCTTTCGCTCTTTTTCGGCTTTTCGATTAAGAACTCTTTAATTGTAACGATCGTTTCGAATTTTAATCGTTGCTAATTTGAGTTTAGCGTTCGCTATCTTAAGACTAGCTTTTTGCTTTTTTATCTTTATAGCCTTGACTTTTTCGAGTGCTTTAAAAGCTAGTATATTCCTTCTCGTTTGCAAACTCGATTTTCTAATCAGCTTTTTTCGATGTGTATCGTGCTAAAGCTTTTGATTTTTATCGAGTTCTGCTTGATTAAAGCTTTTTCGTAACAATTAAGTCTCGGTATGTTGGATTGCTTCCAAGCGATTAAGAATATATTCGTAACTTCGTAAGGTCGTCAAAGTACTTGCAATTGCAAAACACTCGGTTGATAAAGTATTTGAATTCTGTCTGCTCCCTCTTGCTTAAAGGAGCTGATTCTTTTTATATGATTAAAAGGAATCACGTGCACTAGCTAGCTAATAAGTTTACTTGTCAAGTTGAGGGTCCTTTGATTGTTAGCATGCTAAGCGAAGCATGTTAAGTGGCCCGTGAACCATAGTTTACGAGTGAGTTCTTTAACTACTACTACTACTACTACTAGCTAGCTAAGGTCGATATAGATATACCGACACCGGCAACTCTCTTTTTAGCAAGCAGTGCTTTGCTAATTACTATATCGACCGAAAAAGAAAGAAAGTAATCAAACAAAAGAAAACAATCTTATTCTTCTTTCTTTTATAGCGGCCTTTCTACTTATCTATCCACTTGCACTTTCAAGGTATTAGTTAAAATTAGCTCTTGCAAGGAAGTATTAGCCTCGATTTTAATTATAACGTTAGCAAGGTTGGATTTTCCTTCGATCTAGCGTATTTCAGATAGTTCTCGCTTCTCGTATGACTCTCGAATAGCTATAATATCGATCATTAAGCGCTTCTCTTTAATAGTTCTCAGCTTTATTATACACTCGTAAAGCGAGTAAGAGTTAATGCACATAACTACGAGGAAATTAAAGATCTTTAGCTAAGTTGTGATTTAAGCAAAGGTAGTCGATATAATAATAGCTATATCGATACTTAAGGACATAGCGTATAGCTTAAAAGCTAGTACTGCTTTTGTTACCTTCTTGCACTTTTATAACACTTAATAGAAGATGTTATCCGTTAAAGTGAACTCGTTTTCACTTACGTGAACTTTATTATTAAAGATAATTACGAAACCGATTTAAGAGCTAAAGTTAGCGTTATTAGCAAACGCTTCGTTTACGAACACAAAGAGCTTCGCTGTTTTCAAGTCTAAGAGCACGTAGTAGATCCTTCGTGTTAAGTAATCGATCAGCTATTAGATCACCTTATTGAGAGCCTTATAGTCTTCGTCCTTCGGTTCTTAATGTTAAGCAGCTATCGACAAAGCACAAGATGCTTTTAAGTAGCAAATAGTAGCTAAATACGCCTTTCGAGCACGTTGCTTTAAGTACTTCTTAGCTCGTATAGCTGAATCAAGCTTAATTACTGCAAGCCTTTCATTTTGCTTTTTTTGACCAACTAATACTCCGAACCCGTCTTTATCTAAAGATAGCTTGCATCTATTGAAAATCATCGGTTCGGCGTGTGTAAGGATCTTTATTTCTTTGCTCTTTAGCTTAGATTTGATTAGCTTTTTCTTTTCCTTTGCTTTTATAGCTCGATTGACAATTATAAAAACATCGTTCGTTTGCAAGGTAGTTATTCTTAACTGATCTTTGTTAATTGATATAAAAAGGCAAGAGTTAAAGCTCGATTGCTTCATTCCGAAGTTGTTTATAAAGTGCTCGGAAAAACGCTTATACTAGTGCGTCTTTGCCTCGAGGATGCTGTATAAAAAGCTAATTATAAAAAACAAAGTGCTAAAAGGAAATCGATAAGTGATTTCTTTAAATAGTCGCACGACGATTATCCGTATAAGCTTCGTGCTTGATTGAGTATAAGCTTGAGTGATATCTCTGTTATAAACTTGATACCCGTAGTCTTTTATTAGCGAAAGAGCTAAAGCATAATAGAGTCTTTGGCCCGCTTGCTATACTATAAAAGACTCGATGAGTATTCTTGTTTTGCTTTTATCTTGAAAAGCTTAAACTATTATACGAGACTTTTCGTATAGCGTAAGTATTCTTTTGCTTTTGATCTTATTAACAAACTTAGACTCGAAGATCTTAACGCTTTTAACGCGTAAGTCGGTACTCGAGATCACTTAAAAGATGCTTTAAGCTATCAATCTAGCTAATTTCTTTACTTTAGACTCTTGAAATAGTGCTTCGAGGCTTTTAATAATTCCTTCGGCTCGTAGCTTAGTTAAAAGCTTATAGTCTTAGCGTTTTTTATCGGTAATCAATACTTCGGAGTCTTTAATAAATAGAACGTAAGAATCGTCTTCTTCTTCGTCGAGCACAGTCGAGATACTCGGATCGTACTTTTAATAAAGTATTTAGACTATTAATATTATTGACTTTTAAGGATTAGCAAGTTAAAAGTTAAAAAGGCTGTTTGCTGATTTAAGCGACTTCGGTGGATTAAGCGAATATTGAAGTTTAAGCGAATTTCGCGGTTCTAGCTTTTTTTCGCTTTTACTTTAATCTTCTTTTACTTTTACTTTAAGTACTTGCAACTCTTTTAGCAGCTTTTCAACTTTAAAGTAGTAAAGTTTTATTAAAGTTGACTTGAATTCCGTAAGTTTCGGACATACTATTATGCACGTGTGCTTTTGTTTATTAAGCAGCTAAAAAAGGCTTTTTTACCTTTGATTCTTTCGTTACACGAATACTTGTGAGCTAATAGAAAGGTTTAAAGTATGCTTCGTAACTAGCCTATTCCTCTTTTTAAGCGCGTCTTTAACTTGCTTCGCTACGTAGCATTTTCGTATTTCTTTTATAGCTTTGTTAATAGCAGTAGCACGCTCTTAAGTAGACGCGGCAAGTCGATCTTGTTCCGTTAGCTTTAGTAAAGTCTTAAAAACGAAAAGCGTAAAGACTAAGCTATTAAGTCTCGCCGTATCGTTGATAACTTTAATAGCTATTTAAAGCCGGTCTTCTTTTAAAGCTTTTAAAAGCTCTTTTATAACGATCTTAAAAGCGCGTCGCACAAAGACGTAGTAGCGTTTTACTAGCTCGACGCTGTGATAAGCTTTTATAAGCATTTGCTTTAAAGTGCTGCTAATACTTTTAAAGTAGCTTCGAAACGTTGCTAAATTGAAATTGGTTCCGAGATCGTGCACGACGTTTATAAAAAGTCCGACGTAAATATTGACTTAATATCGATTAAATCTTTTAAGTAAGTGCTATGCGAACATGCTTTTAAAGAAGGTAACGGCTTGAAAATTAATAGAATCGCAAACGACGTGCAATACGTTCTTGTTGTTAAGATGTATTACGTTTACGTATATCGTATTATTAAAGTTAGTATCATTTTTAAGCTTGATATTAAACCTTTTCGAAGAGCGTCCGAATACTTAACAATAGTAGCAAAACTTTTGAATGTTATAAAGCAAATCCCGCTTAAATTCGTGCTCGGCCCTTTTAAGAATAGCAGCAAATCGACTTGTTAAAAGGTGGTTAAAACGCTTGTAGATAGTCTTTAATTGCTCTTTCGTAAAGTAGTAATAGACGGTCTCGCTTTCAATGCTATAATAAGTAGCAGCGTGCTTTTTACTTAATAGCATTCACACGTGCTTAAATATCTTTACTATTAGTATTTCTTTTTTCTTTTAGATTAGCACGTTCCGCAAGTTATTCAAAATCACTTTGTGCTTGTTTATGTTAACTAATAAAAATAAAAAAGGTACGTCGCTCTTTACAACGTAGAACTTTACTTGACTTAGAAGGATATCTAAAGTAATTGCTTTAATAAAAGTAGTAGAGCCGATCTCGTACTTAACGGATTTTTCTTTTGCTCGAGATGTATTTAATTAGACCTCGAAGTACTTCTTTTAAAATGCTTTTAGTTAAGGCAAGCTAGCGGTAAAGAAATTGACTGCTCCGCTGTCAATCATAAGGCTTATGAATACGTTTTCAAAGTACTTAAAAGCTATATAAGTCTCTACTTTGCTCGCGAGCACACGCGGATCTTATCCGAGCATCTTTTAAGTCTTTACTTAGCTAATAAAAGCGTAGAATGCCGTTTGAATCTTTAATTGTTTGTATATTTCGTTAGCGTTAAAAGTGCTGTAAGTAATTATAAAACTTTTTAATATATTAGCGTAGCTGCTCGATTCGAGCGGCTCGTTTAATAAGCTTGCGATAAACTAATCGAATTCTTTCGTAGATACGAGTAGCAAGCTTTTAATCGATGCTACGTATTAAAAGAATTTGCTTTTCGTCACTTTTTTTGCGTTTTTAAAAGCTTAAAACTTAGCGACGGATGCCTTTCTTTCGTCGAGGGTGTAGTTAGTGCTTTAGCAGCTTAGCTTTTTGCAAACAAAACACCTTTTCTTACTTTTAATAGCTTTAACAGCTTTCTTACTTCTAAAGTATTAACGGTCTTAAATAAAGCATTCGTATTCTTCGTCTAAATCGAAGTCAGCTTTTAAAGTGTTGTAAAAGCAAGTGTGATCGTGTAGCTCGCTAAAGCTCGCGTAAGCTTTAACCTTAGCGAAAAGTCGAGAAGTCTTAATTGCGAATGCAATTGCTCGGCGGATATCAGCAATTACGGCGGTAAAAGTAAACGTAAAGTTCATACGTGCAATCGTAATCTCTAGCACGTTTTTACAAGCTAAATACAGCTTATTAATAAGACTTCGATCGTCTTTTAAACTTAGTCGTAAAGAGCTTTAAATGCTTTTAAGCTTTTTAGCGAGCTTTTTAAAGCACTTGCTAAGCGAGGTCTTTAGATTTTCTTTCTTAATCAAATCTAACGAAATTTCTTTTTAACAATCGTATTTTGCTTGCCGCCGGTAATCAATTTCGAAGTAGTCTTTTACCGCAATAGCGTTTGCTTTAAATGTCGGAAGCTTAATCTTGATGACGTGATTATAATAAAATGTAATAGCTTTTTTCGTAAGCATAATAAAGAACGCCGCTAAGTAATCGTCGAAAGTTAAACCGTATCGACTTGCTTAGTTAATAAAAATCTTTAATTAAGTTTTAAAGTTATCGTCGAGTCTCGAATACTTTAGCTCTTTAAGAAAGCTTTTTGCAAACAAAGCTAACTCTTTTGCTTTTAAGTGAAGGTCCGTTGCTCTTAGCTTAAAGAAATCGTTTTTATTATCGTTAAAAGCGCTTAGAGTGCCGTACGCAAGCGTGCCGTGCTTAACTAATAATCGGATCGGTAATAAGTTATTAATATAGTTACCGGTTGTAAGTCTTACTTTTTTAAAGTCTTTAAGAAGCTTATATCCGGATCCGAAGTCTTTTAAAGGTCCGTTTCCGAATCCTTTTAATAGTTTAAAAGGCTCGTTCTTACTTTTTCCGTATCCGTGTCTTCGATTTCCTTGCTAATCTCTTTCGTTTCTTCTTCGTCGGTTATCGTTAAGATCGCTAAAGCTATTCGAGTCATCGGCTAAAGCTTTAGCTTAATGATATCCGTATCCTTAAGCTTGCTTTTAGCGATTCTTATACCTTTGCTCTCTCTCTTATTAATACGTAGCTTCTTAAGAGATGTAAGTAGCTTGCCGGTACGTCCGAAAGTGCTAGATCTCCTTTTCGAGTTGCTAAAGTTAAGCACGGAAACTTGCACGCTGTCTTTAATAAGAGCTGATTTTGTCCGGTATGCTTTTAAGTTTTAACGGGTCTTCTTTTAGCGTATAGCTTCCGTAGCTTCGAGTATTGTCTAGTCCGATGATAATCTTAAAACCGTTTTTATTGCTATTCGGTCTTAGTTTTTCGAAAATTCGATTATAGCTTTTGAAAAAAAGGTTTAAAAGCCGTTAAAGTGATTTTGGCTCTTCTTATATAGTTAGCGTATTGCGTAGCGATTGATAAAGTTGACGAATTAAAGACGTCGAGTACGCTAAAGTGCTTCGTCGTAGCCCTTCGTTAGATTGTATAGCGTAAGTTCGTAATTCCGCTATTTGCCTTGCTATTACTTTTATATTTTGCTTTATATTCTTTTTCTCTTTCGCAAATTCCTTGCGTAACCTTCGAATTTCCTTTTCTTTTTGTCGGTATATCCATATCGACCTTAGCTAGCTAGTAGTAGTAGTAGTAGTAGTTGGGGAAGCTCACCCGTGAACCATGGTTCACGGGCCACTTGGCATGCCTCGCTTAGCATGCCAGCAGTTAAGGGACCCTCAACTTGACAAGTAGACCTATTAGTTAGCTAGTGCACGTGATTCCTTCTAGTCTTATAAAAGGAATCAACTCCTTTAAATCTTAGGGAGAAGACAGAATTCAAATACCTTATCAACCGAGTGTTTTGCAATTGCAAGTACTTTAACGACCTTACGAAGTTACGAATATATTCTTAATCGCTTGGAAGCAATCTAATACTGATCAGTGGTTAATTTACTACTAAGTGATCAATCACAAAGAAGCTAGGAATACTCTATAGCGAAGATACCTTTCACTACGATACCTCCCTCCTTTTATAACGAAAGAGCGATTCCGTACCAAGTCGCTTTCTTACACCTCGATACCTTTCCTTTACAACGGAAGAGCGATTCCGTACCAAGTCGCTTGCTTATACTATCGATCTTTCTTTATTCCTACGGAAGAGTGATTCCGAACCAAGTCACTTTCAAAACAACAACTTCAACGCTATAAGAGCCGCGCTTGCTACATATAGCAACTTAATCAAATTTAGATCGACCTATACACAAATAGACAACAACTATAGCCGATCGAGCAACTAGACCTCCGGGTAAAGAGTCTAGCCGACAAAGAGCAAGGTATTATACCCTTCGAATCTCATCACCACCTTCGGAACCCTTAGCTATTCAGCCAAAAGAAACACTATACTTAAAGCTCTCAAGCCTCTCGAAAGGACCAGACGATGAGATGTCGGGCATTTTATTTGACTTAAACGAGCTCTTATACGCAAGGCTCGATAGTGAGATTACGACCCGAGCAATAGTAAAAGACTTCTTAGACGTAAAGTGTAGAGGGCTAAAGGATTACGACTTATAGAGCCTATTCCGGCACGCTTTCTTACGCTAAGATTAGACGAGTTTTACGATGACGAAGGACAATACGAAACGAAGCCTTAAGTTTGCTACCTTTATTAGCTTCAAAGAACACTTGCTGTCCAAAGGCGTGTGGTGCCCCTTAAAGCAAAAGGGCTACGCTAATAAGATGGTCAAGCTCTTGAACGATGAGCAGCAACACTAATAGACCTTCTAAGAAATAAAAGAGCAACAAGCAACACCTTTAGGCCTCGATTCAAGGTAGACCGTCGAAAACCTTACGGACGACGACGACGACGATATTACACCTCAACCACTTTTA
Organism: Drepanopeziza brunnea f. sp. 'multigermtubi'; assembly: GCF_022702325.1. Taxonomy (NCBI): domain Eukaryota; kingdom Fungi; phylum Ascomycota; class Leotiomycetes; order Helotiales; family Drepanopezizaceae; genus Drepanopeziza; species Drepanopeziza brunnea. The sequence continues at coordinate 2,120,752 of NW_027094075.1, forward strand.
CCCCCGCGCAGTCTAAAAGAGAAGGAAAAGGAGACTTTAAACAAGAAGGAAGAAGGGGAAGAGATCCGAAGGTTACGGGAAGAGTTTTTAAAAGAAAAGAGCGATATAGAACGAAATATAAAGACTATAGCAAAGCAAATAGCGGAATTACGAACTTACGCTATATAATCTAACGAAGAGCTACGACGAAGCACTTTAGCGTATTCGACGCTTTTAATTCATCAATCGTTACGCAATACGCTAATTATATAAGAGCTAAAATCACCTTAGCGGCCCTTAAACCCTTTTCTTAAAAGCTATACTCAGTTTTCTGAAAAGCCTGGGCTTAATAGCAACAACAATAAAAGTCTTGAGATTATCAGCGGACCAGACAATACTCGAGGCTACGAGAGCTATACGCTAAAAGAAGACCCGCCAAAACCTAAGAGCATACCGGACAAAATCAACTCTTACTAAGGACAGCGTGCAGATTTCCGTGCCCAACTTTAGCAACTCGAGAAAGGGATCTAGCACTTTCGGACGTACCGACAAGCTACCTACATCTCTTAAGAAGCTACGTATCAACAAGAGAGAAACCAAAGGTATGGGAATCGCTAAAGGCAAGCTTAAGGATACGGATATCATTAAGCTAGAGCACTAGCCGATGACCCGAATAACTTTAGCGATCTTAGCGATGACCGACGAAGAGAAAACGAGGGAGATTAGCAGAGAGATCGAGGGCACGGATACGAAGAGGGTAAGAACGGTCCCTTTAGACTACTAAAAGGATTCGGAAACGGACCTTTAAAAGACTTCGGATTCGGAAATAAGCTTCTTAAAGACCTTAGAAGAGGACGGACCACCGGCAATTATATCGGTAACTTTTTACCGATCAGACTATTAGCTAAGCACAACACGCTTGCGTACGGCACTCTAAGCGCCTTTGACGACGATAGCGATGACTTCCTTAAGCTAAGAGCAGTAGACCTTCACTTAAGAGCGAAAGAGTTAGCCTTGTTTGCAAGAAGCTTTTTTAAAGAGCTGAAGTATTTAAAACCCGACGATGATTTTAAGACTTAATTAAGGATTTTCGCTGACCAAGCAAGTCGATACGGTTTGACTTCCGACGACTACTTGACGGCGTTCTTTATTATGCTCACGAAAGAAGCTATTACATTTTATTACAATCACGTCATCAAAGCCAAGCTTCCGACGTTTAAAGCAAACGCTATTACTGTGAAAGACCACTTCGAGACCGACCACCGGCGGCAAGCAAAATACGACCGCTAAGAAGAAATTTCGCTAGATTTGGTCAAGAAAGAGAATCCAAGGACCTCGCTTAGCGAGTGCTTTAAGAAGCTCGCTAAAAAGCTCAAGGGTATTCAAGGCTCTTTACGACTAGGTTTAAGGGACGATCGAAGTCTTGCTAACAAGCTGTATTCAGCTTGTAAGAACGTGCTAAAGACTACGATTGCACGAATGAACTTTGCGTTTACCTTTACCGCCGCAGTTGCCGATATTCGCAGAGCTATTGCGTTTGCAACTGAGACCTTTCGACCTCTCGCTAAGGCTAGAGCTTACGCGAGCTCTAGCGAGCCATACGACCACACTTGCTTTTAGCATAATACTTTAAAGGCTAACTCCGATTTGGACGAGGAATACGAATGCTTTATTCAAGACCGCTAATACTTCGGAAGTAAGAAAGCTGCTAAGGCTATTAAAGGTGAGAAAAGGTGTTTTGTTTGCAAAAAGCTAGGTTGCTAAAGCACTAATCACACCTCCGACGAGAGAAAGGCATCCGTCGCCAAGTTCCAAGCTTTTAAAGACGCAAAAAAGGTGACGAAAAGCAAATTCTCTTAATACGTAGCATCGATTGAAGGCTTGCTACTTGTATCTACGGAAGAATTCGATCAGTTTATCGCAAGCCTATTAGACGAGCCGCTCGAATCGGGCAGCTACGCTAATATATCGGAAGGTTTTATAACTACCTACGGCACCTTCGATGCTAACGAGGTATATAAGCAGCTAGAGATTCAGACGGCATTCTACGCTTTTACTAGCTAAGTGGAGACTTAAAAGATGCCCGGGCAAGATCCGCGTGTGCTTACGGGCAAAGCAGAGACTTATATGGCCTTTAGGTATTTTGAAAACGTATTCATAAGCCTTATGATTGATAGCGGAGCAGCTAATTTCTTTACCGCTAGCTTGCCTTAGCTAAGAGCACTTTAAAAGAAGTACCTCGAGGTCCAATTGAATACATCCCGGGCAAAGGAGAAGTCCGTCAAGTACGAGATCGGCTTTGCCACCTTTATTAAAGCAGTTACCTTGGATATTCCTTTAAGTTAAGTAGAGTTCTACGTTGTAAAGAGCGACGTACCTTTTTTATTTTTATTAGCTGATATAGATAAGCATAAAGTGATCTTGGATAATTTGCGGAACGTGCTAATTTAAAAGAAGAAGGAAATACTAGTAGTAAGGATATTTAGATACGTATAGATGCTATTAAGTAAAGAGCGCGCTGTTACTTATTACAGCACCGAAGGCGAGACCGTTTACTGCCACCTCACGGAAGAGCAATTAAGGACCATCCATAAGCGTTTTAGCTACTTTTTAGCAAGTCGATTTGCTGCTGTTCTCAAGAAGGCCGAGCACGAATTCAAACGGGATTTGCTTTATAATATCTAAAAGTTTTGCTATCATTGTTAAGTATTCGAACGCTTTTCGAAGAGGTTTAGTATCAGACTTAAAGATGATACTGACTTTAATAACACGGTATACGTCGATGTGATGCACTTTAACGGCAAGAACGTATTGCACGTCGTTTGCGATTCTATTAACTTTTAAGCCGCTACTTTCTTTAAAAGCATATTCGCATAGCACTTACTTAAGGGATTCAGTCGATGTTAAGTCAATACTTACGTCGGACCTTTTACAAACGTCGTGCACGACTTCGGAACCAACTTCAATTCGGCAACGTTCCGAAGCTACCTTAAAGGTATTAGCAGCACTTTAAAGCAGATGCTTATAGAAGCTTATCATAGCGTCGGGCTAGTAGAACGCTACTACGTCTTTGTGCGACGCGCCTTTAAGATCGTTATAAAAGAGCTTCTAAAAGCTTTAAAGGAGGACCGGCTTCAAATGGCTATAAAAGCTATTAACGACATAGCTGGACTTAATAGCTTGGTTCTTACACTTTTCGTTTTTAAGACCTTACCGAAGCTGACGGAGCAAGATCGACTTGCCGCGTCTACCTAAGAGCGTGCTACTGCTATCAACAAAGCTATAAGGGAAGTACGAAAATGCTACGCTGCGAGGCAGGTTAAGGACGCGCTTAAAAGGAGGAATGGCCTAATTACGGAGCATACCTTAGACCTTTTTATTAGCTTACGAGTGCTCGTGTGGCGGGAAAACTAAGGGTGGAAGGGCCCTTTTCAGCTGCTTAGCAAGCAAGGCTATACGTGCATAGTGGCATGTCCGAGACCTACGGAATTCAGGTCAACCTTAGTAAAACCTTACTACTTTGAAGTTGAAAAGCTGCTAAAAGAGTTGCAGGTACTTGAGGTAAAGGAAAAAGATCAAAGCGAAAGCGAAAAAGAGCTGGAACCGCGAAATTCGCTTAAACCTCAGCATTCGCTTAATCCGAGAAGCTCGCTAAGATCAGCCCTCAACTATCAAATTGTCAATCCTCAGAAGTTAATAATACCAATAGTCTAGATACTTTATTAGAAGTACGATTTTAGTATCCCGACCGTGCTCGACGAAAAAGAGGACGATTCTTACGTTCTATTTACTAAGGACTCCGAGGTGTTGATTACCGACAAAGAACGCCGGGACTATAAGCTCTTAGCTAAGCTGCGCGCCGAAAGGATCATTAAGAACTTTAAAGCACTATTTCAAGAGTCTAAAGCAAAAGAATTAGCTAGATTGATAGCTTAAAGCATCTTTCAAGTGATCTCGAGCACCGACTTACGCGCTAAAGGCGCTAAGATCTTCGAGTCTAGGTTTGTTGATAAGATTAAAAGCAAAAGAACACTTACGCTATACGAGAAGTCTCGTATAGTGGTCTAAGCTTTCTAAGATAAAGGCAAGACGAAGGTACTCACCGAGTCTTTTACGGTATAGCGAGCGGGTTAAAGACTTTGTTGTGCTTTAGCTCTTTCGCTAATAAAAGACTACGGGTGTTAAGTCTGTAGCAGAGATATCACTTAAGCTTACACTCAATCAAGCACGAAGCTTATCCGAATAATCGTCGTGCGACTACTTAAAAAGATCACTTATCGATTCCCTCTTAGCACTTTGTTCCTCATGACTAGCCTTTTATACGGCATCCTCGAGGCAAGAACGCACTAGTATAAGCGTTTTTCAAGGCATTTCACGGACAACTTCGAAATGAGGCAATCGAGCTTTGATTCTTGCTTCTTTGTATCAACTAATAAAGATCAGCTAAGAATAGTTGCTTTACAAACGGACGATGTTCTTATAATTGTCAATCTAGCTATAAAAGCAAAGGAGAAGAAAGAGCTGGTCAAATCCAAGCTGAAGAGCAAAGAAATAAAGACCTTTATATACGCCGAACCGATGATTTTCAATAGATGCAAGCTATCTTTAGATAAAGACGGGTTCGAGCTGTTAGTTAAGCAGAAAGAGCAAAGTGAAAGGCTTGCCGTGATCAAGATCGATTTAACTATACGGGCCAAAGAGTACTTAAAGCAACGTGCTCGAAGAGCGTATTTAACTATCATTTGCTACTTAAAGGCATCTTGCGCTCTATCGATAGCTGCTTAGCATTAAGAACCGAGGGACGAAGACTATAAGGCCTTTAATAAGGTGATCTAATAGCTGATCGATCACTTAACTCGAAGGATCTATTACGTGCCTTTAGACTTAAGGACGGCGAAGCTCTTTGTGTTCGTAGATAAAGCGTTTGCTAACAACGCTGACCTTAGCTCCTAGATCGGTTTCGTAGCTATCTTTAGCAATAAGGCTTACGTAAATGAGAACGAGTTCACTTTAACGGGTAATATCCTTTATTAAGTGTTATAGAAGTGCAAGAAGGTGATAAGGGCGGTGTTAGCCTTTAAGCTATACGCTATGTCTTTAAGTATCGATATAGCTATTGTTATATCGACTACTTTTGCTTAAATCATAGCTTAGTTAAAGATCTTTAATTTCCTCGTAGTTGTGTGCACTGACTTTTACTCGCTTTACGAGTGTATAATAAAGCTAAGGACTATTAAAGAGAAGCGCTTTATGATTGATATTATAACTATTCGGGAGTCATACGAGAGGCAGGAGCTCTCTGAAGTACGCTAGATCGGAGGAAAATCCAACCTTGCTGACGCTATAACTAAAGTCGGGGCTAATACCTCTTTGCAAGAGCTAGTTTTGACTAATACCTTGAAGGTGCAAGTGGACGGGTGGGTAGAAAGGCCGCTGTAAGAAAGGGAGGGATGAGATTGTTTTTTTTTTTTTGTTTGATTACCTTCCTTCTTTTTTCGGTCGATATAATAGTTGGCAAGGCACTGCTTGCCAAAGAGAGAGTTGCCGGTGTCGGTATATCCATATCGACTTTAGCTAGCTAATAGTAGTAGTAGTAGTAGTTAGGGAAGCTCACCCGTGAACCATGGTTCACGGGCCACTTAGCATGCCTCGCTTAGCATGCCAGCAGTCAAAGGACCCTCAACTTGACAAGTAGACCTATTAGTTAGCTAGTGCACGTGATTCCTTCTAGTCTTATAAAAGGAATCAACTCCTTTGAATCTTAAGGAGAAGACAGAATTCAAATACCTTATCAACCGAGTGTTTTGCAATTGCAAGTACTTTGACGACCTTACGAAGTTACGAATATATTCCCAATCGCTTAGAAGCAATCCAACACTTTTTCTTTTTCTTTTCTTTTTAAACTTCGTAAGAGTAGAAGTAGTTAAAGTATAATATCGTCGTCGTCGTCGTCCGTAAGGTTTTCGATAGTCTACTTTAAATCGAAGCTTAAAAGTGTTGCTTGTTGCTTTTTTATCTTTTAAAAGGTCTATTAATATTGCTGCTCGTCGTTTAAGAGCTTGACCATCTTATTAGCGTAGCTCTTTTGCTTTAAAAAGCATTACACGCTTTTAAACAGCAAGTGTTCTTTAAGGCTAATAAAAGTAATAAACTTAAAGCTTCGTCTCGTATTATCCTTCGTCATCGTAAAACTCGTCTAATCTTAGCGTAAGAAAGCGTGCTAAAATAGGTTTTACAAGTCGTAATCCTTTAGCTTTTTATACTTCGCGTTTAAAAAGTCTCTTATTATTGCTCGAGCCGTAATCTTATTATCGAGCCTTGCGTATAAGAGCTCGTTTAAGTCAAATAAGATGCTCGACATCTTATCGTCTAGTCCTTTCGAAAGGCTTAAAAGCCTTAAGTATAGTGTTTCTTTTAATTGAATAGCTAAAGGTTCCGTAAGTAATGATAAGATTCGAAGTATATAATACTTTTTTGCTTTTTATCGGCTAGACTTTTTACTTAAAGGTTTAATTACTCGATCGGTTATAATTATTGTCTATTAGTATGTAAATCGATTTAAATTTAGTTAAGGTACTATATATAGCAAACGCGGCTCTTACAGCGTTGACGTTATTATTTTTGAAAGTGATTTAGTTCGGAATCACTCTTCCGTAAGAATAAAGAAAAATCGATAGTATAAGCAAGCGATTTAATACGGAATCGCTCTTCCGTTATAGAAAGAAAGAAGTATCGTATTAAAAAGTATCTTCGTTATAAAGTCTTAGCTTCTTTGTGATTGATCACTTAATAGTAAATCAACTATTGATTAGTGTTAGATTGCTTTTAAGCGATTAAGAATATATTCGTAACTTCGTAAGGTCGTTAAAGTACTTGCAATTGCAAAACACTCGGTTGATAAAGTATTTGAATTCTGTTTGCTCTTTCTTGCTTAAAAGAGCTGATTCCTTTTATATAATTAAAAGGAATCACGTGCATTAGCTAGCTAATAGGTTTACTTATCAAGTTAAGGGTCCTTTGACTATTAGCATGCTAAGCGAGGCATGCCAAGTGGCCCGTGAACTATGGTTCACGAGTGAGTTTCCCAACTACTATTACTACTACTACTAGCTAGCTAAGGTCGATATGGATATACCGACACGGTACTTTGTTTCGCGATATCGAAGCGTTAGCGGCTAAGAGAAGAAAGAGCTATTCTGATCTTATCGTTTAGATCGTCGAGTTGCTTTACGCAATCTTGAAAAGATTGAGGAGGTCGAAGTAGCGCAAGAAGAAGTAATTCGTTAAGTTGCTTATCGATTGAAAAAGAATATTTATCTTCTTTAAGATTAAACGTTTCTCCGTACTCGAGTATATGCAATCCCGCTTCTTTCTTACTTTTTTTACTATACTCTTTCAATTTGCGTTAAATTTAAGAAAAGCTGATCGGCTATATTTTTGCATCTCGAAAAGCGTGTTTAATATTCCGAGTTGTAAAGGTTTGCTTGCGAATTTAAAGAAAGTCTCGTATAAACGATAAAATAGTATATTCAGCTTCGAAGCCTCGAATAGCATCTATGATAGCATATTATTGATTATATTTTCAAGTGCGAAAGCAGCCGACATCGAGAGGTTATAAAAGATGAGTTTAATAAGAAAGGAATTTGATAAGCTATATACGATTTTGTTTAGTTAATAAAATGAAATTTAAAGCTTCGTAGCAAAGCTGACTATTAAGTAATAATATCATCTACGGTTTATCGGGTCTTTGATCGGTATGTTTAATAAAGTGCTTAAGCTACTTTATAATAATCTTATCGTTCGTATAATCGGATTCGGAAACAATAATAACTTTATATCTAGTCATCTTTTCGAAAAACTAAGACGTTATAATTTGCTTTTCGAGCATAATAATCATTAAAAGAATAGCTTTTTTATCGGCAAGAATAACTTCGATCACAGTTACGGATAGTCGATTTTCATAGATTCTTATATACATTTCTTTGATTCCGATAAATACGATAACTTCTTCTCCGGCCGGCATACAAATCCGCGCGCTTTTCTCATTTATATTTGCGATTCTATGCTTATCTTTAAGCTTAATTCCGCAAAATTAAATAGCAAGAATAAGCTCGGTATAAAACCAATTAAAAAAAGATTTCTCGATATGCATATCGACGCGATAAGATGCGATTGATTTAGTCTGTATAGCATAGAGTTCTATTGTATTTCTTAACTAAGATTAAAACTAACGCTAAGAAAGTTCTAGCTTATTTTCTTGTATTTTAAAGTAGCAAATGCATCGATAAAGCATACGCTTAATAGCTCTTTTTTTTCTTTTAATTGCTTGATCTGCAGCGTAAATTAAAACAGTTTTATACTATGTTGCTAATAAAACTATAAGCTTCTTTACTTATAGCGCTTTCTTTTCTTTTAATCGAGCTTGTTTAACTTGATACTTATTTTATCTTCGCTTTAAAGTATTAAGCTTTTCTATCATATAAATGCGACTCGCAGTAAAAGGTGTTTCGAAAGGGTTTTCGAGGAGCTATTCGAATGCTAGCTATATTCGCTTATGTTGAAAAGCTTTTAAAAGCTTTTAGTATTTAGAATTAAGATTAAAAAGTGCAAGAGCGCGCGCGCGTTTTTTGCTCATTTTTATTTAAGTACGTAAGTCAATGTTTGATAGAAAATGTTATATTAAAGTGTTATTAAAGTGTCTACGTTCCTCGCGATTTTTAGCGTTAAAGCGAGACATAATTTTTTCGCGGGACATAATTTTTTCGCCCACTTTAGGGAAGGGCCCCAAAAGTTGCGACGTCAAGGCCCACTATTAGGTTATTGGTTTAGTTAGCTTGTTGGTTTCGCTAGCTTTAGTTACCAAGTTTTCGTGACTGACTGACTGACTAACTGACGGGCAGGCTACCTGGTAAACTTTTCTCTCTCTTTCTTTTTCTCTTTCTCTTTCTCTTTCTCTTTCTCTTTCTCTTTCTCTTTCTCTTTCTCTTTCTCTTTCTCTTTCTCTTTCTCTTTCTCTTTCTCTTTCTCTTTCTCTTTCTCTTTCTCTTTCTCTTTCTCTTTCTCTTTCTCTTTCTCTTTCTCTTTCTCTTTCTCTGGCTCTGGGGTCTGGGGTCTGGGTCAGGTCAGATCAGGGTCTGGTAAAGTATAGCTGAAGTTGTATCTGTTACTATTTTATATAGGTAGGTGGTGGATGAGATGGAGATGGGATTCTGCAGAAGTTGCTTTTGTTTGAGAGGTGAATGGTATGGATCGGACACAATTTCTCGCAAGGTCCGACGGCGTGCTAAGCAGAGGCAGAGGATGACACATAAAAAATATATAAAATACCATCCCATTGAGAGCAGAAACCACGTCAGCAGGGAAAGGCTCTCTTGTCAGATAACCAATGACGGGGGTTTCTGATCCCGCGGCGTCGCAGACTCTTAGGTAAACCTTTGAGAGGCATTTCAAAGATACGCGTACAGATGGATATGCGCAGCGCGGCCTGGATCTCGGATGAAGGAAGAAGTATGTAGGTAAGTAGATGCTGTTGGAAGATTGCGCGGGAAGCGATGGCCACTATCAAATATTAGAAAAATAGTCTCGGGGTGAAATCAAAAATTGAAATGAGATTGTGGGCGGAATTTTCATGCGTATTGAAGTTTTCCTGAAAGTGAATTGGTGAAAGAGGAAGGAAGGTTGTTCCAATTCAGTGATTCGATGTTGCTATCCTATCATGTGTTGATGGTGCAGTAATGGAAATAGCTTTTCTTAAGTATTGAAGGTAAGCGGATAAGGGAACGTGTTTCTTGCTGAAGGTCTGGAATCTTGCGCAAAGGTTAGATTAAAGGGGTGTTGGTTGGTATTACCGATCGGATGTAGGTTAGAATAGTTGCCCTGTGTCTTGGTACCTTTTCGCGTGCTAAGATATACCTGCAACTTGGCAAGTATCGAATGAGAATTCGCAAGAGATGAGAGAGGTGTGGAACGGAGAGCTCGAAAATGCAAGGGGCTTGATCATCTATCTATAAACCAGCTGCGACCGAAATGGGAAGACCGCATACCAATATATACAATAACCAATACATCGTATGTATGTGTACATGTAGCAATCCATAAAAGTAATATCGATGCCTGATCAAAGATAAATCATCTACACTAGATAGCACAACCCTGAGTCCTAGCCGCCAATCCAACTCAAGACTAAGATATATTGCACTTGAAAGAAGAGATCCAATCATCGGTTTTAACGGTGCGCTCGGCGAGGTTGGGAATTCCGCCACTCGCTACGAAAGATATGGAAGAGCACCCTTGGTACCTAATCTCGATCAGCTAGCTATCTGAGATTGAAATGGAGAAAACATCAAGATGGAGTGCTTACTCATAGAAATAGCATTCGGCTCCATTTGTATTCAAAGAGCTGATAGCATCGTTATACTTATCACCTTCTTTAAAATCGACTGTTGAATGTGTAAGCTTCGATCTCCAAAGTTTGGGGAAAAGGGGAATCTCTTACTACACGTGTTGTCTTTGTAGTACTTATCGTAGCAATCAACATAGTCAGGATCGATGCAAACGTTGACGAATCCTTGCCCTCTAGCAACGAGAGTGGAAGGTGCCGCTGTTACGACAGAGGCTGCAAGAACCACCGCGGCGACGATTGTGTTGGCAAACATGATATTGGTAGATTGGCAGTAAGAAGGAAGGGTATTTTTGAGAAGTGAATAGAAGTTGGTGAGGAAGAATAGATGCTTATGATGAGGTTGAATGATATTTAGTCGTGAAGGGTTTTGAAGAGATATAAGTACATTTCTATAAGATCACGGATGTTGTCGGCTTCGGTCTGTCTTTTCGCTACGTTGTATGGGATAGATGAAGTGGATAGATTAGTATACTGTTGCCCAGTCCACCCCCCCATAATAGTAGTTGTAGTAGTTTTAGCTATGAATAGAAGTCAATTTTGATTAGGTTTTTGACAGCCGCGATCTGCAGAGGGTGTGAGACCGGCGGCGCTGGAGCGGTGGTCAATTGATTTCAGGTGACAGACAACGATGCTCCTTAGGAGGTCGATTCGCTATAGCAAGGCTAGATGAGTTACTACGATTTCTATATACTTTTTTCAATGTGAACTTCTAGGCCGGGCAAAATACATATGCCCGGGTGTTAGCCTTATGCGCCCCGCTATCTGGCTTCCCCGCTGATTTGCTAAATAATCTGATGCCGGTAGTCTCTTGCATAACTTGTTATCCAGCCATAGCGGCGTCGGCGCAGCAGCTCCCGAGTTTAGAGCCAGGTAGTACAAAGTACCGGTACTACTGTATAGAAATAGTAACAACGTAAGCAAGTCCGCAGATCAGTACGTCTCAGCTCTTGGAACTGTCCATTTTCGATTGTTATATTTTCGGCGGTACCAATAATCCAGTGGTCTAAGTGAAACATGTTTACCTTTGATAATTTCTATTGTTATTATATTTACTAACGTCGGGCGGGTATCCAAAACGCAATGTTTAGACCCTGAGGACCTTTTATAAGGTACGGCGACGTGCTAAGTAAAGGAATTATATATAAAGTATTATCTAATCGAAAGTAAAACCGCGTTAGAGAAAAGCTCTCGATCAAATAGCGAAACACTATGTAAACTTTTTAAAAGCAATTTATAATGCTGTGCATCGACTTTTCTTTCGACAACTATCGAATACGTATGGTCTTACGGGCGGCCTCGATCCGTATAATACGAACGTCGTTTTTTTCGTTGTAAAGCTAAGAAGGCTCGCGTTCGTAGCCTTTAAATAGAGCCGGTGTGTTTGCAAGACGCTCTTTCGAAGGCGCAATGTCGTACTACGTATTTTCGATCAATCGGATTAAGCTCTTTTTATCCCGTCTTTTACACCCGTTCTTTGATCTGAAATCCTTTTAGTCTTTTTAATCGGTATGCCCGTTAAGTATAGATCGTAGTCGGCGTACGGTAGTATTCGAGAAGAAGAAGGAGGGAGGTTCGGAACCGCCGGCAAAAAAAGATCTCCTCGAAAAGACGTCGCATATTAATAATTCAATTTCGGCTTTCTAGACTCTTTATCTCTTTCTTTACCGCAAGAAAAAGAGAGAAAGAAAGCTGAAGGTTCGTAAGGAGCACCTCGTACAGGTAAAGATAAAATTAGACTTCTTGACCTTCTTTAAATAGGATATATTTGTTTCGCACAGGACGAAGTACCACGGTACAGGCCTAAGTATTACCCCTCGAGGGTGCCTCAAAGTACTACGTACTACGTCGCAGGCGTAAGTATTACCCCTCGAGGGTAGGGAAAACAGGGGGTTTAAAGTGGAAACTAAACTTTTAAGGCACCCTCGAGGGGTAATACTTAGGCCTGTACCGTGGTACTACGTAGAACTACAACTACTATAACTGCAACTACAACTACAAATGTATTAAATAATCCATGTCTTAGCTGTGTTGCGCTAAAATTTCTAAGGACTTTATCACGCTTGGGACGAAGGATCACTTACTACGTATATCATTTTAAATGTAGCAACAAAGCTGGATTCGATTTCTGATTTCAAGGTCAAGCCAAGATAGATAGGGTATGGTGCAATCAAGTCCAGAAAGTGCGTGGAAGGAACCGCCCTCATTGATTACTTCAAGACTCTAGTAGTGTGACCCATATTATGTAGACTTTCTACACCTCTAAGATTGATGATGATCTTCTTTTCTCCCACTTCACAGGGATAATTATCTGGTTCTAGCAGGCAACCTAATCCAATCCCAGCCGTCAAATCCAGTCCAAACTAGTCCAGAAGTGCTGAATCTCTTCCAAACTGCCTGACCGAATCCAGCTCATCATATTGAGGCTATACTTCGTAGCTAGGAGCATATCACGCTGCGCATCTGAAAGAGGAGATTGCATTTTCGTATTGACTCAGGTCGGGGTGATCCTTGATATTCTGAATATCGCCATTCCAATTGAAAAATCCAGAGGCAGAATTGCAGTAGTTGTCACTATCTCAATCAGCTGATTGCGCTGAGATCAGAAGAAAGAATAAGTGCTTACACGAAGAACTGGCATTGTTTTTTACGGGTATCGAGAGAGGAAACAGCATCCTGAAAGATACCAATTTGGTCCACTTTACTTTCATAAGCTTCGAATCAATACGGTTTGGAAGAAGGATCTTACCACAGACATCGGGTCTGTAAGCGACCTCACCGCATGAAGACCAATTAAAATGTTCGCAAAGCTTGACAGTATCTTGATGTTTCAGTTTGGGAATGAAGGAGGGTACTGCTGTTACGGCAGAGGCTGCAAGAACAGCGGCGGCGAAGATATCGTTGATAAACATTATAATGACTGATTGAAGAATGGTCTTAAAAGAGAAATAGAAATTGACAGTAATTATTGGAAGATGATAGTAAAGACTGGATGCTTACAGCGATAAGCGGATGGTTTTAAGACATATTCTGAGAGGACTCTGAAGAGTTATAAGTACTTTTCCATAGGCCTACAGATATGATAGAAAATATATATATATATAGATTATTATTTCAAGAACATAGAGACCACACCATCGCGCGTGAGCCGGGTAAGAAGTGAACATTACGCTAAAGGAACAAGTCCCGGCCCCAGATTATGGAGTCATGCAGCCAGCACACCTGTTCCCATGTTGAAAATCATCTTAAACATAGAGTCGAGCTTGCTAAATTTACGCTTACCAGCTATCCAGAAAAGATCACAACGCATGAGGTAAGTAGTATAATCTCCCAGGCGTATTAATTGCCGCCTGGAAACCAAGTGGGTTTAAAGTGGAGATTTGAACTTGTGAGCCACCATCAGACGGTGATTACTACGTACGTAGTATTGGGGCTGTACAGTACTGTGGGTAGTATGCCGGCCGCACGAGTACCGTATAAACTCGACAGAGTGGCGCCCAAGGCTGCTATTAACGTGTACAGAGCAATCTTTGTTTCTTTACTGATCAGTGCGTTGATTGCGCAAAGGGCCTACTTCTTGATCCAGATTCTTCGGAAGGTTTGAAGCTTACCAGGGGCGACTTTGGGGATCGAGGGCTGCCCACCAGCTTTTCCTACACTTCTCTTAATTTTTTTTATTTTCACGAGCTTCTAGCCCCTGTCTGTAGATCTGTTATAATTAACTTATTTAGGTCAATTTGCTCTTTGCGCAGTCAACGCACTGATCGGTTAGGAAACAAAGATTATGCATCATTGGCAGCCTTATGCGCCACTCTGTCGAGTTTATACCTACCGTAATCGTCGGCTCGCTTAGATGGGCCTCCTTATCTCCTTTCAGTCTTAATGGATATAAGGAGGCCCACCTATGCGAGCCGACGTTTAAAATCGGTGGTATTGCCAAAAGCCTCAATGAAATGGATGGCTTCAAGATTTCACAACCGCTGAGCTGCGGACCTGCTTGTACCCTATACAACTACCTCAATACAGGCCTGACAATCACATTCTCCGAGAGGATTAGAACCACCAATGCCTCATTGTGGGCGTCCTTGTGTCTGACCTTCGAAGATGTGATTATTTGGCCTGCATAATAGTAGTAGTAGTACTACTACTACTTCCACACATTCATATACATACCCCTTAGGTTTTGAGCGCAGAACGTTCATTGTTCATCGAAAAGTTTTCATCTGACCTTCATTAAACGTTACGGCCTATCATGACGCATCTCTTAATATTGAAAAGCTCTTTTGTTTTCTTGAAAAATACCATATCCTGTATGTATTTGTCTTGCCTGCAGTATACAACCACTTCGTAGACTTAACAATCGAATCCTAGTAGCCACTCTGTTCCAACTCCCAGTTCCGGAAATGTTGAATTTCTCAAGAAACCATGTGCTCGAAAGCAGCTCATTACACGCAAATGTTAGAGGAGATTTGTTCATCGTATTTAGCGTGCTTGCCTAAAGGATGAAAGAGAGCCGCTGTATCCAAAAGCCGCATCGGTGCAACCGTTATCCCTATGTAAATTTCGCCCTTCTTCATTTACGTCCTTTATAGGGACTTATACAGGAGTCCTGAGCTATCAGAAATAGCGCTGCTTCGCGCTCGTTCTGATGAGTGATACCTTTACTTTGTGTTCGTCAAGCATCCAGGATATCGGATACTTTGAAAAAATCAGACACTTCAAATGACATAGAGCGAGATTCAGTTTAGAGTGTTGAGGCATGCGAAAACGTGCTCCACTACTTACTACTATGTCCGAGGCATCGGAAAATATCGGCCGATCAAAACCGATGCTTACGAAAAGCGGAAGGGACGGTTTCAAAAGTTCGATAATCGCTGATCTGCAGACCAACTGGGAACAGTTTCGTGCCCCAGCCCTTGACCCGGCACGGTGTCTACTCTGTATAAACTTCTTAAAAACAAATTAGGATTAGTAATCTCGAGCTTCCTATAACACCTTAATACTGTACGCACGCGGCACGGGGGTTCAAGGTCTCTCCTTTCGTCCATTCCGTACTGCCCAAACCCGAGCCATGGCGCTCTGGAAGTATGCCGTATACATTTAAAATGATTCAAAGCGCTGCAATTTCTTTCTTACGTAAAAAGACAGACAGGTATCCCAACCGAAGGAATACGTAAATATAGTTATTTTGGCTCCGAAACCCTATTCCGTAAATTTGGGATGATTCCGACATGGGGACGGATATGCTGGCCGCACGAGTAGTCTGTACAAATACGTACCGTATTCTAGACCGAATTCAGAGATATATTACTATCGCGCTTCTATTTCTCCGAACTCCGTATCATTTTAAAATGAACTTGCCTTAGCCTTTTTGCCGGCGCAGCATCTACGGATAAGTATTGAACTTTAGTGGTAGAAAACATACAACTATTACGTACGTTGTATATAGCATAGTTAGAAAGAATGACCCCGAGTCATCTTTACGCCGGTTGAGTTAACTCGGCTGCAAAATTCCTTTACTTGCGCGATTTAACTAAGTTAACGAAAAGTGTAGATAACGCAGTTATTAATAAACAAGTTGCGTTAACTCAGCTCCGAAATCCGTCTAATCGGATTTCTAAAAGACTGGTCATAATCTGTACGTACTCTAAACCGAACTCAAAAGATATTACCATCGCAACTTCGTTCCTCAGGACCTCGTATCATTTCAAAATGAACTTGCCTTAGCTCTTTTATCGGCGCAGCACTTACGAATAAATATTAGATATTAATTGTACAAAAACACACAATAGTAGTATATAGCACGATTAGAAAGAATGATTTCTAATCGTCGGCTGCCTTGAATTCAATTCTGAAAAACCCCCGACTTGGCGCAACCAGGTCGGCACCTGGGACCCAGGACACCCAGGGATCCGGGACAGTAGATTTTGTCCTTATATAATTTATATAAAATGAACCACTAACTATATCGTATATGTTCTTGCATAAGAAGAAGTACCGTATTGTTTCAAACAATGATCAAGTACTACAATTCCAATTATATGTATTTGCTTTATTGTTGTGCTGTGTTAAGATATTAAAAATGGTACTACGTACTTTTGATGTACTTTTTCATAGTATAGGTCCGTGCGCCAATTAAGCTTGGCGTATCCAAATTCCCGACCTCTTTAAAATCTGGCGCTAAGGCTCTCCAATCGGCGGCTATTGTAATCGATTCCGAAGCCGAAGAAGGAAACGAAGATGATTCGGCAGCTTATAATAGCGATTCTAAGCTTAACGATAACATTAAGAGTCAAATGAAAAGGAAAGGTACGAAAGATTACTTTAATTATTGATTTTGATACTGTTTTACTATGCGAATATATGAGAATTGCAGTGTAAATACTAGAATAAGCGAGGAACACGACATAGCTTGATAGATAGTCCCTGCTTATCGAGGAACAAGAGCGGCAGGAGCTGCTGATGCAGCAAGGGTAAGCAAAGCGGCGACGATAGTGCTAGTGAATATCATATTGATCAGTTGGTAGATGAATAAAGAGGTGTTCGAAGACGGGTAGGATAGTAAAGATGGAAAGCTTTTCGTAAAGAATGAAAGCGTTTAATAATGAATAGTTAATTGCAATGAAATGATGACCTGAAGCTGTTATCGAAATGGGAGAATCTGAAGAGATATGAATACTTTTCTAGAACCATCAAAAGCCAAGAGGACGGTTTCAAAGAATTCGATAATCGTTGTTTCGTGCCCCAGCCCTTAAATTGGCACGGAGTCTTGCATTCTTGTGATCGTATCTAACAGTGGGACTTGACGTCGCAACTTTAATAGACATTCTCTAAAGTGGGCGAAAGTATTATGCCCCGCGTCAAACACTATTCAAAACCGCCAAACTCAAGCGAAAATTAATGAGAATCCCGATCTGGATCGCAAAATGTTCGCTGCGCAAGGATAAATCTCTATAAAATCAAAAGATATGTGCTTTAAAATCATCGACTCTGCTTTACTCAAAGTGTACATAAAGTATGCTTAACTTAATGTTACGGTTCTGGCATACTTATCAGTAGAAGGATCCAGGGGTCCTGGTTGGTAAGTGCGGCTTTGATAGCGGGAGTACCCGTTAGCGTGGCACAAAACAACCACTGCGGGAAATAAATGTTCCAAGACCCTCTTTACGTGATGATCTTCGCTGAATCTGAAATTTACGATACTCGAGAAAGATCTATTTTTACACAACGTCACTCCCCTTAAAGAGCATCTTACGATACCCAAATGCGTCCCTTGACTACCTACGCAGAATCTCGTTCAGGACTACAGGACCCCAACGAATATTAAAGGCCATTCTAATGCCGGCTTCGCGCGTTACGGATGATTAGAAGACTACAACTCCATTTATGCTTCACCGGGACCGCAGCAAGAACGTCCACCAAAATCTCCTGCGGTGGCACTCAAATGATGTTCCGACTTGATTCATCGAGTACCCAGCTTCAACGCAAGCCTATCTAGATCGATCACGGCCTTCATGCACTTATGACGACGATGGTCTAGATTTGATCCCACTGTAACAGCAATTAAAAGGATTATCTGAAACTTTCCTGGAATACCAAAACAAATAAACAATGATTCACCTCCCTCAGATATCTTCGACAGCGTAGCAAAGCTTTATCAGCCCCCGCCTGCGCTATCCCCTCGGTTTCCGAGTTCCCCCCCTCTGGTAAATTCAATCGTTGCGTTAGAAAAAGTTGTTGCTAGTGAATGTCCTCGGCTAACTTATGCGTCTCCATTCGCTTATTGTGAATTGGTGCTCGGGGGCTCGGCCAGCCTAAGAAAAGAAAGGCTCGGTTAATAGTGCACTGCACCAGATTGTCTGATGAGGGGGCTCGGTAAAGATCAAAATGCATCCGTCTGTCTATCTTAAATATGTTAGTGGCTCGGTAATGTCCATGAACACCACGGCGGTGAGCTCCAAAGAGATATCGCAGATGTATACTCATAATGAAGGTGATTATGATCATTTTGAGCCGATCCCGATCTATGCAAGGATCCACCGAGGACGGAAAGACTGGATCTTCCTGAGTCCGGTGCCGTACATTCACGAATATAGAAAACTGGACTTCCAGTTGGCGGGCTTGGCGGATACACAGAACTTTTGAAGCCTTTGGAGCCTGTAGAGCCTTTGCAAACGGTGCTAGCCTCAAAGAATAGGTTTACAACCATCCACGAAGAGCTCAATCACTGATAGGCTACAGTCTCAACCTCAATTATTCCATAAGAACATCCCAACAACCGTTCGTTCTTTAATGAAAAGAAATAGGCAAAACAAAACACAAAACACAAAACACACAGAATACAAAACACAAAACCCCATTGCGGAAGTGATTGTAATCCAGAGAAGGCCTGAGAAAGCCAGAGTCAAGACAATATGTATTACTCAACTACTCAACTACAACCCTTCCTTCCAACAACCAACTACCACCTCTCCCCATACATCCCCTTACATCTCATCCCAGCTCCACAATCACCCCCCTAAAAACAAACCCATGTGAGACCCCAACTCCAACTCCCAAAGGATGTACTGTCCCACACCCATTACGCCAACCATATCTAAGCCCCTTGACTCCTTCTAAACGCCTAGCTTAGATACACAAACAAGGAGGAACCAATGTAAAAAAAAAAAAAGCCGCCGCCTCCAGATGCAGCCACGCAAGTATGAGCGCATATCTCCTCCATAATGGTACAAGAGAGCCGTGACATCGTAAAAGCACCAAATGATCCCTACCCCGTATGCAGTCACCAAAGAAGCCTCTCCCCCAGATCCGGTGTAGCGTGAGAAAGCCTAAGCCAGCCCGCTCCGACAAAGCATGTAGATCCACTGACAGTCCCCTGACCGGGCCGTCTGGAAACACCACTTCCGCACTCTGCCCGCCACCCCGCCCCGACTACTCGCGAACCCCACGACCCCGTTGTCGCCCCTAATATCCTCCCACACGTTGGCAATCACGCCCCGATGGCCCATCTTGGAGAAGCAGTCCGCGCCCAATGCGCAATCCAGGATCAGATTCACATCTTCCTCGCCATTTCCAAACCGCTGGGTAACAGTGATTCTCTTCTGGGGTCCGTGATTCAAGGAGGAAGCTTGTCTCATGCCCGGAGGCGGAGCCTGGACGGTGAGGTAGGCGGGACCAAGGTCATCCCATTTTCCTCCTCTGGTGGCAATGTACAGCCGGATACTAATGTCTTGCCAGCCCAGGTCGTGGACCGTAACGCCGTTGCTCCATAAACTGCCGCCGCTTTGGCTGTTTGCCGCGAGAGACGGGTCATTGGTGTGCGGTGTGATGTTTGAGTAATCGGACGAGGAAGTGGAGATGCCACCGTTGCCTTCGCCGGCTTGCAGGGAGGACTTGCCGATGTTGAACATGCCGCCGATGCCGAAACGCTTGACAGCACTGAGGGCCGAACCGAGACTGCTTTTCTCGCTGCCGGCTGTACTTAGAGCTGCTACACTGGCCTCGGAGCGGCGGAAGCTCTTGTTGCGGAGGATGGTGCGGTAACGGGAGTTGTGACCATATGAGGACAGGAGCCGCTCCTCCTCAAGAATCTTGAACTTCAAGTTTTCCATGCGGGCGCTATGCAGGGCTTTGTACAGCTCAACGGAGTCATGAGCATTGATTGACCGGTATCTAAGTGTCAGTCTGGTGCCCTTCATGCGCGAACTTGGGGATGGAGGTGCCTTGATCTCAATATCGATCTTAGTGCTGCGACGTAAAGAGACGTGCGGTGTGATATCTTGTCCAACCAGTGGATCAGAGTCTGTGGTAGGCTTCCGATCGATATACGATTCCTCCCCTGGGGAAATCGAGTTGGCAAAACCGATGTCAAATCCCTCGACACGCCCAGGTCCAACGACAACAGAGCAGAGTCCATCGCAGACATCGATCCATCTACCTTCAGAGTCCGACCAGTGAGAGATCATGGCAGTAATTTTAGTCCTCGCAGTCTCTGGCCGGGGAGCAGCTGGTCGAATGACAGGTTTGAAAGGAGCTTGAGAAGCCGACATGGACGGTGCCAGGCTCGCATTAGGATGATTATAAATCGATGCTGGACGGGAGGCAGCTTTCTCAGTGACGTTGATTACTGGTATGGTAGTAGCAGTAGTGGGTCTAGTCTCTTCCTCTTCGAGATTATCAGAATCGTCCTCTGAAGTTGTGTACTCTTCTGACCCGGACTCGGACTCGGTTGCCTCAGCTGCAGAAGAAGTACCTGAGGCATCCTCGGAAGGTTGATACTCGTGCTTCAATGGCGATGATGTGCGACGATTTCTGGCACGGGGTGTAGGCGAATCGAGAACTGGTGTGAGCTTCAGTGCCGGTCTCGGAGGAGTTTTGTGAGCGGGTGGTGGCGGTGGAGTGTCCTCGTGTTGAGAGGGAATCTTCTCGTGATATCTGTCCGTGTAAGTCAACTCCGGTCTCATCGCCTCCTTCAACGGCGTGTTGGTTTGTGCCTGAGGACTGGGCGATCTGCGCTTCGAGAGGAAGATGTTGTCATATTTTGTTGGTTTCTTTGCATTGTCATCTTGGTCGTCCCTACTCCTGGGCCTGGAATCCTCATCATTCACTGCATATGGATCCAACCCTCCTGACATAACGCAATTCAGAGTCGTTGCCCAACCGTATTTTGGTAGCCGAAGAAACGACTTTCTGTCAGCCTTCATCATAGCATCATTGAGGTCTTCGATGTCCAAGACACAGTCGTCCGAAAGCTTACTGATTGCATCTTTCGAGAGCAAACTGTATGCAGCATGCATGAGTCCTGGCTGTCCACCCCTGATTTCCTCTTCAGCTTCCCGCCGAGGTCGCTCACCGAAAGGTATCTCGTCCGAACTCTTGGACTTGAGGGCGCCAACGATGCTCTTCGTGTCATCACCAGCTTGAGAAAGGACAGTCTCAAGCTCTGGATCAAGCATAGGCGTGTATTGTTTGATAGACGGCGGGATAGGGTAAAGGCCGAATATGAGCAACCATTCTCCGGCAATCTGTGCATCGTCGGCATCAAGTACTAAGCATTCTGACCATTCCTCCCTGCCATTGATGCCAATAGCTTGTCCGCGAACCATGACAACAAGCTCCGTGTCCCG
The DNA here is from genome assembly GCF_022702325.1 of Drepanopeziza brunnea f. sp. 'multigermtubi'. Classification (NCBI taxonomy): domain Eukaryota; kingdom Fungi; phylum Ascomycota; class Leotiomycetes; order Helotiales; family Drepanopezizaceae; genus Drepanopeziza; species Drepanopeziza brunnea. The sequence continues at coordinate 2,142,256 of NW_027094075.1, forward strand.
GTCTCCTTGACGTGCTGAGATGTTTTTCATGGAAATCGGAGGAAAGAGAAGGAAATTTTCATTTTCGTCGGTCTGGCAGATCAAAATGTCACCATCATTTTCCATCTTGGAGCTGCCGGAGCGAAAGGTGATCTCTGTTTCACACACGTATTGTTCGCCGCTGGAGTGAAATATCTCTAGATCAAAAACATCCTTCATCATCACGTTTCTGTGGCGGGAAATCGTGACACCCTTCACATGCGACATCGTTCTCAGGTCGTGAACGCGGCTAGTATCCGTGTTGATTGCGCGCAGGTCCTCCTTTCTGGCACTCTCTTCCTCAACTCGTCGTCGGCGCAGGGCCTGCAATTCTTCGTATCTGTCTCTTGTAGCTTCGGCCTTTTCTGTACCAAGAATCATCGCAAATCCCTACACAAATATTAGCGTTGCCAAAGTTCACGTCGAAAGTAAACAAACCTTTGTGGCCTTTGCCAGCCCCTTGGTGCGCACGAGGGGTCTCTTCAGCATATACCCCACATCAGCTCTCTCTCCTGTATCGCGCAGAACATCACCGTGCTTGTCGATTTTCATCTTGTCCCGATCTGACTCCACGGCCATCGAGTCGGTACGTGACGCAGGGGCAAGATTAACAACGACGTCCTCGAACCCAGAGCGCCAGGCGTGTATGAAATCCTCGTAAGTCTTGACAGCTGATTCAGCCCAGCGAATAAAGTCTAGGGGATCAGTGAGAGGGATGCGTTTGTGGAGGCTCTTGAGTCGTTCGAGCGCGACGCCCATGTCAACAATGGGTTTCGTTTGGAGGTTGTCGGTGGAGCTAGCGAGTGGGTCAAAAAGACCAGTAGCGATAGCAAGTTCGGATTTTGATAACACGCACGTCAGCAGCACTGGGATCACCCCGTCGACGAGCGTGTTCAGCTCCCGCATATATTTGGCCTCGTCGTCTGCAAGTTCTCGAAAGATATCCTGGATAGTTGCCGTCTCGAGGTTTGCCTTGGTGGTTCGGATACTCCGCGCCGACTTGATGCTGTGCCCACGACCTGGTACCTCCGAGTCTGGCAGAGAGAGCATCGAGACCAGATCAGAATGCTTGGTGAGTCTCCTCTTGAGTCCCCCGCTGTTACTCTTGTTGCTGCGATTGCTGGTGGAGACTTTGCTATGTCTGGAGAGACTGGTGCCCGTGGTACGCGAGAGAGAAGACGAAGACGCAGTCGTCTGCGAGAGGGTTGAAGCAGTGGTTCCAGTGAGGACACTGCTCTGCGTGAGTGTTGTTTGGGTGAGCTCAGAGGGTGCGGAAGTCTCTGTCAACGATGATTCCGTTCCAGTTCTGAATGTCTCAACAGAAGCAATGGTGGACAGCCTATGATTGCCAGTAGTTGGTGCCAGCCGTCTAGGGAACGAGGGCAACGCTCTCTCCAGATTTGGTTGCTGAGAAGTTGGCTCCTCGTCCACTCGAGGAGTGCGTTTTGGGGGTGGATTTTCAGCAACAGACTCTAGCCGGTTCACATCACGATCTCTCATTCCAATGAAGTCAAAGGGACTCGGAGAATCCTTTTTTGCTACCGACGACTCGCCCTTGAAAGCGTCGAGCACAGCCTCTTTCAGAGTCAGCTTCCGTGGTGACTTTGGCGAGGACATATTACGAGTAGCCGGACTTCTTCTCAAACCAGATGAGGAAGCAGGCGGAGAATTCTCCATACTTGGCAGGGTATTGCGATCCCTGGCCTCAACAGGAGACTTAACGCGTGGGCTCTCTTCTTTCTCCCAAGACCTTCGCTTGTTACTTTGACGTTTCTGCTCACTGCGCTCCGGGCCAGGCTCAATATGTTTTTCTGCTCGATCGCCCTCTTTCTTGCTGGGCAACCTCGAAACTGGAGCTGTGGGCACTTTGAGGGTGTCTGGCTGGGCTACTGGTTCTTCAGCAAGCGGGTCTACCGTACCATTTAACCAAGAGTCAATGCTGGGAGGCTGGTTTATCCCTCCTCTGGGTGGTTCAGCAGTATCCTGCATCATTTTCTTGCCTTCAGTGTACACCCGCTTCAACACTTTGGGTACAACGGCAGAGAAACTAGGAGTTCGCTTCGACTCAGACCGTCTCATAGTGTTGGCCTCGGCACCGAGTGGTAGATCAAGTACACTGAATGCAGAATTGCCGAATGGAATCTCATCCAGAGTTTCGGTTGGGGTCTCCGATTTCTGGCTTCGACGGCTGGATCTCGGGCGAGGAGCTGGAGTGACATGGGATACAGTATCCTCGTCGCGATACGAAGCCGTTCCATGGGAAGTGACTCGAGCTCCCGTTTCAGTCTCAGAAGGTGGCTTGACGTGTTGCTTGCTCTTCTTTCTAGGGGTCGGAGTGGGCGATTCTCCCTCTTCCTTCGGACGTCTCTTGCTCCCATCTTTTCGGACAGGTTTTATCCGCAGATCTGACTGGGGCGAAGATTCTCTAGAGGGTCGTATCCTGATGCCATCGTCGTTAAAGCTGGTATTTGAGGCAGTGACCCGAATACCATCATCCTGCGGAGCAACTTTCCCCTTGGAGACAGGAGCCATTCGTTCCTTGCTTGGTCTACCCTTCGGAAGTTTGTCCTTAATGCCATCGTCATCATTCGGAAAGGTCTTCGGAGCAAACACTCGTATCCCATCATCCTGCAAAGCGACAGCTTTCACCCTCGAAGTAGAGAACGCCCTCTCCCTGTCAGGTCTCTCCTTCATAGGCTTAATTCGAATCCCATCGTCCTGCAAAGCAGCAGCTTTCACCCTCGAATTAGAAGACGCCCTCTCCCTATCAGGTCTCTCCTTCATAGGCTTAATTCGAATCCCGTCGTCCTGCAAAGCGGCAGCTTTCACCCTCGGAGTAGAAGACGCCCTCTGCCTATCAGGTCTGACCTTCATAGGCTTAACTCGGATCCCGTCATCCCCCGGCATCAAATTTTCCACCCTCCACGCTCTCGGCTCCTCGACCTTCCTCGCTCCGTCTGCCACGTCCCTCTCCAGCACCTTTCTACTCCTGCTCCGCGGCTTCTCCAGCACGGGCGCAGGCTCATCCTCCATCCGCTTCACCCAATCCTCAATCTTCTTCTCGAAAGGCGGATTGATTGCCGTTGCCTTGAGGAAGTTCTTCGGGATGCTGGCGCCTTTCCCCTTCGGACTCTTCTTTTTCTTCATCATCCAGTGGTCATCGCTAATAACCCTCTTCTTCGGCGCCACGCTCTTACTCCTCTCTCTACCCCTATCCTCCCCATCATCCGGAGTAGCGCCCCTCCCCCTCTCATCGTCGTCTCCATGGTCAGGAGGCTTCGTCCTGGACTTCCGCTTCAGCCTCTGCTTCGGCGCAGCAATCTTCTCCTGTACCGGAACACCCCCAACCTCAGAATCGGTCTCATACTCCACCACAATCTCTTCCGGTTGCTCCCCCTTCCCCGCTCCGCGACTCTGCTTCTGCCATTCCTTGACCCGATCGTTGACTTTTCCTGGCGCTCTCACCTGCGCCACAACCTCTGCGCGCATCTCACGCTTCACAGCATCAAGACTCTGCCGTCTCTTCGCTCCAATGCCGTTGTTCCTCTGCCGGGCCGGACTGGGTCTCCCCAGCAGGAAATCGCCTAGCAGTGTCGGCTCGGGAGCCTTTCTCGCGCGCGCCGGAGCCGAGTTGGGGGTCTTGAGGTTCGGCTGCGTAGAGTGTTTGCGCAGGGGCGTTCGAGGGCTGGCGACTTGGGGGGATGAGGCCTTTCGCATGATGGCTGCGGCGAGGGCGCCATTGGGAACATTGGTCGGTTTGTTGCTACCGCCGTCGTTATTGGGTTTCCGCTTGGCTGGTGTTTTCGGGGTGTCGTCTTCTTTTATTGAAGTCGAGGATGCGGTTGATTTCGCCATTGAGAGGTCTGTGAGAAAAAGGAAGGTGCGGATTAGTAGTTGATTTTCAGTCGGTCTGTTTGTTTTCTTTCCTGCCCTGCTTCCCCTACTCCATGGCAACAATTTCCCTCCGGTCTGATTTGCATCCCCATGGGCAATTGCCACCATCCCCGACAGTCAGAGGATCGCATCGCAGCAGAAACATACCATAGAACCCACTTCCCTTTCCTATCCCTTCTCATCGGACCTCCCGCGGCGGCCTCTTTCAGATACCTTCACACGACAGATCCAGATCCAGAATCAGATCCCGCGACCCGAATGCGACGGTGACGGGAATGACGATCGAATTGTCTTGTCCTATCTTATCTTGTCTTGCCTTGCGCACAGCCAAATTCAGTCGACCGGATTGTTTCTCTCCTTTCTTGCGTGTCTGTGTACGACGCCCGTCCAGGCCTGTTGCTTCTCTCCAGTTGCTGATTCGTAAATCGGCGTTGGTGCAGCAACGCCGGTCTGGAAAGTGTCCGAGCTCCTCGTTCCCTCTTTGATTAGCTTCTGGGGGCTAGCTAGCTGGTTTGTGTCGTGTTCTGCTCCTGTTGGTCCGGGCAGGGAACAGGCGAAGTTGGCAAAGGAATTGCAATAAGGAGAGGAAGAGGCACAGTTTTTTTTTCATATTTTGTTGGTTTGTTCAATTCTGCATGCACAGCATCGGGGCTCACGATGTTTGGTGGAGGTCCCAAAGGGCCATCTAAAAGAGGAATAGGTGCATCTACAAGATCGACACGAGCCACCTACCTGGTACCGAAGATATACCGAGCGAACATTAAAAAATCCAATTTCTCGCGGGCCACCTCACAATTATACCACATTGCTTCAATAGCCAGCGGATAGACGAACTCTCGGACATCTGTCCCAGCCCTCCATCCTCAGCATTATCTATAACCAACCCTCCATACAATCCCTTCGCAACACAGCCTAGAGCCAAACTCCTATATACAGCCGCTCGCTCGCTCGTCCTCTACAACGCAATGGGAACGCAGAGTAAACCATTTACTTACTCGCTATCAACCGAGGAAGATATAAAAGCCGAGTCAATAAGAAGGAAGCTCAACGTCTAAGAGCTTCTATTTAATTAGGCACCAGACAGCCACTCAATACTCTAAGGACACAAGCCATCGATATCTTGAACCGGCTTCCCCTCCCCACAGAAATCTTACCGTTCTGTTTCTCTCGCTCTTGGTATCTCCAAAAATACGCATCTATATTTATCAAGCCCACGGAGGCTCCAGAAATGCATCGCTCGCGCTCCGTGTGCTCGGTCTGATCCTTCACCTAACTAGCAAGTGTAGATTTTGTATGCGTCCGCCACACCGTCCAACATCATATCTCCTTCTTCGACCCCTTCACGTTGCCATTCACCTTCGCGAGGCTCTTGGCCACCTTATCAAATGCAGCTGTGATGCGAGCAATAGTTCGGACGCTGTCGATCAGCAGCACTATTGCGCATCAGTACCATACCACATCGAGAAACACATGCATGGTAAGGGCTACGTACATCCGGGAATAACCATCCAGATAAAGTTGACAGCAAAAAAGTATACCCAGAAGTACAAGAACTCCGGGCGACTGTACGTAGCTGCCCTGTAGTAGTGGTCGAACATGGCGGTAGCGTAATACAGAACGAGCCCGTACATTTGGCCAACGCAAACGATGATTTGGAGGGGGTGGCGGAGCGGATGTGAGGCGGTAATCATGTAGGCAATGACGCCGCACATGGGGCCCCAGGTGAACTGTTCACCTCTTGGTCAGCACTTGACGGGGGTGGGGGAGATTGGAATGGACACGGGACGTACAGCCGTGACAGTCTCCATGCAGAGCACAAAGGGGTCCGAAGTTAAGTATCTCGAATCCGAGAGCGCATATTCCTTCCACAGCTGCCCGAACAGGTCTTGCGCTGGTCCCATTGTCCTATGGTTTAAGGAAAAGTATCCTTCGAAGAAAAGGTGGATTGTGCCAGCTGCGAAGTCCTCTGTCAGCAGAAACTCTCCATTGGCCAATGAGCTCCCCAACCATGCGCCTGTGCTCCAGCTTCCCATTTGCCCACCCAGCGTATCACCACTGGGATCAAGTGCTCCAAGACTGGGAGAGCAGCAGACAACATACAAATCACAAACCACCAAATGGCAAGCTTCTCCTTCGTGGGTAGCATCGGGTGCGCCCGATCGACCACAAACCGCGTGCCCAGGATGATGGTCGCGATGCCCGCCGTAAAGATGCCGAGCAGCATCTCCATGGTCATCTCGTTGGCCAGGTAGGCGGCAATCTCGACCTCGAGCGGGTAGAAGGGGTGGGCGGTGATGGAGGACAGGGTCGAGGAGGCGTTTTTTGTGAGAGAGTCCATGTTGAGGGACGCTGCTGCTGCTGCTACTGCTGCTGCCATTGTTGTTGGTTGTTGGAGTTGGTTTGCGCAAGACAAGAGGAAGAAGGAAGGCAGTGTGACGATCCGTGACTGCAAGTGCGCTGTAGATTACTGGGTCGACCAACACGATCAACTGAGCCGAGCTGTCGAAGGTGGATTGAAATGCAAGAATGCAATGGCATGAGCTGTGTGATGGATGGGTGATGTGAGCTCAGACTTATAGGAAGATGTAGATATACGGAAGATGCCGAGTAGTGGAGGCGGGAGGGAAGGTTTAGCTACCCAGCTTACCCGGATCAAGCTACACTACCCCATGTACCCCAAGAAGCCAGTAGGCGACGGACCAGGAGAGGCAGGCGGTCAGGTCTATTTTGGGTAAGGTGTGTTTCTGCCGGTCAGGGTCAGAACGCGTCACGGGAGCTTTTGATTCGTACGGGAGCTTGATTCGTGCGGGAGCTGATTCGTACGGGAGCTGATTCGTACGTACCAAAGGCTGCGCCGACATAGTACTAGGTACTACGGTACCTACTCCAGTAGTATATTTTACGAATAGGTTTTCTGAGCACGACCCATCTTCCAAACAAACACTTGCCAGACCCAAGAAGAAACCCCCCTCCCCCAAAATCCATTTATTTATGCTCTCGTGGTCTGTTTACACCCACTCTCGCGTACCCGCCGACCTTGCACCTTGGGAGTGCTTCATCCGACCCGAGATCTTCAACGCCAAGAGAGAGTGGCTGAGTACCAGGGTGGCTTGAGGAAGATTCGCCGCCTTCCACCGCCCTCGCCTTGTTCTTCGTCATCAATTGTTGCTGTAGGGTATACCAGCTCGAGTCCAATTTAGCACGGTTCACGGTTGACGGTTAACGGTTGACGGTTGACAGTTAATAGTTAACGGTTCACGGTTCACGGTTGATGGTTGACAGTTAATAGTTAACGGTTCACGGTTAACCGTTCAACCCAGGCGCCACGAATTTGCGGAACTGAAACGTATCTTCCACCTCCTCGCTGCCACCACTCATGAACGTCTCCCCCTCGTCCTCAATCAGACTATCAATCGCGACGCGGCCTCTCTCATTCTCTGCAGGTACAAGGAGCAACGGGCTCTCACCTTGCTGATCACAGACACTATTGCCTCGCGACCCAGCCTCCCATGGAGGTTCCTCGTCGTCCGAGTCCGGTAGGCAGGCCAATATAAAATCTTGAGAATCACTAAAGAACATTGCTGCGCTGGCACCGCCGGCGTTCAGCCACCGACAGATCGTCTTGCCAATGAGCTTTCCGCCGGGGATGTGTAGGGCGAAGTCGATGATTCTGGGCTGTGTCCAGGAAGGTTCCCAGACGTGTACGAGGCCGCGCGCTTCGTCGCCTTCGCATCTGATCATCAAGACTTCGGGGATGGAGGGGTGCCAACTGGCTTTGGCGATGGGTACATGTAGGATCATGACGGCGCGGAGTATGCGTGATCCAATATCCCATATCCAGATGGTTGTCGGCATGTTCTCTGTTCGCGTTGCCAACAGTGTGCCGGAGTGATCGAGAGACAGGAGGTTCGTGCCCGTTTTGGCTTCGATGCTGTTCGGGGGGCTTGACGCGGATGTCGGGGGGCACACCGTTTGTGTTGCTGCGACGAATTCGCGCGAGAAGCCATTCGGCGACGGGGTGATTTTTTCTTGCCAGATCTGTGATGTCAGCAAAGTCCCTCGGTAAGGCCAGTTCTGCTCACCTGGAGAGATCCCGTCGGCTTCACATCCGCTGTGTGGGTAATGATCATGCTCTCCGAGAACGAAGGAGCAGACAAGATCGTCACTCTATCTGTGTAATCCCCAACAGCCATATGCTGCCCATTACATCCCCAGTGAAACAGCTTGATTCCAGCACCCAGCGTAAGGTCAACATCCTCCTCTGACATCGGCATCGGGCCATTCCAGGCCTTGAACAGATGCCCATCTGCAGTGTAAACCAGCAGTCGATGGCCTTGCGATGCAGATTCCCAGACCACGAGCCACCTCCCATCAGCGCTCCATTGAATTCCTTGCGCATCAACAGTCTCCGGCCACCAAGACCTCGTCACATCTAGAGCCCCTCGCGAATGGATGCTGATGACATCCTTCCCACCACACCTCGTCAGAAGCGCCAGGTTTCCAGTCCCAGGTCGATATGACAGTCCCTTCGGAGCAGAGCCTGGATGGTAAAATTTGGGCGAATGGATCTCCACTGACTTGGAAGTCACCAAATTGAAGATCAACATCTTGATTCCAAAGTCCGAGAAAACACAGATCTCGTTGTCGTCCGCTCCGAATGCCACATGTGTAGCCTTTGTCGTTCCGGATGTCGGGTTCGTGAGAGTAGCAGAAAACTGGGAGTCGAGGCTTGAATACACCCGGATATTGTCTGGAGAGGCCAAGAGTATTCGTGCCGAGGACGCAGACCACAGGAACCATGAGACCGATGCTGCCAGCTCGGCAGGGAGCGACACAACGCGTGTGATGTCCAACGAGCGCGTACACCGGATGCTGAGCTTAGAAGGGAGAATCGTGGCGATGTATGCGCCGTCTGGGCTCGGGAGGGATTGGGTGGATGCTGGTAATTGCAGATATGTTAGATACAGTAAGAAGTTCGCTTACGAGAAGGTCCTACACTTGAATGAGCGGGAGAACCGCATTCGTGGTTCCATGTCGTCGACGGTCTTCAGGGTGATTGATTGCATTGTTTACTTTCCCCGAGGCCCAGAGGGAGCCACATCTGCGTCGGACCGGGGGCGGCGATAAGCAAACGGCGATAAGCAAACAGCGATAAGTAAATAAGCAAGCGATAAGAGGAGATGCGGCTGCGGGTAATACTTAATCCCCCCACTACATGGACGGAATACATCTATCCATACTACGAACATCTCGTGTGTTCCTTTAACCACCCACTCCCAAGGTAACTGTCCCATTTCTCATGACCCGAAAAAATCTTTCGAGATGTTTTGCTTCTTTTCTACATAACATAATTTTCTACATAATCAAAGCCAGCAAAAACGATGGCTAAAATCTCCCTTCGGACCGCAAACCCCTCCCGCCACATCAACAAGAAATCCGGATCTAGATTACTTGGAGGAGCTTCAAGAAGGGGAGTTGCCTCTGTAGCTTCAGCAATCCAGGAATACCCTCGTCACCTCCTCCGTGATGGCCCTCTCGAAACTCCAGTCCAACCCAGAAGAGAAGCCCTCAGAGCCCTCAGAGCCGCCAAACCCTTCTCTGCCTTCCTCACCGACACCTTTCAGCGTCAACACGACTACTTGCGGATTTCCATAACAGAAAAATGCAACCTCCGCTGTCTGTACTGTATGCCCGAGGAAGGTGTACCTCAATCACCTCCCCAGCATCTTCTGACGACCCCCGAGATCTTCCTTTTGTCCTCGACCTTCGTCTCCCAAGGCGTCACCAAGATCCGCTTGACAGGCGGCGAGCCCACAGTCCGGCGAGACATCCTCCCACTTATGCATCGAATCGGCTCTCTACGATCCCAAGGACTCAGAGAGCTCTGTCTGACAACCAATGGCATTTCCCTTCACCGAAAGCTTGACAGCATGGTCGAAGCAGGCCTCACCGGCGTCAATCTCTCCCTCGACACTCTCGACCCCTGGCAGTTCCAAATCATGACCCGCCGCAAAGGCTTCGAAGCTGTCATGAAAAGCATCTCCCGCATCCTTGAACTGAATAAGGTCGGCGCTGGCATCAAGCTCAAGGTCAATTGCGTCGTGATGCGCGGCTTGAATGAGCGCGAGATCATCCCTTTCGTCGAGCTCGGCCGGGAACAAGACATTGAAGTCCGCTTCATAGAGTACATGCCGTTTGACGGGAACAAATGGAGTAAGGGTAAGATGCTGAGTTACAAGGAGATGCTGGATATGATACGCGAGAAGTATCCCGCGCTGCGAAAGGTGCAGGATCACAAGAATGATACAAGTAAGACGTATGAGATTCCGGGGTTCGTGGGCAGGATGGGCTTCATTACGAGTATGACGCATAACTTTTGCGGGAGCTGCAATAGGCTGCGAATTACCAGTGACGGGAACCTCAAAGTTTGTCTCTTTGGAAATGCGGAGATCTCGCTACGGGATATACTTCGAAAATCAAATAACGGCAACCCTATCGATGAATCGGCGTTGGAGGCGATGAAGCAAATCGAGATGGACAGACAGCAAGGGCTCTCTACGGTAATAGACCCACTGGGAGGCACGGAACACGAGAGAGAACTGCTGGATGTGATTGGACTTGCGGTGAAGGGCAAGAAGGAGAAGCATGCTGGCATGGGCGAGCTGGAGAATATGAAGAACAGGCCGATGATCTTGATAGGTGGGTAGGCCTCCCATCTACACGTCCAAATTTCACATATGAGGATCTGCGACTGCTTGAGCAGGCGATTCTGTGAGGTATGCCCGACATGGATGAGTGTATGTAACCATGTACATGAATGGATGATCTTACGACATCCTGTATCTTGAGCCCTTCATTAATCGTGTCCCAGGTGACTCGAATCCAACACATGCTTCAAGACAATCTTCACACGCATCTGTGAAGACCAGCAACCCTACTCGAAGCTGTGCTTCACCGTGGTCACGGATTCCAACACATCTTTTCTCTCCCGCCCAATTAACGAGCCAGCCTCGCTTCTCCTCCACATTCACCAAAGCCCCTTTTACTTCTCCTACCGCTCCACCAACTCGGGATCCCCCCAAACTCACGCACCTCACCCCCTCCGGCACCGCCTACATGGTCCCTATCTCTCACAAGTCGTCAACAACCCGTCTCGCGACCGCCGCTTGCACGCTCCACTTCTCGAACTCCGTTGCCATACCGCTCATTCTTGCCAACAAGATGAAGAAGGGCGACGTGCTCTCTGTAGCTAGGATAGCGGGGATCATGGCCGCCAAGAGGACGAGCGAGCTTGTACCGCTGTGTCATCCGATTGCGATTACGCATGTTGGTGTCGAGCTGGAGGTTTTTAAGGAAGAGAATGTTGAGAAAGGGGAGGAGGATGTGGGCGTAATAGAGAAGGAAAAGCAAGAGAGGAGTAGCGTTCCCTGGCAAGGAACTGGCCAAGGTGACGCCTACCCGTTCCACACTCCGCCCTCTTCCTCCACACCCACCTCTCCCTCCACCTCAACTTCACCCACCCGATCCTGTTCCAATCCCCCTTCTTCTCCATCTTCCAATCAACGCCGAGAGACCGATGTGGCGTTTGGGAGAGTCGAAATCACCGCCACGGTCCAATGCGATGGCAAGACGGGCGTGGAGATGGAAGCGCTGACTGCGGCTAGCCTGGCGGCGCTGACGGTGTACGATATGTGTAAGGCCGTTGATAAAGGGATGCGCGTTGAAGGGTTGAGGGTTGTGAGAAAGGAAGGTGGCAAGAGCGGTGTTTGGATTGAGGGACAGGAGCGGAGTGTGAGCAGTTCCAACGCTGAGTCTGGATGATTTTGCAAATACGTACCTGCTACCCAATGATTACTATTCAAGACCAAACACCACCGGTAGGAGAAAAAGAAGATATGCGGAGTAGATAATCGCTTTCTATAATACCATCAATGTAGTACTTAGTGTATGTGAACCGGCTGCCTTCACCTTGATCGTCCTCGTCCTCGACCTAGCAAAGCTCAATACTTTTTTCTCTAATCGCCGACGCGGTATATACCGTATTACAATAAGATCCCGAATTGATATCACGGCGCCAGCTCTCCCTATCACAGAGTATTATGTACCTATATAGCGATCGCGTGGCCGAGCTTTTTGTTTCTCGCTCTCTTATCCATATCAGACCAGCCAGCCAGCCAGCAAGCCCCTCGACTCTCCACTCAACTCGCGAGATCACTCATCTCTCTCTCGATCAGCCTAAAGTATCTTGAATTCATACTTATCACAAGGCTCTACCAGCCAAACACAGATCAATCCATCCGCAGAATGTTTGCACCGAGCTGGGAATGCAGAGAAGGTTGCAGTACCATAGGTACGTACCGGTAGTACTTCGTATCGACGACTCGAAGCATACCGACCGTATCATGCAGAGATCCCCCTGCCTGTCCGTCTCGCCCCATTGAAAACTAGGTAGGTAATGCCTGCTGCTGACTGCTGACCACCCAGAGATAAAAAAAAATTAAAAAAATTGGGTAGACTTAATAGGAGTGAGTACGGTACCTCCACAACATTTCTTTGCTGGGCTGCTAGATTCATTTTCACGGCTGGATTATTATGCAACTACCTACTACTCCGTATAACTACAATTAGGTAGGTTCATTGATGAAAGCCCTGTAGGAAGCCTTTGTAACTACTGTACAGTTACCGCCAAATTATACTTTCGCTACAACGCATAACACATGACCCCTGAAGCGATAAGAAAGATAGTAAGTAGTAACTGTACCTAGGTACTCATTACTTAAGTACGTACCGTAGTACGTAGCAGCCAGCCAGCCAGCCCGCCTCCTCGGCATCACATACATTTCGCTGCTCCGCCCAACTCAGAAACCGAAAGAGAGCTAAAAAAAAAAAAAAAAACGAATCCTTTCCACAGCGTTTCTCCCGCTCTCCTTTCTCGTCTTGAAATCTTTGCGAAAGACGATCAGACGACGACGACGACGACGACGACGACGACGATGCGGTAAAGAAGGTAAGGTAAGGTAAGGTAAGGAAAGGAATCACACCAACCATCATCGTCACCATCATCGTCACCATCATAACCATAACCATAACCATAACCATCATGGATCCGGAAGAAACCCGGCCGCTGCTGCTCACGAGCAGCAGCGGCGGTGGCAGCAGCGAGCCCTCAGCTCGAGACGGCACGCGTGACCGGAGTCCTCGGAACAGTACCACGAAGCCGGGCTCGAAGTCGCCGAGGAAGTGGCACCCGGGGAAACTCGTGGTCGCGACGGTGGCGGTGGTCGCTCTGTGGCTGTATAGCCGGAGCATGGCGACGATGCGGTTGATGGAGCTGGAAGAGGGGAGGACGGGCGGAAGAAGAGGAAGAAGTAGTGGTGGTGGTGCGGAGTGGAGAAGATGGAGCGAGGTGGGTTTTTATTTTGAAGAAAAGGGGGGGGGGGGCATCTTTTTTCGCTGGAGTAGTTACCGAGCGAGCTTGTTGTGGGTGAAGAGAGAGAGAGAGAGAGAGAGAAAGACTGATTGATTGATTGGAGATAGATCGCGTCATCAAGCGAGATCGTTTGGTATCGATGTTACGGTGGGAATAACGACTGTGCTCGCTTAGAAGTGAATACCCCTCCCCTTATTTTTCGCCAGAAAGTAAACAGAACACAAAATATCTGACCCTCACCAGGTCCCGCTCGATTGGCTAGACCCGTCAGACCCGCGGAGGGCCACCATCGCTATCATCAGATACAACGCCACAGATCTGACATCCTACGCTGGACCCGTCTTCATCAACCCCGGGGGCCCCGGCGGATCCGGCGTCTGGTTCGTCAGGCATCTAGCTCCCTACTACCAATCCATCATCGGGAAAAACCACGTTGGCAACCCCCATCCATCCCATCTCCATTCTCTTCCCTCCAAGCAAGTACTGAAAATCCGGCACAGGACATAGTATCCTTCGACCCCCGCGGCGTCGGCTTCACGACCCCCCAGGTCTCCTGCTGGAACGCGAGCGCCAGCTCCCCATCTCCCAGCCCCTACCTCTGGGACCTTCTTGAGCCGCCCGTGCTAGACGCCCACCCAGGCGTGATCTACGACGCCTACGCGTACGCCACCGCATTCTCCCAGCAGTGCTTCTCCCAGATCTCAGACGTGGGCGCCTACGTCAACACGGCGCCCGTCGCGCGGGACATGCTGCACATGGTCGAGAAGCTCGCGCCCGCGGGTGAGGCGAAGCCGAAGCTGAAGTACTGGGGCTTCAGCTACGGCACCTTCCTCGGCGTGACCTTCGCGAGCATGTTCCCGGAACGCGTCGGCCGTATGGTCAACGACGGGAACGTCGACGCCCGGGACTACGTGTCTGGCCAGTCGACGCACTTCCTGACCGACACGGATAGGGTCATGGACGCCTTCTACGTCTTCTGCCACCGGGCCGGGCCGGACCGGTGCGATTTCTACGCCGAGAGCCCGGCGGCCATCGAGGCCCGGCTGGAGCTCCTGCTGGAGGATATCAAGAAACACCCGGTGATCGTCCCGGCCTCGCCCCCCCGGTTTCCGAGGCCGGAGATCGTCTCGTACAGCGGACTCCGGCGACTCATCTCGTCCGCGCTCTACCAGCCGCTGCTGATCTTCCCGAGTCTAGCATCCACGCTCCTCGCGCTGGAGTCCGGAGACGGGAGACCCTTCGTCAATCTGACGAGTCAAGGCGCCGAAGAACCTTCCCGCTGTTATGACCGGCTCGAAAGTACCATCCCAACGGAGCCGGAGAACCCGACGCCAGGAGACCCTGAAGGAGCAGGGAGTGCAGATGCCTCCAAAGCTATCCTCTGCGCAGACTTGGATCCAGTGCAAGGTGGCGTAGACGACTTGGTGACTTATGTCGATAAGCTAGTTAGACTCAGCGCCGCCGCGGGAGCGAGTATGGCGAGTTTGGTCATGGGTTGCGTGGGTTGGCAGGTTAAAGCAAAGTGGAGGTTCAGTGGTACGTACTTATTTGACATCTCCTCCCTTCTCTCATATGGACGCAACCGCCTCCCTCTCCCAAAAAAAGAAGAGAAAGGAAAAAATGAAGAGGAAGAGAAGGAAAAGATGAAATACACCTACTGACAAAAAGGCCAAAGGTCCCTTCGAAGCCAACACCTCCCACCCGATCCTCTTCATAGCCAACACCGCCGACAACGTCACCCCCTTACGAAGTGCCCTCGCCAACGCAGCCGGCTTCCCAGGCTCGGTAGTCATGATCCAGGACTCCTACGGCGTATGTCAACACCCTTCCTTTCCCCCTCCCCTCCTTTCCCTTCCCTTCCCATTCCTCGAACTTCTCTTTCTCATTCCTCGACTCAATCCACTTTCCTTGCACAATCTACTAACTACAAGCCCCCTTACCCAAAAAAAGCACACCACTCTTTCCACCCCGTCAAGATGCACGGCCAGCACCATCAGGTCCTACTTCCAGGACGGGACCCTGCCTGCCCCAGACACAACCTGTGCTCCTGACCTGGTCCCCTTTGAGCCCTGGAGCGTCGACTCGGCTGGCTTTGGCCTCGCTACGACCTCTGAGCCGGGAATGGAGGATGAGGAGAATCTTGAACTGGATCTTGCAATGGTGGAGCTGATGATGGCTCCGGTCCCCGGCATGGGAAGGTATGTGAGGGGATGAGATGAGATCCTCAAGGGGTTGTGATGACAGAGTATGACATGGATCGGAAGGGTATGGCGTTCTTGGTGAGTATGAAATCTGACAAGAGGTATGATGGTAGACTCGATAGTCTTTGTTGCATTGGTCCCGACTTCAATAGTTATTATTAGATATTCATATCTGCCCTGCATAGTTTAGCATAGCTAGCGTGTATATCATTTGGTTTTCCCATCCCGCGATTGCGAGGAGAGCTGATAGATTGTAGAATGCGCGGGAACAATGCCTAGTACCTCTGGAGAATTAGTGCTAGCATACCAGCAAACCCATCTGAAGATTCCTTTATTAACTCCCTTGGTATTAAATAGAGCCAGCTCCATCTGTTACCAACCGATCACTCCGCCACTGCCACATTGAAATGGGTTCCAAGGCTCAAAACAACCACAGTAGTTCCACAACTCGGTCCATCTCTCCATTCATATTCTCCGCTTTATCGACATAGATCTGTCTGACACCTATCCCATCCAAGACACTGCTCTCGACAAGTCTCGCAGATCTCTTCTTCTCCCGGTCCAAGCGTGCTCGTAAAGGGCCCATATGGTGAATATAATCTTTCCACTCGCCATCCCAGGTAAGTTCCACCTCACTCAGTTGCAACCCACCGAATCCACTAGGATACTCAACCACGCTGTATCCGTTGCTCAGAACAATGTTGTCGGTAAAGGACCATCGCTGGAACAGACATTCGAAACCGCAGGCTTTCGAGACATTGATCGAAAGTGGGATATCCACGTGGTACCATGACTTCCAGTGATGGATGGTGAGTAGCCGTCTGCCACTTTCAAAGTAGCCTGATGGGTCACCATGTATATCCATCTGTTGTAGCCCGGCATCATGGGCAGGACGGATGATAGAATGGCCGTTCAAGCAGTCATGCACTATTTGATCTCCCTCTGTTTTTGGATTCTCCAGACATTTGTCCCAGACTTCCTTCTGCACAAGAAATTCCGCGAGAGGCATTGATATGAAGATTCCACCGCCGCCAAAAGGCATGAGTCCGTACGCACGGACCTGATTGAAGTTATCTGACAGCGCTGCCACCAGCGCTTGTTGGCTCACATCGTAACTCGACTGGAGGTGATGTACGAGGTACGGTAGCGAGGGTAAGAAAGTGTCATCGTCTATCAATACAAGCCATTGCGTATTGGGCGCTCGGGCTTCGTACAGAGTCTTGATCAGACCGAAGTAGGCCTTTGCGAACGGCTTGTCGTCCATGTGCAGGGTCATGTTGATTTTGGCATGCTGGTAGAGCTGCTCCGTGGTAAGGGACTCGGAGGCGAAGGATGGCCACGAAGAACCCGGAATCGAGACGTGCAGCTGCGCACCTGAAGCGGGAAGCCAGTACTCTAACTGAGCAAGTGCCTGTTCGAGGCGAGCAAGCTTAGTTGCGATGCCGAAGGAAAGAATGGACGTATCGACCTGTGGAGTTTTCGGAACCTCGAGTGTGAGCACCGAAGGGTTATCGATCCGCAAGGCGGTCAGGTTGTTGTTGGAGAGTACGTAAGGTGCTCCCAGCAGAGGCTCTGGGATCTGTGACAAGCTCGATCGCTCCCCAGAGACATATCTCGTACGTATACTGCGGTGGGCGTAGGTGAAAGAGGAGCTTTTGATATGCGGAGCAAGATAAGAGAGGTCCGACGTCGATCCGAAGCGCTGCGGCAGCGAGACGGTACCGAGGAGCTTCGGGACTTTGATGACCATGCTAGAGTCCGATGAGAAAGCTGACGATTTCCAGACCATGGTGATGGCGGTCAACAGGACGGTGGCGATGATGATTCTGCGCCGCATCTGCCCAGGGAAGCTATGCGCGGACATAATGAGACTGAGTGGAGGTCGCGGATGTTTGAATCAGATGCTCGACTAGAAGAACTCCGTAAGAAAAGAAAAAAGCAAAGAAATAAAGAATCCGGCGATTTGATGCCATGAACTTGAGCCGTCTGGTTATCAAAAACGGAAGGTGCAGTTCATCATCAGAGCCTCATGTGACTCGTGTGTACTAACTATACTATACTATCCCAGACCTTTTGCCGAAATATTTCCGACGCATGTATATAGTACTCAAATACAAAATATCTGACATCCAGCAGGCGGGATGGCTTGGTAGGCAAGCCGTCTTTAGATCAAACTGGACGGGATCGATTGGGCCCCCGGGATCCGGGAACGAAAAACCTATTTAGTTAGGTTTGATATCTAGAACCTCGTACATCGGTACACGGGTTTCGAGAGAATTTTTGCAGTTTTTCACGATGCTATTTATTCCTTTTTGTGTTTGGTTGACGTTGCTTTTTTAGGACTCAAAAGTGATAGTGGGGGGTTGACCTCACAGCTTTTGGGGCCCTTCGAAAACGTGAAACTTAAAAAACTGTAAAACCAGTAGATGCACTCCTGGAGTCGTTGATTGATTTGAAAATCTGTGGAATCCATGACCACAAAGCCCTGATATTTAGTATTTACACTTCACCCTATCCCTTGGCCGTCTTCGTTCTGTGTGTATTCCGTCTGTGAGCACTAGTGTTCGAGGAGTACTGAAGACCCTCTTACATATCACACTTAGTGCTAGAGAGAGAAAATGGAAACACTGAAGGGAAAGATTAACAAGGCAGATAGATAGATATGCTGTACGAAGAGGGAGAAGTGTAAGAAGACGAAGATGAGGGAGGTGAAGAGGGCGGCGATCTGGTGATGTACGCCGCCTGTAAGAAAATTGATGCTGGATCGATCGTGATGGATTATCAGTTGCACCGAGAGAGAGAGAGAGAGAGAGAGAGAGAGAGAGAGAGAGAGAGAGAGAAGAGAGGTCGATATATATGAACAGATAGAGCAGCCCCGATTGAGAGATCTCAGCTGTGAAGGTTCCCACATTTCATCGAGGGTTATCAACGACTGAAGAGAGCTTCTGAGCTCATCCCGTAGCTCTGGAATCTGGGGAATCAAGAGATGTACGGTAGCGGTGAACATTCCCGGAGGCGGAAAATACACAGTCCGGAACCCCCGCCTAGCGGACATTTTGCCATCAGAAAAGAGGAAGCATCTAACAATAATAATAGTCAGTGCACTGACTTTGTAACCTGCGGGCTCTCGGTCTTGACTTTGTAACCTGCGGGTTGTGACCGAGAGCCCGCAGATTACAAAGTCAGTGCACTGACTATTAGTTGTAATTGAATCCACTCCTAGAATTTGGAACCAGGAGGCACGTGCCACGGGTGAGTGAGTGAGTGATATCCCCCCTTCGTTTCGTTTTACTGCACTACCATCATCCGCATACGTAGAGCCGGACTCTGGACGTATGAAACACGATTTTCACGATAAACTTTGCACACTTCAGACAGGCAACGAAGTAAATATAATGCTTCTTAGCGAATCGAAGTTGGTCTTTCTTTCTTTCTACTACGGCTATCAAAAGCAATATTATATTATGACTTAAGAGTACTCTCTATAGTAAGAAAGAAAGACGTAGAAAAGAAAGGAGAATCAAATACAAAAAGGAGGTCTTATAAGCAGGCCTGCTAAGACGGAAACCAGAGGTTACGAAGTACCGTATAACCTATACCTGCCCTAGGCCTCGTGACCTGCCCTTACGGAATAGCGTTCGCTGATACCGTAACAGAAGGTCGTAGGAAGCTAGAGAAAAATGCTTATTAAAAAAGGTTGCGGACCGGAATAGGAGCTCAAATGACATTATAGTTACACTGTATGTTATTATTGTTGTTTAGAAATCAGCTTTAAACGTCAGTCTCGGAGCATTTCGACGATGCTGCTCAAATTAGATAAATCCGTCTCTCTCACACTCCTCTGTTGATACAGGTAATACTGTAGAATCTGGTTTAAATGAGTCCTTAGCAAGCCTTAGGCGATAGGGCCAGCAAGATAGAGAAGCGAGAAAAAGGATTACTCAGCGAGCAGAATCCAACGTCGTGAGACCGAAAGCGAGTATCTTGGGCGCTAGCTTTGTTGAGAGGCTCAAACGCATATACAAAGTCTTTAATAAATATAAGAAAAATAGTAAAAGCTGTTTATCTATTCGACACAGTTTGTTTAAGATGTTGAAAAGAAATATATCAGCATATCAAAATGCAAATAAGCGTTAAAGCTATTCATTTTGGCTGTTCGAAGCCAAAGATTGTGATACTTAGCATTTCTAAGACATCATTTCCTGCCCATCGGCCACTTCTCGCCGTTGCCCGTCCTACCGCGCACGCCTTGCCAAGGACTTGTTTAAACCAGATTCTACGCTACTTGTATAGCACTTGACCGCCGTACAGCCAAGGGCAGCCTGATACTGAGGCAAGGCTTTTAATAGCACCGCTGATTTTAATTACAATTAATATTAGAATTATCTCCTTATAGGACTTATAGGTCAACGAACTTCTAAGTAACTTGACTTTAGAACGAATTGATACGAGAAAGAAAAGGGAAGAAATAATACATCAATTCTATCTCCGACGAGGCGAAATGATAGATCTGAGTTTAGATTTAATAGTCAGTGCGCTGACTATGAACCTGCGGGCACTCGGTTACAGTCAGTTTAACTTACAAGCTTTTGATAAACTTACAACTACACCGCCGTATTTCTGCGAAGTGGAAGAAGTACCTTTGTTTGTCAGTTCATACCGTCGGACACCATTTTTTCTCTCGTTATTATTCAAAATCATTTTATCAATTTCTTGAAACAACAGTCCCTTCTCTATCAATCTATCAATATGCTATTCATCAGCGCTTTCCTCGCCGCAGCTACATTTGCAGTCGCGACTGCACATGTACCTAATACAGAAGCGCAGTGCACGCGAAGGATTTCTTAAGCTCTGCCACGGCCCCAGGTTTGTCAACTGCGTAGAAAGCCCTTATACCCAAGATGATTGCAGTGTGGACTCCTGCCTCTTCTCACCCTTCTGCAAAAAGTCGAAAAGCCTACAAATGTGAAAAAAAGCCTCTATTTACGGCGATAGTATAGACAATAAGATGACTGGTTTCGATACCTGCGGTCACGGATGCGAGTTTTTCGTGTGAGCACTTGTTCTTATATAATTCTCTAATTTTATTTGGTCTCAGATAAGCTGATTAAAGATATTGTCATGCCGGATGCGAACCCGCCGAAGCACACTTTGCTCATCGAGGTGCTCGAGGCGATATTCAAGGCGGCGATTTCGGTGCCTCCAATGATGCCGTTTCATCGTTTCGTTGCAGAACGTAATATGTGACGATCTTCGCGATGCCGAGATGCCGAGATGCGATACCGTAGGATACGGAAGATGGATGGCGGACGGAAGAGAACAGAGAATTGAAAAATAGGTGCAACTACTGTAGCGATAAAAAAATTAAGCGAGCTGCGGCCCCGACGTCTCCAAGTTTTTGCCACTCAGGTCAGACCCTAGGATTTCCCCGTCTCTCATTTCTCAACTCGTATTCTTCAAACTTCAACTTCACAGACCTCAAATCCTTTCTCGTCCATACTCTACCACCCGCTCTCTCTCAGCGGCTGTGCTGTGCTGTGCTAGGACTCGGATGATACTGATACAGCTGATACCTGGTACATGATACCAGGCTAGCAGTGGTTTGCAAAAGATGTCAAAGCCTCCCCGGGTCCAAGCAACGAATAGCACAGCCGATTTCCAGCACGCCCACCAGTTAAAAATCGAGGGCCTTTTGTTTTTGGGAGCGCCATGGGGGGGAGAAGAGATGTTTGGTTTGGCGAGCTCACTGACGTTCCCGGTGCTGCTGCAACTGGCACCCCACGAGCGGAGGACCATCGTCTCATTGCTAACATGTCACACCGACATGCAACGCTCCCCGTCGAGCCATCACGGTGCGCGGAGATTACAAAGATTCGAGTCGCAAATCCATAGAGGTTGAAAGCCTCACTGTTGGTGAACCTGGAGTTCCTATTAAAACGGTCTGCGTCGCCGCAGAATACCAAAAATAATTCCCTATCTATCACGAAATCCATTCGCTTTTTCTCTTCAGACATCCAAAAAAAACATCGCAATTACAAGAGGGGAAAAGAAAAAAGAGAGAAAAGAAGATGCGTCATTCAGTAGCTCTCTCGACCGTCGTTCGCCTGTCCCTCGTTCAACTTCTCGGATCCGCCGTTGCCCAGAGCATCAATGGCATCGAGCTCCGCGACATGATGGAGGAGATGGAGCACCACCTCGTTGACAACGCCGGGATGAACAACAGCCCCTTCGTCGCCGCAGTGAATCCCTGCTCGAACTACGTCGGCTTCCAGCCCGATGCGCAGAACCGCAGGGAGATCACGGCGGCTGAGTGGGTTCGGGTTGCCTTCCACGACTTTGTCACGGGGGATGTGGCTACGGGAATGGGGTAAGCGAGATCTTCCCCCACGCGGAGGGAGGGCATGTTGCGGTGGTGTTCTGAGGAGTCTGATCTGACGAACTTATAGTGGCCTCGATGGTTCGGTTGCATACGAGACAGATCGCCAGGAGAATAAAGGCGTCTTTATTAATGATACTATCAAATTCTTCGCACCGGTATGTATCTCTTCTCCCCAGGGACATGATCTAGAGACAGGATGCTGACCAAGCTCCCAAGACGACGACGGCCTATTTCAGCATGGCTGACCACATTGCCTTGGTATGTGCTCATCTCGAAGCCCTGATTTCGGATATTGACCGTGGATAGGGTGTCGTCGTGGCCGTTGCCGAATGCGCAGGCACTGCTCCGGGCATGCAGCCCAAGGCGGGCAGAATCGACGCCATGGCAGCAGGCCCGTCTGGAGTTCCAACACCTTTAACAGGCCTCCCCGAGACCTTGGCCCGGTTCGGCGCGGCTGGATTCTCTCCCTCGGATACCATCGCTCTGACGTGAGTAGTCAATAACCCGTTCCGTCGTGTCCGAGACCAGAATTTTATGCTGAAGTATTCTTTCTTAGTGCGTGTGGCCACACACTCGGGGGCGTCCGTAGTGTGAATTTCCCGGATATCAGTACGCCTCTCTCCCTCTCTCCCTCTTTTTCCCTGGTTGCAGCCCTACACACATACACAGATAAAACTAACCGTGAATGACAATATCCAGTTCCCGCGAGCACTGTGACACCTACCAAGTAAGCCACACTCCGCTCCGCGTCGTTTCCCTACCTGTTGCACATTCGGCGACTGACCCATATTCACAGTCTTGATGGCGGCGTCTCATTTGACTCCACGCCCTCCAACTTCGACGCGGGAAACATCAACGAGTACCTTAACAACACCGGCAGCCGCGGCGGCCCGCTCATCACCACGGACGCCGTAGCCAGCCGCTCCGACCTGCGCCTCTACACGTCCGACGGTAACGCCACGGTGCAGAGCATGAGCGCGCCCGCCGCCTTCCAAGACCGCTGCAACAAGGTCATGCAGCAGATGATCGACGTGGTGCCGCGGGCCGTCACCCTCTCCCCGCCTGTGATGCCCATGCCCTGGAAAGCCATGAACATCTGCCTTGATATCACGCCCGACGGCGAAGTAACGATGGCTGGCCTCATCCGCGCCCTCGCCGCCTCGAACGACAGCACCGCGCCCCGTGAAAGCGTCACCTACCACATGAAGACTGCCGACGGCACCCAGTCCGATCCCGAGACGACGGACGAGCCGAGCGGCAACGGCACGTCCCTCTTCGGCACCACCACCTACTGGGCCTTTAACAGCAGCATGGGCGACTTTGAGGCCGGGACCGCCGCCTCGATGGACTTCGAGGACATGTCGTACCCGGTCAACGACCGCCTGTTCGTGCTGCCCATGCAGTCGCGCGTCGAGAACGCGACCGGGACCGTCACGCTGCGAGCCGCCGCCCTGACCTCCATGATGGACAGCGGCATTGGCAACGTGCAGGGCATGCTCTACGTGCCGACGCCCCAGCCGGGGTCGCTGGCCCCGCGGATCGCCAACGTGACGGTCGAGATGAAGGCCATGGGCACGGCGGGCGAGTACACGCTGTTCGACGGGTCGGCGACCGTGGTACAGACGACGGGCGTGATTGCGAAGGTGGTGTTGGGGGATGAAGGGAGCCAGACGGTGAAGACGGATCTCTTTGCGGGCCATGCCTAGGCCCCTTTAATCATGTCGGAATTGAGTTTGGCGTTTAGCGATCGGGGTCATCTCGGCGATTTTTTTTTTTAAAAAAATAATTATAATAAATAGTCAGTGATAATTAGATATACGAATAATATATGTCAGAGCATGGACGGATTCGTATTGTTTTCCTGACCTCGCTAAAGGGGAACCGACTGACTGGTTTGTCTGGCCCAGGGCCCTGCCATCGCATAGTGGCGTCGTGTAATAAGTATTGAATAATGCGAGACGGGAACAGCTGGGCGGTTGGCTTTACGAAAATCAAATTAGGTATGGAGATAAATTGAAAGTTAAAAATAATAATAATACAATTTGTTACTCGAGGCAAATAAGGGCAATACAATGTGTTACTCAAGGGAAATCAAATCAGATCAACTCAAAACAACCCAACAACCAGCCCCCAAGCACCTAGGAAGTGAACCAAACAAGCTAGCAATACGTTTACGCCCAGCCAAGTCTCGCTTTTGGTAATGAAAATTTAGAAAGGCAAAGGAAGAGAAAGAGAAGAAAAAAAAGATACCCATCTCAAGTCAGCTGGCCAGCTACCTGCCTTTACGTATACATAGTCTACCGGTGTCGCTTACCCGGCGAGCTCCCATCCACCACCAGCGGCGTGTTCCGGCGCACGTCGTTGCCGCGCATCCTCCTCCCGCGCTCCTTCTCGCCCTCGCTACTCAGACTGCCCAGACTCGGCACGCTGTGGTCCCTTGCGGACGATGAAGCAGCGGAGCAGAGGGACGAGGAAGAGGAAGAGGACGAGGAAGATGACGACGGCGCCACGCCGTCTCGGTAGTCGATACCGATGTCGAGACTGGAGAACCGTGCGTCGAAGTCTGCCTCTGCAGCCGGTTGTTGTCTTTGCTGTTGTTGTTCCTGCGTGCCCGGCTCCCCCTTCTCATCCTCACCTCCATCACGACGATCATGTCCCTGCCCATCGACTAGGCGGCGCCGTTCAGCTGCCGTGGCCCCGCCCCTGCCTCTCTGGTCCCCTCGGAAAGAAGAATTCTCGGGGCTTGCGCTTGCGCCGCTTGGGGCTTGGTGGCGGGAGCGGTTCGCCGGCGGGCAGCCGCGGCTGGGCTCGACGTAGCCTTCTTTGGCGAAGCGCGCGGTCAGCTGCTTGTTCTGCCACGTGCGGCTGTTCAGGTACTCGATGGCCTTCTTGGCCGTGTAGTGCGACTCGAAGACGGCGAACGCGAGACCTTTGGGTCGGCCGTCGGAGTGCTTGGCCATCTCCAGGGTCTGGAGGTGGTAGTGGGTGGTGCCCTTGGGTGGCCGCTGGTGATGACGGGAGCAGGGGCTCGAGCTCGAGCTCGCGCTGGGCGTCGATGATACTCGGCTGAGAAGCTCCTGTAGCTCGTGTTGCGTGGTGTGGAGAGGCAGTCCCTTGATGACGATCTTGCGGGCTTCTGTTCTGATGGTTCTGACCGCCTGGGAAGGAGGGGTTGGGGATGGGATCGAAGTCAAGGGAGGGCTGGTTCGTGGGGTGTATCCTGCACCTGCGGGAGATGGCATGGATATGGGACTGGGCTGGTGCTGGTGCTGGTATGACAGTGGGAGCTGCTGCGGTACCATATAGACCGGGCTGGAGAACGGTCGGACAAGAAGAGAGGTGGCGAGGTTGCTGGGGAACATCAACGCCGAGGAGTGATATGTGGTATATTCGGACGGGATCAGTCCATCGAAGGAAGTGTTGGAGGTGCTGTGGGGAGATGGTAGCTGATAGAACGAATCGGAGAACGTAGGAGACATCGGAGCGTAGTTTGCTGCCGGCTGTGGGAGGAGCCACTGAGGTTGGTCAGCCAGGAAACTCGTCGTCAAACATAGCCGAGAGTGTCACAAGAGCCGACGACCGACGACCGGCGACTTACGTTATTGAAGTTCTGCGGCCCCAGACTGGGCTCGGTCGGATGTTGCTGTACCATTTGTGTGTGCGGCATGGAGTTTGGCTGCGGGTGTTGAGCCTGTGTCGGCACAGGAAAGGGTGAGGGTGCGGCAGTCGGTTGTTGTTGTTGTTGTTGTTGTTGTTGCAGACGATTGCCTGTCGAGGATGGACTACTGTCGTTGTCACTCCGCAGCATGAAAGAGCTGGTCTCGTTGACGCAGTGCGGCAGGAGAACGCGTCCGTTCCTCTGGCCACCAATCTCGGCATAGCTCAAATGATCTGTTTCTGTGGTCGGCAACACGTACTCCCACGATTGATTTGGGTCCTTACTTACCCATGGCTCGCAGGTAGTGTTCTTTGCCCCGGACGCTTACCCACCCCCCCGTCTGGTCGGCATAGACGTGTGCATGCTCGATGGCGATGCAGCTACCGTCCGGCTGTCGATTCCGTGCAAAGTCCTTCAGCTGTCTCCAAGTGAGATTCCACGGTAAATTTCCGAGAGAAATGTAATAGAGACCGGTCAGGTTCCCGGGTAAGACTTCGGGCATCTTGATCTGTAGTCGGGCTATTTAATGGAATGGAAGCCTTTCTTCTCGAAAATATAGGGAAATGATGACGCGGAAGAGAAAGGGTTGTGATATGAAACCGACACAATCACCAACGATCGTAGACTACGCAGCTCTGGAAGCTTGGGGAGGGCTATTTATGAGGTAGCATCGTCGCGGCCACGGGTGGATTTGCCGGAGACGTCTCCGTCTACAGAGACCATGTATGCGAGAAGGAAAAGTGATAGATCGGAGAAGAGTGGAGAAAGACATGCTTCAAGTAGTAGCAGATCTTGGCCACCCTGAGAAGGGTAAGTGGCATGCTCCTGCTCTGAGAAAGTGATGGTTTGCTGTAGCTTGAGCGGTGACCAAGACTCAGGTCTGGCTCTGGCTCTGGATCTGGATCTGGATGTAGGGTACGTGATGAACGTCGGACATCGATCATCCACCGGCCTCCACGTCTGTTTGATTCGAATTGAATTGGACAGAATATATGGCAGGTTTGGGTGGCGCAAATCTGTACCACGCATGGCTGATATGGGTCCAACGTTGCCCACCGCAGTGACCCCGACGCATTCTTGAATACCCCCCTGGGGCCCCCTGGGGAAGGAAAGAAGCAATTCCGAAGTAGAGATCGAATGTGTACGGGGATAATAAACGAATAATCGATGAATGAGGATCTGAATCAGGGCGAGGCTGACTCTCCTCGATGGAATAGCAAAAAAAAAGCAATTATTGACCGCCATGGATCGTTCGCAAGGGGCCCTCGCTAAACCCCCGATCCAACACGCGATGTGGGCGGATGAGCACCTCAGGGCCGGACGAGAGGCAGGATAGCAGGATGGATGACTTGATCGCAGTGGTAGGTAGGTAGGAGGAATATGCAAGTGCTTCCCAAAGCAGAGAGCCCTCGATCTGACAGGACAGCTTATAGGGAGGGACCCGAGCTGCAGCCACCGTGATTGCTTGCTGCAGCTGCTGCGCTTAACCTCCCGTCTTGGTGCTCTTGATCCGTACGTACCACGTAGCTGGCTGGAGGCGCTGGGCGTTTGATTTATCTTTGCAACTTCTCGACAGAATGGATCAGGGTGATGATGTGTCGCGCGCAACACGAGGGCGTTGAAAGAAGAGTTCGGCTAGAGTAGCTAGTGCCGTACTTGGTACATACAAACTCGGCTATCTTTCCCATGTCATTTCCATGCCGGCGGCAACAGAGCCATCCTACCGATCGTGGCTTGCACGCAACACGGTTTCATCTCGGCATCTGCGATGAGTATGTACGTACAGTAGTATGTGTGAAGTATTGGCCGCGCCGGGTGTCATCGATCAGCCAGCCCACAGCCCGGCCCAGGAAGATCTGCAGCGAACATGACACCAGTTCCCGGACAGGACAGCCAGCCCACAGGTCTCCAATATCCTACCGTACCTCCTCACGAGCCGTTAGACTCTGGACCGTTCGAACGAACTCTGGCATGTATGCTGATGGGAGAGGGAGAGAGCGGTCGGCCGGGACTGTCCGTATTCTGTAAGTATTTATGTCCCAGCACTCGGATCATACTAGCAGCAGCAACAACAAATGAGAAAAAAAGTTGCCCAAGTGCCCCCCTCCTCTCTCGGAGTCTCTCCCCTGCCGAGTTAGTCGATGCTTGATGCTTGGTACCCTTCGGACAGAAAGAAGCTCACACTTCGTCTACATTCTTTCTTTTTTTTTTTCGGCAAGGAGCCCTGTCTTCCGGAGGGCACTTCCGGGCCTTGGTTGGGCGCTTACCATTCGCCCATCCATCCTGCTAAGGCGGGATCGCCCAAGGTACTGTATGTCATCAACGTCGACATCATGTTGCAGATTCTGAAGAAAAACAAAAGTATCCAATGAATACAGTAAAATGCTTTCTCGATTTCTCGATCGGGAGCCAAGAGAACCATTCGTTACAAATCAGATGACTAAATCATGACCACGGGATATCTCCGTATCAAATCAACAACATCTCGGACGCTAACGAGCAGAGCCGAAAAACCTCTCTGCCCTCTCTCTATCCTTTCTCTCAAGTCCATCACGGCCCAGGCCGACTCTTGTGCCCACTCATCATCCATCACCCATCTTCGAACCCGGGAATATTGAATTCTAAAGCCCCCCCACTCCCCGGTGAATAATAGGCCAAGAACGTGGACCCCCAAGTAGGCTGAAAACCCCAGCTCTCAATCTCCCATCTTATACGGAGCTCGTCTCTCGCCTAAAAATACCAAAAGGGCTTTAATATACACATCGAGGACACCATTGGATATATCGAGGACGCCAAGACTGATGCATACGAAGTAGAAAATGCGCACAACAGGGGCGGGGAGCCAGCCTTGCGGGGCCAGATTAACGATCAATACTAGTACGTACTACTAGTAGTATTTTACTGTATATAGCGAGGATACTTTAACGAAGTATCAAGATTACCTTTAATCAAACTCACGGAGTATTAAACTGAATAATGGAAAACAAAAAAGTAAACATATACGGCGTAGGTATTAACCGCAAGTTAACCTACCTCGTATATACGCATATCTCCTATCCTACCTACCGGTATTCTCAATTCCCAAATACCTACCCTACTTCTCATTCCATCTTCACCACGTGATAACGCTGTGACAAGTTCCCCTTCCACTTCCACTCCCGCCAAGGCTGAACGAATCACACTATCTCACACCTTCCGTATGCTCCTAACGACTCTCCTCTTCAGCCTCTTCGTTCCTTTCCGTACTCTTTCAGCTTCGTCTGAAATTATATATCCTCATCTCCCTCCCCCCTTTCTTCTCCCTCCTCATCCTCTTCCCCTTCTCTCCCACTCCCCGTTCCTCCTCGAACTCGAGAACTCGACCAGCACGAAAAAAAAAAGGTCAGGCCAAGCTCGTGTTTGGTTCCATCGCAACGCGCCTCTTCGCAAAGAGATATCAGACATCAATCAGACAAAAAAATAAAAAAATTTCAGACTACTATCTGCGAAAGCTGTTAGTCACTGTGTACTTGAGAATGTTCACTTGTTAGACAAAAAGAAAGAAATAGAGAAAGAAGGAAAAGGGTCAAAAGTGCCTGATTACATTAAGGTTCTGCGGACGGGGACATAGATATTAAAAAAGTAAGTACGAAGGAATACATAGCTTTACTATAATATTAGCGGCGGGGATGAGGAACGAGGTCGGACGACGGCGACTTTCTCCGGAAGTTAGGCTGCAACGAAGGCAGATATTACCAGACGGGACTAGACAATATAAGGAAATAAGAGATGATGGAGCAAGGTAGTTGTTCTTGTTGGAAGCTCAAAGCAACGTGAGGCTGCTATATACCCTCTCAAGTAGTCTGTGCCACTTATAGTAGCCTGGTGGCCTAAGGCCACCACAGGACTTGCTACAGTAATAAATGGGAAGAACAGGGCGCTAACACGCTAAGCTAGTACGGCTTTCCCTCACCCCCTTCCACCCCTTTTCACATTTCTATTGGATATGCTACTGTACCTATGCATTAATTAGCCTTAGCGTCTTCGATAGGTACCGGTAGGTATTATCAAAGCCCTACCTACGTACTACCAAGACCAAACAAAGCCCAATCATAAAAAAAAAAAAAAAAAAAAAAAAAAAATCAGGCTGAGTAACGTGGCCAGCCAGTAAGCCAACCTTTCCAGAGTCCAGACGAACGAACTCTTCGAAGAGAAAAGTGCTCGCTTGGTTGGTTGGTGGGTGAGATTGCTATTACTATTACCATTCATCACCATTACTATTACTAGTTCCAGCAGGAAATTCGAACGTGACCGCCACCGCCACCACGCAAAAAAAAAAAAAAAAAAAAAAAAAAAAAAAAAAAAAAAAATTAAATCATCAAAAGATAACAGAACAGGATCTGAAGCGTCAATTGACGTATAAACATACAGATTGTATTGTACCTATGATACTCTGTGTACGCTACATACAGTATGGAGTACTGAGCATTGAGTTTTAAAAGTAGGTGAACACCGCTCGCTCATTCACTCCCTGTCTGTCTGTCTGTCTTTCACTTACCATCCATCCTCCCTTCCAGACGGACTCCCGCTTAACTTGCCTACCTAGCTACCTAGGTACCTAGCTACCTACTCTCTGGAAAAAAAAGAAAAGAGAGAATGGGGAGAAATCCATACATCCATGCATATCCTATGTATATATATATATATATATTCATATATTCATATCTACTTCATATCTATCTATCTATCCATCTCTCTATCCCCACAAAACACAACACAACATCTCAGTCATTTGACAAGAAGAAAGGAAGATATATATAAAAAAAAAGATTAGACAAAAGAGTCAGGTAGGCAAGGCCGGCCGGCCGGGCCCTGATCCTGAGATATATATACTCCACTCACTCGTTCACTCATTCACTCACTCACTCACTCACTCACTTATTCTTGCTTGTTCCCCTCTCGCCACCCAGCCTAGGGAGATTATAGAGCCCCGACGCCACCCATCTCATCATCTCAGAGAGACCAGACATCCAGCCAATGTCCGCACGTTTGACGTAAGCCCATCTCGAATCTCGTCTTCCGCTTTCCGGTCCCCTCTCGCCGCCTCCCCTCACCCCCCCGCTCGGCTTTCCCTTGCGTCACTCTCATTTACCGTCTCCGTCCCCTTCAGCCAGCCGACCGGCCAGCCCTCTTACTTCGGCATTAGCCGCAGTAACAAAACTTATTACCCGACACCCAAGACCTCCTCGCATCCGCCTACTCAACCTCCGCGCGCGAAACCGCCAAACTGGGATTCCGACTGCCGACCCGTTCTTCATCAAAGCTGTTCATGCGACTACAGCAGGGCGAGATGCCCGAGAAGACGCTTTCACTTTCTCTGACGATCGATGGCCGGTTCTGCTCGACACAACCATCAGCTATTCTGTTCACGGCGAGGATGGGATAGGATTAGATACGGAAGGGAAGGGAAGAGGAGAGGAGAGGGGAGGAGAGGGAAAAAAAAAAAAAAAGTGGCAGATCTCACCTTTCGCTCAAACGCAAACGCCCTCAACACCTCCTGGTGCGCCCTCCTCCCTGGCCCCCCACCGAAGCCGCGACCCATCCCCCGCGAGCTCGGCGCATCCCACTCGTTCCGGTCCTCGCGCTCCCAGGCCTGGATCTTCCTCCGGTAGCGCTCCTCGGCCCTTCTGCTACTGCTGCCGTTGCCGTTGTTGTTGCCGCCACTGCCGGTGCTGCTGCTGCCGCCGTTCTTGCGGCCCCGGCCCCAATTCAAGGACTTGGACAGGCCGAGCATGGACGTGGTCTTCCGGAGATGGTGGTCGTGGTCTGACGAGAGCGGGGCGGAGGCGGAGGCGGAGGCGGAGGGGGAAGGGGACGAGGGGTCGCTGGGGGCACGCCACAGGCCTGCGGGTGGGACTGTAGTCGTCGAGGGTGTGATGGGGGTGATGGGTGCCATAGGGTTGATGGGCTGGAAGTATTGGGGGGTGGGGTGTCGCAGTGAGATGGAGGCTGCGCCGAAGATTCCCATGTTGGAGGTGGTCTGTATGTATGTTTGTTTGCTTTTGGCCGGACGGCAGTCGGAAGACAGACAGACAGACAACCAGATAGACGGACAGACAGACAGACAGACAGACAGATAGACGAATGGAGATATCCGTCGGGTAACGGGGTTGGTTCCTTGCCTGGTCCCTGGGGGGTATTAGGGTGAAGCGACGAATGTACGGCTGAGCGAGCAGCTATGCTATGGGTATATCTCTCTTAGGAGCTCGATCAATCTCGCAATCGATCGTGAATGTGAATATTGAAGTTATTGTCGATAGCTACGTCGAAGTTGATGTTGTTGATGTGGTTGTTGATGTGGTTGTTGATGTGGTTGTTGATGTTGATGTTGATATTGATGTTGATGTCGACGATGAAGAAGAAGATGATGATGATGATGATGAAGTTGATGATGTTAGATGTTGATGATGCTGATGATGCTGATGATGCTGATGATGCTGATGTGAGTATTAGTCCTGCTGCTTCTACCCCGGGCGAAGTTGGAAGTCGACCCAGTCTTAAATCCTACGAGTGACATGCGGATCCTGGGAAGAGGAGGGGGGATATTGCTGGCCGAATCGGCGGCCCGTTCGCCCTCTCGGCCACCCTTGGTGTCGGAATGGTTCGCCTTGAGTTGTTGGAGGAAGCTCGGCGGGCGGGCAGTTGTGTACGGGGTATGGAGAGGATGGAGTACGTACGGAGTACCGGTACTGTACGGAGTAGGTAGGTCGATAAGCGAAGAGGAACTCTCTTTTTCCGGACGTCAATGGTCTTGTCTCTCTGTTGCGTCGAGTCAACAGACAGATGAACAGATGCACAGATGAATAGATGAACAGATGAACAGATGAACAGATGAACAGGTGAACAGGTGAACAGGTGAACAGATAATCAGATCATCAGATCATCAGCTGCTGTCTCGTCGCATGTATACAATATACCTCGTTGTAGATAGTCGATAACTACATGTAACTATATCGAATTGTATCGAATTGTATATAGTAGATACACTACCGGTAGATACACTAGATATACTAGATATAACTAGATATGACTATATATGACTATATATGACTATATACAACTATAAATACCAACACAACTGTACAAATACATGAATATATCCCACATCGACGGTCCAGCTCTGGATCCATCCAATCAGGAGCCCCGCCCCAACCCCAGCTTTCTCAGAACGCCAGATAGCCCCCGGATCACGAGCTGGTCAGGCGTTGCTCGTTTCGGCGAAGCCCGGGCAGGGGTCTTACACCCGTGATGTTGAATCGAGGCAGTTGTTACGCGTCTCTTCTTTTCTTTTCCTTTCTTTTCTTTTCCTTTCCTTTTTCCTTTTCCTTATCTTTCACCCTCTGTCTACCGTACCCACCTACCGGATCTTACCCCATGAACCACATGAATCGCATCCCGTCATTTACTCATAGTTCAACTAGTTGTAAGTACCCTGTACCCTCACCAACACCCGAAGGATTCGAACTTCGAATTCCGAAAAACCTCTTTTCGAGTAGTGGTAGAATTAGTAGTATTAGTAGTATTAGTGGTATTACTAGTATTACTAGTATTAGTGGTATTAGTGGTATTACTAGTATTCTTCTAGAAGAACTATCCGCTCCACCCCACCCCACCCTACCCCACTCTACCCCAGCCCCCCCCCCCCCCCCCCCCTCCCCCCCCCCCCCCCCCACTCCCATCTCCATCTCCACCCCCTCCACTTCTACTTAGTCTTCCAACCGGGCTGACTGTTCCCGTACCTATCAGTCTATCGGCAACCTTCCTTCCTTATCTGCCTATCAAACTGCCTGCCCGTCTGACTTTTCGGTCTTCTTTTCCTTGGCCAAGCGAATCCTGATTGATAAGATACAGAGCAGCTACCGTAATACAACCATAACCAAATAAAGCATCTCTTAACCTTCGACTACTTAAACGTTGCGCAGAACCCGCCGGTTAAACGGGTCAAATGGGTTAAACGGGCTGGCGGCACGCGCATCGACTATGACAGACAGTACCGTGACACATATGTATTATCTATGTATGGGTTGTATGCATGTATGTACTAGATAACTTACCCGCCCGACCCGACCCGACCACCACTACACCAGCACCAGCACCAGCGCCAGCAGCACCAGCACCAGCACCAACAAACGCCCTCCAACGGCCCGCAGACGTCAGTCACAAGATGGCCACAGCTCGAAACGTGACCCCCCCTCCGCCTCCGCCTCCGCCTCCGCCTCCTCCTCCTCCTCCTCCCAACCCCTCCTGCGCCAACGCTGGAGATTCCGTATAGCGGTCAAAGCCCTCATATTTCTTTTTTCCTTGTTTTGGCGCTCGGTCTGGGCAAGCGCGAGAGCGAGCGAGCGAGCGCGTGATTGCTGCGCTCCGTAGGTAGGGAAGGGGTCTTTTACTTAGCGAGCGAGAGCGAGGCTTGTTTGCGGAGTACTTGCCTGCTTGCCTGCAAGGCGCAAGGGGAGAGGATCAACGGATGGATGTTGAATGGATAGAAGTTGATTTTACTGATGGCAGGAAAAATGGGAAAGCCTAAAAAAAAAAAAAAAAAAAAAAAAAAAAAAAAAAAAAAAAAAAGAAGAAGAAAAAAAACCTCCCAGGGGAGGGTGTGGGGGCAAGAAAGAGATAGGACAACTGATAGAAGAGGGTGAAGGGGCCCAGATACGGAGATAACTGGGGCTTCGAAGGATTCCGTAGGGGAAGAGGAGAAGACAAGAGGAGAAGAGCCAAGGGGTTGAAGATCGCATGAAGAAGGACGGGAGGGGTATCGATATCGCTATGGGAGATTATTACTGTAGGTGAGTAAATAAAATAAGTCATTAGCTACCTACCTATCTAGTAGTATCTAAAACTAATGCAGGTCGGTCCTAGCCATCATCCTCTCTCCCTTCACCCATTCTTGCCGGAGCGGAGTCATCGCGAGGCAACCCATCTTCGCCTAGGTAATTACGCGAAATCAAGTGAAAGGTACCGAGCGGACCACCTCACAGTCAGTCAATTATGCGATCAGGTAATAGATTCAGATTCCGAAAAGAGTCTCTGGTCGATGATTTACTTGCTTGCGTGCTTGTGTGCTTGCTTGCGTGCTTGCGTGCTTGCTTGGTAGCTGGATGATTTCTTTTTGTTTTTCACTTTCTTCGGACCGGGTATGTATCTTCTTGCTGGTCTGAGAGTGCGTGTGGATTAGACTGGATAAGAATAGATTCGATCCGGTTATTCCGCTGGTATAATCCAGTCTCTTCATTACTGATATACGGTGGCTGGCGAGTTGCGAGTTGCGAGTTGCGAGATGATGGATCCTTGGTCGAAGCGATCTTGGCAGCAAAGGCTCAACACGGACGACGGAAAGACTGTTGAAGCGCATAATAAGACTCGAATTAAAATGATACATCGATAAAGGGAGAACGGCAACCAGTAGTCATTCTACGAAAATACCAGGAAGCTTTGTGTAAAGTAAGGAACGAATGCAATGGTGGACGGGATAATTCAGGAGCGGTATGTATGATAGATCGCTCTCTCTATGGATATGTCCTCGTCTATCATGTCCTGGGTAGTAGGTAATCGTGTCGGACCGCTTACCAATTCCCCCCCCCGCCCCTCAACCCGGCTTCTAAGCCTACTGTCGGTACTGTCGGTACATCAATATCGACCCGACGCAGTTGGGGAAAATGACAGAATCTCGGATACGGATGAGCATATCTTTCTTAGCGTGGGCATACCCTCACGGACCCCCAACTTCCTTGTAAACATTATTATATAGTTAGTGCACGTGACTCCTTCTAATCGTATACAAGGAGTCAGCTCCCCTGGGCCTTGGGGAGCAGATAGAATCCAAGTACCAATTTTATCGCCAGTTTTTCAACTGCAAGCAGCCACGTGCGCAACGCGCTAGGAATGAACGATCGTTACTGGCGATCCAATACCTAGCTACTTACCTACCTACCTACCTACCTACCCCAGAGCCGTCATCCAGAGAGGCTCAGTGTGTCCTTCTCATCACCTCTCCACTGCTGTCCTCAAGCTCAGTCTTCGTCCTAGCCGCGCATACTGTTATAGATGCCAAGACGATTCTAAATTCTTTTTGACATGTCTGATATTCAGCAAATGCACTGATAAATCCCCAGGAACTGATGATGGGATAACTTGAATCGTTGAAAGAGATAAGCTTGAAAGAGGAGGTGGCTTACTCAACGAAAGGGGTGGAACATGAAGGGTGGAAAGCTTGGCGGATATACATACGGTACCTTAGGTACCTCTGTGTCTGTGTCTCAAGACCACCTACGGAACGAGACTCGTCTGGTATCAACCACAGCATATGGATGTGAGAGGAGAGATCTGTGTTCTTATTAATCGTGGCTGGATACTACATTTTACTCTCCCCTTCATCTTGTATTCCTTTATCTGAGCTTTACTGCCTGAATGGTGAATGCGTGTACAATAAATCAGAGGTGCAACTTGAAGGTCACGACATAGTCTCAGGGGTAGAAGATGCGCGTAATTTTTCCCGTGCTAAACAACACAACAACTCTCGGTCGTTAGGTGAAAGCTCGGGTAGAAAGCCACAATGTGGTCGAGGTGGCGGTGATAGCCTTATAACCCCGTCCCAAAGCTCGGCTGATGATGCGGTAACATAGGAACGGCTGTGAAGCTAGACATTGGATGGAACATAGTTAGGCACGAGGAAGTTCATAGTATAGCTCTGCATCGTCGTCGAGAACAGTGCTGAAAGTCAGGCTGGGTGGTTGTTGTCGAGATGAATCGGGAAGAACTTTGATCCACCAGCCACATCCCTCGTCAGCCACAGCGCCACTTTTCACTAGCGCTCGCTTGCTAGAGTAGCCACCAATGGGCAATGGGCGTGAGCTGAGAAAAATAAAATTATTTCCATCCGGACTTTTTCGAGCTCGACATCCACCAGCACCCTTTCTACACGTCTACACGTCAATCGTTACCCAACACAACAACACGAGATGGCATACACACCCAGAGGTGCAGGAGGATCGCGCGGTGGCGACCGTGGAGGACGCGGTGGATTTGGAGGCGGGCGCGGCGGCGATAGAGGTGGTCGTGGAGGCTTCTCGAGAGGTGGTGCCAGAGGTCAGTTTTCTATTCCCGCGACCTCAAATGCCTCTGCGATCGACAATTCGGGGTCGCCAAGCTTCCAATTATGTTTGCGCGCAGTTCAAAAGTCAGCAGTAGCTGACTGGAGGGGCAGGAGGTCGAGGTGACAGCAGAGGCGGCCGTGGAGGTGGTCGAGGTGGAGACCGGGGCGGACGAGGCCGAGGAGCACCACGAGGACGTGGAGGAGCTGGAGCAAAGGGCGGCGCGAAGACTATCATCGTACGTGTATCTCCTCGATACGCCGAGTCGCAAAACTGACAGGCGCAGGAACCCCATCGCCACGCCGGTATCTTCGTCGCTCGCGGCAAGGAGGACATGTTGGTCACCAAGAACCTCTCCCCTGGCGAGTCAGTCTACGGCGAGAAGCGCATCAGCGTCGAGAACAGCGGCCCAGCCAACGCCGACGGAACTCCCAGTGTCACCAAAACCGAATACCGAGTCTGGAACCCTTTCCGCTCTAAGTTGGCAGCGGGTGTCTTGGGTGGTCTGGACGAGATCTTCATTAAGCCCGGAGCAAAGGTCCTCTACCTCGGTGCTGCGTCTGGAACTTCCGTCTCACACGTCGCTGATATCGTTGGCCCTACTGGAACGGTCTTCGCTGTTGAGTTCTCCCACCGCTCCGGTCGTGATCTGATTAATATGGCCACCCACCGCACAAACGTTATTCCTATCATCGAGGACGCCCGTCACCCGCTCAAGTACCGCATGTTGGTTTCCATGGTCGATGTCATCTTCGCAGATGTCGCCCAGCCTGATCAAGCCCGTATTGTTGGATTGAACGCACACTTATTCCTAAAGGTTGGTGGTGGTATCGTTGTTTCTATCAAGGCCAACTGTATCGATTCGACCGCTGCCCCGGAAGCCGTGTTCGCAAGAGAGGTCCAGAAGTTGAGAGAGGAGAGAATCAAGCCTTTGGAGCAATTGACATTGGGTATGCACCCGCTCGTGATTCCGCGCGTAGAATCAGCAGCTAACCGCATCTACAGAGCCCTTCGAGAGAGATCATTGCGTTGTCGTCGGCCGCTACGTTCGTTCCACGACATAGACACGCCTGCTTATTGCTTTTCTGTGTTTTTCATATGAATCAGGGATAAGGTCATTTTTTTTCGCTGGTGTAACTACTCAGGTCCCTGGCGTCTAGGTCTTCTAGGGTTATCTAAAAAAAAAAAGTGTCAATAAGCGGCGGCTCCTGACTTTGTGAGACGTGATGTTGCATACGGGGCACGGTTCTGGATCAAGGGGGAGATCTTATCCGCTTGGAATTGTGCCAGCGTCTCTAGTATGGCAGTCGAAGCTAAGGAAAGAAACTGGTCGATGCCAACGTATCGAATTTTCAGCGCAACCGAGAGCGCACGCAACCCCTACGTCATAACAGAACTCCCTAACTGTCTATTCTCGAGTGCTTCCAAGCAACCACTACTTCGCCAATCTACCTACAGGATTCTCTCCATCCTCCCTTCCCCTTTCTCAACCCTCTTCTGCGTTTTTTACCACGATCGAATGCCAACTGTAAAAGTCTACAAATATATCTTTGAAACGGCTTTTGGACTTCCAGCCTCCAGATTTTCGTCTCGCTCTTCCACTCAAGCAACCCACCAAGCAACCTACCACGCAAGTATAGTTGGCCGGGCCTCATCAGGATCTAATGTCGATTGATCAATCCAATCTATGTCTTGCTACTTAGCGATACTTCCTAGCAGCAGCTGCTAGCAACAAGCCTACTTCGATCGCTATCTGATAAGTAAAATGTTTAAGATATTGTTCGTGGGGGATCCTTGGGGGAAGCGTACCTGGATTATTGGATGTATCGGGGCTGGCAGCTGGTGATGGTAAATTGTCTCTTTTGGGTTGGGGGGGGGGGATTATAGGATGAGAAGAACGAGAAAGTTGTTTGTGGAAGCTGAGGGTTCTTTTTTGTTCTGACGATGAGTGCGTCCTCTAGGTCGGTAGGTGGTAGGTAGCTATGGGTTAGCTCTGGGCTAGCTAGCTATGGGTGGTTGGGTGGCTCGGGATTGGGATGAGTGCCTGTCTGTTTTACTAGCTAAAAGGCATGTCTGAATCTTAGGTGTTGCCTGCAGGTCCATAGCAGCTTCCACGGTACTCGCATTCGAGAACAAATATGCGGAGATTATAGCTGTCTGAAAACGCTTGGAGAGGGAGGGAGTCCTCGCAGCGGGCTTTCTCAGATCCGTATCTATCGTTTCTGTAGCATCTCTCGAAGTGGGCAGAGCTACCGATATGCTCGGTAGCTTCTAAAGAACTCATCTCTCGCTGTCACGTTCCTCGCTGCGGACGATACATCCGTCCACACACAGCCTCTATATCGATCTCCAGTTATCGTATCACTGTTTATTTACGAACATCAGGGTGTGCCTCTTTCGACGGAAGAAGCAGAAAACTGGAAATGTTCTATATATTTCCTGCTATGTATAGGAGTCTTGTTTCTTTGAGCCATGCATTTGCGAGATGTGAGTAACTTTGTAGTTACATTCACAGACACTCACTTTGGAAGTCCACTTGCGCATGAAATCTGTTTCCGATCGAGAGGAGCAGCTTTACGTTGCCGAAAAACTGACGCAGAGTGCTACTCAAGTTATACGTAGGTAATATTATATTTGGTATGGGGTTCTCACCAAGATATCGTCTAATTTTCAGCGGTCAACCTGCGAGGTAGTAGTCGAATCATTTCTTGGCCGAATTATATCATAGTATTAAAGAGCTTTCTGCTGGATGACAGATATCAGGCTTTTGTAACTGGCCGACGAATGAAGTACTTCACAATCCTATTTCACGTCTGGTAACGGTAATGTAGTCAATATGGTTTATATAGATATATATATATATATATATTCTATCCTTCGGCTCAGTTAAACTTAGCCATAAGCACATTCATTTTGATTCTTGGGTCCCTCAATTTTGTCAATGACCTATGCGTAGAAATACGAGCTCTCGTGATATGTATCAGTCGAACTAGCCATGCAGCTTCCCCTGAAGCCACTATTGCTCCTAGGAGTCAGGATATGTGTATCCTCACCTAACACGGAAGTGGGTGCCGCCGCGGCGATGTGGACCGGGACATACACATCAAATCCAATCGTCGCACGGAAAGCAGGAGGAGCCTTAAGACTGTAGCAGCCACCAGCAAGCTTTCAATATTCAGGTATCCTGACTTTTCGGTCCGGCTGCGCACTTCACCAGCGCCATATCGGGAAAGGGGGCCAGCTCCCGCTCGCTTGTTTGTTTACTGCATCATGGCCTTTGGGCTTCAGCGATCATACCTCCGGATACTACGAACGAACCGTTACGTTTCACGCAGCATGCTAAAATCCCTACAGGTCTGTTTACATCCGGAGGGGGAAAATCTGCTGTCCAGAACACTTTGCAATGATGAAGTGTAAGATAACAGCGAATGCGAATGCTTTGTTGTTGATCTTCTCGGCAATTATCTGCCCCCACTTTGGAAAGCGGGACCCTGGTCGTGGTCATCCGACTAAGATTTCTCCAGATTGATGCGGAAGCCCCCGTGCCTTTTGCTCATCTTCATCCTCAGCCCCTTTCTCTCCTTTCTCCTACATGTCAAATTCGACGGAAAAGAAAAACGCCGGAAAATGTCAACAGGACAGCATCACAGCAATTGGGTGAATGGCGCCTACCAAGCTCCAACCGAGGCCCGGATAGACGTTATCAATCCTGCGACTGAAGAGATACTCGCAACGATAGACTCTACGCCTCAAGACGCGGTCAATGCGATCGTGGACTCGTCCCTGCAGAACTTCGCCAGTGGTGTATGGAGCAAAGCCGATGCCTCAGCTAGATACACAGTTCTGTCGACGGCGGCGATCCTCCTCCGGTCTCGACTCCCCGAGTTCATCATGCTCGAGACTCAGCAGACCGGTCGGCCCATCCGTGAGATGAGGGCCCAGCTAGGCCGTATTCCAGAATGGCTCGAGTACTTCGCCTCTCTAGCGCGAACGCATGAGGGACGAGTAACGCCATTCAAAGGACCTGTCGTCAACACGTTAACACGTTTGCCTCTCGGGGTTGTCGTTCAAATCACGCCTTGGAATCA
This sequence comes from Drepanopeziza brunnea f. sp. 'multigermtubi', assembly GCF_022702325.1. Classification (NCBI taxonomy): domain Eukaryota; kingdom Fungi; phylum Ascomycota; class Leotiomycetes; order Helotiales; family Drepanopezizaceae; genus Drepanopeziza; species Drepanopeziza brunnea. The sequence goes on from NW_027094075.1 coordinate 2,183,056, forward strand.
TCCACTTTTGATTGCTACGAAGAAAATCGGTGCTGCGCTGGCTGCAGGGAACTCTGTCATCGTCAAGCCATCCGAGTTCGCACCAATCTCTGTCCTGAAGATGGGTAAGCTGTTCCAACAGGCTGGCTTGCCGGATGGCACATTACAGATCGTTTCAGGACTTGGGAGGGAGACTGGAAAATTCCTGTGCGAGTCGCCTCTAATCTCCAAGATTGATCTGACGGGGGGGCTTGCGACATATGCGGCCATTGCACCAAACGCAAGCAAGAATCTCATTCCTATCACAGCTGAGCTCGGCGGGAAAGCGCCCGTGTGCATCTTCCCCAGTATGCCCGTCGAGAAAGCGGTAAAAGCGGCCTTGTTTGCGAGTTTTATCGCGAGTGGCCAGACTTGTGTCACGGGAAGCAGGCTGCTGGTACACTCGGGGATCTACGACGAGTTCGTAGATCTACTGGTCGAGAGAACGAAAGCACTGAGGATCGGAGACCCCACCGATGATCGAACGCAAATCGGAGCTGTCATCTCCCGCGCGAGTGTTGAGAGGTGCTCATCTTTCGTGATGCAGGCAGTCATCGAGAACGGGAACATCCTCTGCGGAGGCGGATCTGCTCGCTTGAACGGCAAAGGGTTCTTCTTCCAGCCAACGCTGATCGAGACCAACGCCGAGACCAATCTATCGTGCAACGAAGTGTTCGGTCCCATCATTGCGATCATCAGATGCGCGTCGGAGGAGGAGATTATCCGGATTGCGAATGGGACTTCGTTCGCCTTGGGTGCGTCGGTGTGGACGAACGATTTCACTCAGGCGCACCGGGTGGCGGAGAACATCGATGCGGGAATTGTGTGGATCAATGGCCATCACCTGAATGATCCGTCCTCCCCGTGGGGTGGATTTAAAGAAAGTGGGATCGGGAAGGAGAACGGCGTAGAAGCTTTTGAGAGTTACACGAAAGTCAAGAGCACAGTCATCAATTACGGACAGGAACCGACGTGGTTTGATGACGAGGTGCAGAATGCTCGGTATGGATAGTGTAGAAGCTGAAATCTATGCAATGAAATCTTGCAATTGTGAAATTCCGAACTTACTGAGGAGCTAAGGATTCATAGTTGTATCGGTGATGAAATCATCTCTACGGAATAGGCTCAAATGCATCCAAACTAACCCTCACGAGTTTGGATTCTAAAAAAAAAAAAAAAAAAAAAAAAAACTTCATGTTTTGGCCATCTCTCGCTTATACAGAAATAGCTCGCTCGAGTGCCAGCAAGTGTGAAGACTGCTCTTCCCAATACAAAACAACGCGCCTCTTGAACTCAGATAACACCCTAGCGTAGCGGCTGCCATTGCGGAGGACGAGTTCTGCACTACCTGCAAAAAGATGTTGAAGAAGGACGTTGCGCTGACTACTGTGAAGCTACCTTCCGGTCATATGTACCACTAAGAATAAACCATTCGATAGTTTGGACTAGCAGGTAAGAGATGCCCACAATGAAGTCGAGTATGTAAGTGCGCAACTGTTCGTGACTTGAGCGATATGTGTATCAATGGCTAATGATGCAGCAATTCTCACAAGTGACTTCAGGGAAAGTCTGTAGAAAGAGTTTGTTAGATGCGGAAGCACGATTCATAACCACCAGCATTGAGATTCGTAGAATAACCAGAATCCGTATCTTAGAGACCTCCATAGCCCTACTATCCATCCACTTATAGGCCTGTAGATTGAATGAACGATTCGATTGACCCATCCGTATCACACCTCTGATATACAACATTACAATAACCACTGTGTACGCGACAGCTTCGCTTCTAGATTCCTTATGTAACCTGACTCCAGCGATCCTATCAATATATCCGAGGGAATAAACAATCCGTATATCCCTATCTATATCATCGCCGTTCCATCAAAGTCCAGGTCCAAGCCGACATTCCCCTCCACCCTTAAATCAGCACTCAAACCCCCTTATCATTCTGCCCTTCTCACCATCCAACCAACGCCACCCACAGTCCCATTTCAAGAAGTCCCGTTATTCACATTCACAGCGGCAGGCTGGCGGAAAAATCCTGGCTCACACCCCAAGACCAAAACTCCGTTCTACTCTCAGTCAGTCTCGTCAGCACATTTCTAAGATCCATTTTCCCCCCCTATCCACCCCTCGACCCTAAACAACTTCCGGGACGAAACTCGCGACGATACCTGACAACACCACACCACAGCAAATCAAATCAAATCAAACCATAGCAAAGCAAAGCAAAGCAAAGCAAAGCAAACCACTCACCATATTAACCCCCGAGCAACAGACCGAATGCTGGTGACACACTCCCCCCGTAGAAACGACCGGAACCGGCGAGCCTACCCACGTCGTCAACCCCTCTCCATTTCCATTTCCCTCTCCACACATCTCTCTCTCTCCCTCTCTCTATCACCCTCCCTCCCCCCCCTTAAAAAACCACCCGGACAACTCACAAGTACTACCCACAAACCCCCCTCCCCCTCCCCCCTCCCCTCCAAGAGCCTCCACCCTCGTCCTAGCAGCCTCGCTCTCTACAAGCGATCGGCAGCAGAAGCGCTGCGCCTGTGGACACTCGACTCCTGCCGTACTACCAGCGGCGGTGGCCGACACGGCAAGTAAAAGTAGAAGTAAAAGGAGAAGTAAAAGAAGGAGAAGACTTTGTAGTAGGTTAGAGCTCGAAGTCAGGAGCGTTGGCATTTTTTACTTGGAGTCGAGCCTGCGAGTGAGTCTGCGAGTGAGTGAGTGGATCTGCGAAATGGAAGGAGACGGAGAAGAGGGGGGAAAGGACAAAAAGAGGTGAACGAGAAAGAAAAAGTCGAGGGGTACAGAAAGGGATGGCAAGAAAGCTATGTTCCATTGCCCCCCCAATAGCGAGAGAAAGAGAGAGAGAGAGAATCAATAACTAGCTCGCAATATTGCATTACTGCATTACTGCATTGCTGTATTTGCTGGCGTTCCACACTCACTCACTGGCTCTCCTCTTTGTGGAATGTAGATCCCAGGTATTTGCGACCCCCCCCTCGATTCCGATCTAGTTTTGTCTCATCTGCCCTGCCCTGCGTTCCTATGTGTATATATATATATAACAGATGATGATAGTAATAATTTTGATAACAAGAATGTACGTAAGCTATAATCCCTTACTATTCAACAAACCAAGGGCAAAATCAAAACTTCTAATCGGTTGCAGGGCACCTTCCGAGAATAGAAAGTAGGTATCCATCCCCACTTTGCACACACAGGTCAACAAATTCTCGCTTACTTGCTAACCGCCCCCTTTTCCAACGGGGGACCCCTCTTTCTTCGTCGGAACCGTATATCTATATAATGTCGGTCAAATACAAATCTAGCACAGGCCAGAGCGAACTAACCATCATTATATATACCACACGAGGAAAAATGTAGAGGAGGTATAAGACAAAGCAGCCACACTTAGATTGTGCACAGAAGTGACAAAAGACCAAAGAAAACGTAGGTCGTGTGCAGCAGACTAAATTCCGCTGCACTTAAATCGGGATATTTTCATTCAAACTCATCGTAATTATCGTGGCACCGCCATGGGCCTAAAGCAACAACCGTGTACGCTCGAAAGATCGTGGTTTCGGGTCTGGTGAGCTCCCCTGTCTCGATTCCATGTTGAGCGAAGCAGAACACCCATCACGCCGAGTGGAACCTAGCTGTAGTCCTGCTTACGCGACAGCAGCAATCGTCTTCGCAGTGGCGCTGGTTTCTCTCTCAAGGAGAGCCTCCATCACGCCAATGGGACCAGCGGCCTTCATCTCTCTCACCACCTCCGTCACGCCCAACTGCGCGTCCGTCCAGAGCGGCTGCACAAGATCCGCTCCTTCTTCGCCAACGCCAATGAATCCTCCCTCGGCCTTCCACTGGCTTGTCCTCTTCAAACCCAATTCCTGCCAGACACTTTCCAGCGCACCCACGAGCTCCTCGCGGAATTCGCGGACATGTCCCGGAGTGGGAGTTATGCGCAGCCGCTCCTGGCCGACGGGCACCGTTGGGTAGTTGATAGATTGAACATAGATACCGTGGGTCTCGAGAAGCATGTCCGAGGCCTTTTTAGCGAGCTCGGCGTTGCCGACGAGCACGGGGATAATGTGCGATGGATTCGGAATGACTGGAATGTCGCGCTCAGCGAGAGAATCCTTGACTGCTCGAGTATGGAGTTGTTGGAGGCGACGATCACCTTGGTATTCCATTTGGTACTCAATCGCAGTTTGTGCACCCGCCATTGTGGCGGGTGGGAGGGAAGTGGTGAAAATGAAGCCAGGAGCGAGAGAGCGGATCGTGTCAACCATTTTGGCGGAACCGGCGATATAACCACCTACGCAGCCGTAGGCTTTTCCCAGAGTACCAGTAATGATGTCGATGCGGTCCATAATTGTGCCCTTGGGCTTGCCGGAAATGTGCGCCTCGTAATCTAAATGCTCGGCGACACCAGCGCCGTGAGGTCCGTACATGCCTACAGCGTGGACTTCATCGAGAAAGGTCAAGGCTCCGTACTTCTCGGCTAAGTCACAAATTCCCTCGATGGGCCCAATCGAACCGCACATGCTATACACGGACTCGAAAGCAATGATTTTTGGGACATCTGGGGGCAGAGCTGCAAGTTTAGCTTCCAAATCCCCGAGATCATTGTGTCTGAAAACGACTTTCTTGGCCCCGGAGTGCCGGATGCCCTGGATCATGGAAGCATGGTTCAAGCTGTCAGAGAAAATAACGCAGTCTGGCAATTTGCTTCCTAGAGTCGCCAAAGTAGCGTCGTTGGCCACATAGCACGAGGTGAAAACCAATGCTGCGTCCTTTGCATGCAACCTGGCGATGGCAGCTTCCAAGCTGACAGCGTGCTTATTGTGGCCAGAGATATTTCTTGTTCCACCAGCACCGGCTCCGTACTCGTCGAGAGTCTCATGCATGCTCTTCAAGACCTTCGGATTGCTGCCCATGCCGAGATAGTCATTGGAGCACCAAACTGTGACCTTATCATCCTTGCTGTCCTTGTGGGCGCGCGGGAACTCCTTAGCAATGCGGTTGATGTTATTGAAATACCGGTAGGACTTGTCCTTATGCTTCCTTTCGAGCTCCGCATTGTAGAAAGACTCGTAGTCGAATTGCTGGCCGTTGTGCTGAGCTGGACGGGCTGGTTTGCCGTGACGGATGTGGGCTATCGAGTGATATTAGTGATTTGTAGCCGATCCTCTCGATTCCAACGCACCTTCTCTGCCAAACAAGGTGTCCTCCGCGGCTCTCGCCTCGTTTGGTCGGCCGGTATGCAGCTTCGCCTTGCCAGAGCCGACCTTTCCAGAGAAAGCCCGCATGGCTCCGAGAGCAGCAACGCCGCCCAAGCCCACCGCTGACGACTTGGCCGTCTGAACAGCGAGGGCCTTGCCCATGATGGGGCATCGACGCGCAATCGTCTGCAGATTGGACATGCTGCCGCCCTGGCGACTGGAGGTCGAGAGGGAGCGGAGGGTGGCGGGCGAGGCCTTCTTCATAAACGGACACATGGCTTTGGACTGGCGAAGCGCGGCGTCCATGATGACGGGGGATTTGTTTGCGTGCTTGATTTAAGGCGATCGGGACGGATCAATTGAGGGTATTCGAAGATTTTAATGACTAGGAAGAAGAGCTTGTGTATGGGAAATTTGGGGAAAACGGAGGTGGGATGTTCGAGTGTTATGAACAGACGGAGGGTTGAAGTGAGGGGGAAGAATATTCGCCCCCAAACCGAACGTTTCGGCCGGACAGTTGGGGGACGGAGGGCGGAGGACGGAGCAACGGACTACTAGGACTGCGGGCCGAGATGGTCGAAATAAGCAGCTCTGGCTTTGTTTTGATTGGCTAAGCGAGGTAAGGAATAGCCTCTCCTTTTCCTTCTATCAGCGTGGCTCCATTTTTCGCAATGCTTGATTAAAACGCTTCTCCAGAGTCCTGGCCAGATGGATTTACTTTATACCCCACAAATTGAGCATTTCACATACTGTCCCGGTATACGTAGTACTACGTACGTTCGTTGAAGATATCCCGCCACCTGGTGTAATTTATAGCGACAGATCCCGAACAGAAGAGATTTGGAAGAGAAATACTTGGACCCTCGCATCTTGACGCATGCAGTCAGCCCTTTGGATGAGGGATCCGCACGGTGGTCCAGTAACAACAGCCGTGTTTCATCTCATGTGACTTCAGCAACAACTCCTCGGAGAACACGGCCATACGGAGAAGTTCTCTTGTGCTCTCGTGTAAAGCGACAAAGATCTTTCACAGAAATCACTCGTATCAAGAAAGAAACCTTTCGCTATAAACGAACGATGAAAGATGAGACCAGATCGGGCGCGGGTTTTGAGGATATAACAAAACCTCATTATCAGACTCTGTAGGTACTGAGACGAAGTCAAGTCATAGTGCCATTCACTTGTTCAGTATAGCTTTCCTATTAATGAATCATTAAATAAAGGGAAGAAGAGAAAATCAGACCAATCCCATCTTCCTCATAGATATCCTTACTAAATTAAGAAAGAGTCTGGGCGTGTACATTGGCCTAGTCGTCGGTTTCCTTAAATGTAATTCGAAAGAATCATGTCGGCACCACCAAGGCGGGACAGTAAAATTTGCTTCTTTATAATGAATATAAAATCAACCAATTAATATATCGTAATAATTTCTGTATGAAGAGATGCAAAGTATTGAGTTTAATATTAATCAATTAATCAAATTGTAACTACAAATTATTATTCCTTTATTGTGTTGAGTTAAAATAGTAAAAATGGTACTTTTCATATGTACTTTTCGATTTTACTAATGCGTATATATCAGAATTGCCGCGTAAATACTAGAATAAGCGAGGAATACGAAAATCGGACTTTTATTCAAACCCATTAAGTGAATACGTGCATCATTACCAACTTTTATTTAATAATTACTACCTATAGTAATATAATAGAGTAAATCGTTTATTTTCGATCTATAAGACATTTCTTTAACTAAGGTTGTGGTTATTAAGATATTCGCAGCAAATAAATATATTTGAATTATTTAGGACAGTTTTTAGCTATATTTCTATTCCATTTTAATGTATCAAATCATTATAAATAAACGCGTCTTTGTATTTTCAACTCACGTTTGTAAGGCAAAGTTTTCTGAGCGGATAATGATTTTTTTTCTTATTTGCATTGATAGTTGTTGTTTAATAAGTGGTATACCGTTACTGTCCCGCCTTGATGGGTGTCCCGCCTTGGTGGTCCAGGTCGGGATTTTCTACAAATTAAATTCAAGCTAACCGACGATTAGCTTTCAAAAACCTAGGGGCTGAATCTGTAGCCAAATGGATTCGTAGTAGGAGGCATTTCTGGCTGGACGGCTCCGTATTCACGGGGGCTACGGGATGGAACATATACAAATGTGATCCTAAGAGAGCGAGTGTACGCCGCATATACCCATGGCCCAAGACATTTCCAAAGAAGGGCTGCAGCCCGAAGCGCTTCGTGGCCCCGACGATACGCGCTGTCTTGGCCAGATTTATTTGGCTTGGTAATATAAGCGAGGTCGACTCCTTTTCGTCCGGTCAAGAGGGTCAAAACAAACAAGAGCGCCCATAAATATACGTACAGTACAGGCTGTTAAATCCATGAGCAGAAGCTTGCATTGCTGCCATATGGCCAATTTAAATTGTATGCGGCGAGAAAACTTCTAGTAATCGTGAATTCTTGGTCAGTCAGCATCCGACTGCAGATGCCAAGGGCGGCGACTGAATCGGTAGACTTTGGAAGGGGCAACGATCGTTTCCGGAGTACGAATGCACCAAGGATTATTGTTTTACAACTAGTTGTACAACTATGTTTGTTATTCAGCGATTGGAAATCCGGCATGTAAAACAAGTCCGTGCCGGTACTGTACAGTAAGTAGTGGCTGGGGAACTCTATCCTTGCTTGTTGCTGCTGTCCTCACCTACAGTAGAGCTCGTCTACTATACGTACCATACTGTACCATACCAGCGCAGCCCATCCTAAGCCCTCCCTCGGGAAGAGGTATCGCTAGCAGCTCGATATCAGCTCAACGGCGACCTCCTCCTCCACCACCACCACCACCACCTCCTCCTCCTCCTCCTCCTCCTCTTCCTCCTCCTCAAGTCCCCCATGCTACCTTCGACGTCTGCTCATGTCTGAAAAATCCCACATACGAACTCAATTCTCTCGAATGCAGCGGTCCCTGGCCAAGCCCATCCCGAAGCTTGGCCACGGCTTCGCCCCAATACGTTACGCACTCGTTGTTTATCCAAGAGTTTGGCCAGTCAGAACTCCAGAAGCTTCGAGTCATGAACCTTCATTTCTGTTTGAGGCTACTTGGGAGAGCGGCGGCGTGACGACATCCAGTGGCATCGGATGTGCTGGACGACTGGGTGTACTTGGCAACCATTGAAAACTGCTGAGACTTCTTAAGACCCATGCCATCCGAAAAGATGTAACAGGTCTGACCTGCCTCTCTCTGGCAGGTTTTTATTTTAACGAGAAGATAAAATAAAAATAAAAATTTTAAAAAATAATAATAATATGAAACCATTCCGTGCCGCCCATCTTGTGATCCTTGCCCTTTTCCAGGCGTCCATCATCAATGGTATGTATGCTCTACATCACAGCTTTCGCATCACCCGAAGAGTCTGGCTAACGCATCGCGGCAGCACGATCAGAAGCCCGGGACCAGATCCATCGTGTTTTCGGGGTTCACAACCCGCTAATCAACACTCATGCGCATAAGATCAATAGCGATTCCTCTTTCGACATCACCTTCGCCCTCGAAGGCAATGACCAAGCTGTCAAACTAATCCTGGAGCCCAACCGCAACATCCTAGGAAAGGACGCGCACGTCCAGGTTTTAGACGGCCAGGGAATCGTCCGAGACTCCAGACCGATCGAACGGCAGGAGCACAAGGTGTTCAAAGGCTCAGCTTGGGTTCCCGAGCCTTCCGGGAACTGGCAGCGAGCCGGGTGGGCTAGAATCTATGTGAAGAGGGATGGATCCTCGCCACTCCTCGAAGGAGTCTTCAGTGTCTGGGGAGACCATCATCACATCCAGCCGCGGTCCAGCTACCTGCGGATCAAGCGAGATGTAGACTTTGATCCTGTCGAGATCACAGAAGAGCGGATGGTCGTTTACCGGGACTCGGATATGGTCTCAGCGGGAGAACGGAAGCGGGACTCTGTAATTTCTCGATGTCCAGCCGACGAGCTCAGCTTCAACTCTGGACCGGACAATCCCATCTTCGGGAAACCGGAGCCGAAAATCTCATGGAATAGCGCGTCCCGAGGATCTCTCGCCAATCGGCAGATCTTCACTGGAGACACCTCGATATTTGAAAATTTGCGAGATACGATCGGGAGTACGGACGGCTGTCCGACATCGGGACGAGTCGCGCTCATTGGGATAGCCACGGATTGCTCCTACACTGCCGCCTTTGAGAGCACAGCTGCTGTTCGCGACAACTTGATCGCCATGGTTAACGCCGCATCGGATGTGTATGAACGAACCTTCAACGTCACCCTCGGCTTGCAAAATTTGACGATTAGCGATGCTGCTTGCCCAGCTACAGCAGCCGATTCGGCCCCGTGGAATGCGGCGTGCCCCACGAACGGAGATATCGAGTCGACCCTGGAGTCATTTTCGCAATGGCGAGGAGAGCGTAACGATGATAATGCGTATTGGACGATGATGACCACTTGTGGTTACGGAGGTACAGTGGGCCTTGCGTGGCTCGGTCAGCTTTGTGTATCGAGACTTCGGGAATCCGGGGGCCAGTCAGTCACCGGAGCTAATGTTGTTGTGAGATCTCCTGGAGAATGGCAAGTCTTTGCGTAAGCGGAACCGTCCCCCAATAGCCCTCGCTTGCTGACTTGCTAGGCACGAAACCGCTCACATCTTCGGAGCGGTCCACGATTGTAACGCGGGACAGTGTGAACTCTCTGAAAGCTTGCAACAGTGCTGTCCGGTCAGTGCTTCGGGATGTGATGCCGGTGCCCAGTATCTCATGAATCCGAGCTCCTCGAGATCCATGACCGATTTCTCACCATGCACGATCGGAAATATCTGTTCTGGATTGGGCAGCAACATGGTCCGTTCGCGATGTCTTGTTGACAACGTCGATCTTCCGAATCTTAACGGGGCTGAATGTGGCAACGGACTCGTCGAGGCAGGGGAGCAATGTGATTGTGGGCGCGAGGAAGAATGCGGAGCCAACTCTTGTTGTAATCCGACTACGTGTCAATACCGCGACAACGCGGTCTGTGATGATGCTAATGAAGCTTGCTGCTCCGGCTGTCAGTTCGCATCTTCAGGAACTGTCTGCCGAGAAAGCAAGGGATCTTGTGATATTGAAGAGACGTGCACCGGATCCGCTGGAACTTGCCCAACTGACGTGTATCAACCGAACGGAGACTCTTGCGGAGATAGCGGAGGCCTCTTCTGCGCTGAAGGACAATGCACCAGCCGGGATCTTCAGTGTCAAGCCGTGGTGATACAGGGGACAAGCAGCAACTTCACAAGTGCCTGTGATGCCGATTCTTGTCAACTGCGATGCTCTCCCCGAGTGAATTCACAATTCTGTGTGGACATGACCAGTGACCTACTCGATGGAACTCCGTGTGACGGGGGAACTTGTAGCCGTGGGATTTGCGGCAACGAGAGCTCGTCTGGTAACGGCTCCCCCTCGTCCTCATCCTGGGTCGATAGGAATCGGAATCTGGTCATTGGGCTGGCGACTGGTCTGGGCAGTCTGACTTTGCTGCTGCTGGCATGTGCGATACTAAGTTGCTGTCGGAAGAGCAAGAGAAGTAAGGCGCTGTCAATGCCACCACAGCCCATGGGACAGCAATCTCATGGTCCCCCTCCTGCGTATGCTGCGCCGGCGTTCGTGGACCGGCGGAGCAATCCGCCGATACACAGGTATGCGTAGACGAGATCTGGACCAGTGGCACGGATGGAGTCATCTAGATAATAAAAAAATGTTCATTTTCCAACAGCGAAGGAGTACATCTTTTTGAAATTTCTTCCCATGAACATTTGTTGGATTTCCCAGAGGCCATACCTAGTTCAATCACTTGCAGTCTGTTGTTCGAACAGTAGCACAGACGCATTGCCAATTGAAAAAAGGCAGGCCGAGGACAGCTCACCTAGCATGGCTCGTCCTTCAAGGGATGGGTTATTCAAGCGAACATTAAGCTCGCCAAAGGTAAACAACAGTCCACTTCCTAGATCAGATGACCATACGGAAGAAGTCAACTCCCAAATCAAACACCAGTCTCCTGGAAGACTATCATTATTAAACATACATACATCGAGGGCTATATTCAAGCTACGCTGGCTCTGCCCCGGCCCTCGGCATCACCTTCCTTTTCCTCCGTCATTCCACTCGGCCAGAGCCGGAGCTTCGCTTATCTGACCACACGTGACCAAATTATCTACCTACTACAGTCGTATATATTTTCTAGCCGCCGCCAGTCTCTTCTTTCATATTGTGCGCATCTCTCCACAAACGTGCTTATATCATCACTACTATGCTGAATATCTGTCTCATTGGCAGCGGCGGGGTGGGGACGATCTCCTCGCTCGTGCTAGAGAAGTCCAAGCAAGCGAAAGTCACGGCCGTCCTGCGCTCGAACTACCAAGTCGTCGTCGAGAAGGGCTTTGAGATCGACTCTGCGGATCACGGCAAGATTTCTGGCTGGCGACCGACGACGAGTAAGGAAGCCACCTCTCCACACCATAGTGCAAAAGCTGATGATGTTATCAAGTTGCCTCCAGCGTCGAAGATGCGGCCGTCAAGGGCGCCCCGTACGACTACGTAGTCGTGGCCCTGAAAGCCCTGCCCGACGTGTACTCCGTCCCCGAGATCATCTCCCCCGTCGTCACGCCCGGCACGACCGCCATCGTGCTCATCCAGAACGGCATCGACATCGAGCTCCCGCTCATCGAGGCCTTCCCGCGCTGCACCGTCATGTCGGGCGTCAGCTACATCGAGACGCGCATCCGCTCCAACGACGTCTACCACGAGAGCCCCGAGAAGATCTGGCTCGGCGCGCACTTCCACGCCGGCCTCCCGCGCGACGTCCAGGAGGCGCAGGCGCGGCGTTTCGTCGAGGTCTATGCCGCCGGGGGCCCCCGGCTGTGCGTCTACGCCGAGGACATCCAGTACTACCGCTGGCGCAAACTGTTCTGGAACGGCGCTTTCAACACCCTGTGCACGCTGACTGGCTGCGACGTCGGCCGCTTGCAGGACGCTGGGGGCATGGACACGCTTCTGAGGCCGCTACTGCAGGAGATTCACGAGGTTACGAAGGCGAAGGGGTTTGTATTTGAGGAGGATATGATTGCGAAGACCATTAGGGAGACGCCTCCGACGAGCAATTTCAGGCCGAGTATGCAGGTGGACTTGGAAAAGGGGAATCCGCTGGAGATTTATCCGATTCTTGGGGGTATGGTGAGGCATGCGGAGATGTTGGGCGTGGAGGCGCCGATTCTACGGACGGCATTCAATGTTTTGAAGGTGGTGCAGTGGAGGGTGATTGAGGATAGGAAGAACGGGAAGGTTTGAATGAGAACGTAGGAAGTGGAGTGAGAAGAAGTAATGGACAACGGAGAATGATACGTTGACTATGTGTATGGGTGCCTCGAAGGTGGCTAGATCTCAGGGAACGGTAGACTGACTTCTGATATAGAACTAGCGAAAAAGTTCACGTCAGTAGTAGAGAGAATACTAGGAATGAAGGTAGCATTTCGACACGATCTAAAGAAACTCTACACGTGTGGGGAAAAACATCATGGACAGGCACCCTGCTAAGAGCAGATATCTGAAAGAATTCAGAACATGCGCATTGACAGGTCGAAAGGGCAGCAGCCCGGGGTATCATTGAAAGAGCCATCGCCAGTATATATACAATATGGTACATACATAGTTTTCATACAGCCTTTCCTGGGACACCAGACGCGATGTCTCCAGTCCACCGGATTCCTCCTTACATTTTTTACATATGCCGAAGACTCCGCCATCCAAGCCGGCGATGATCTTGATATGGCCCCATCTTCCATATCGATCCTATCATCCGGCCAGCCGGTTTGCATATGTGTCGGGCAGAGAGCATGTACTGACTGTATGGGCTCATCCGGATACAAAGCAGCTCGGGGGTCCCGATTCCAAATCATTCAAGCTCTCATCCAGCCTGTCGGATCTGGGTCTCCCAAACGAGCCTTGGAATAATCCAATGATTCTGCTTTCATACCTTCTCCCTCCTCTTCAGCCCTGCACCAACCTCCTCAGCTCCATCTCCACAGCGCCCACAGTCCCCTCAACACTCCTCTTCTCCGCACCCGTCATCTTCCTCAAGACGAACGCACTCACATCCTCCCGGTCCCTACTCAGCGGTCGTCCAATCCCCACTCCGATCCTCGTATACGCCTCCCCCTTCAAGCACTCATTGATGCTCTTCAGCCCGTTATGACCCTTCGGACTCGCAGTGCCCGCCTTGACTTTAACCTGTCCCAGCGCCAGCTCGAGCTCGTCGTGTACGATGACCAGCTTGGTCTCCTGATTCCTCGATTCCGCCACGAAGGATTTCCACGCACGCGAAACGCCCACGCCCGAGACGTTCATCAGCGAGCTCGACTGCCACAGGGTGAATTCTCCGCCGGCAGAGATGAGCCCGTTGCCGTGTTTGGCGCTCCTTTGAAAGCCGGGATAGCCGAGCGAGCTCGCGAGGGTGTCCAGGACGGTGTGGGCGGCGGAGTGGAGGGTGTTGATGTAGGGTCCTCGGTTGCCTATTGAGCAGACGAGAAGGCGGATTGGTTGCGCCATTGAAGACTGGAGAGCGAGGCGAATGGTGAGGCAGTCTGAATCATGATCTGAGTTTGTATCTGAGGGGGTGAGAGTCGCTTGGAAGTCGAGCTTCAGTTGTTGTTGCTGCCGGCGCTGTTTGCGTGTGGTCGTTGGAGGAGTTGGTGGGATCGACATTTTTTGGTGGTCCCTGCGGATCTGCACTTGGCGGCGAGGCTGATGATCTGGGCGTTTTTGATTTTCGATTTTTGATTTTTGATTTTTGATTTTTGATTTTTGATTTTTGATTTTTGATTTTTGATTTTTGATTTTTGATTTTTGATTTTTGATTTTTCGCAAACAATGGTCGACTTTTTACTTTTTTACTGTACTACAGTAAGAAGATTTTCCGGGTGAAAGAGATGATATGATTTAAGCTATACAATATAGACAAAGAGAAGTTACATTATAGCGATATAGCAGAAAGCGGTACTGACTCGATTTGTCAGACGGCGTTGCCCGTTGCCCTGAAGAGTCATTCGGGGGGCCTTACGCCCTTCTCGAAAGGAAAAGGAAGAAAAAAAAAAGAATAAAAAAAAAAGAAAAACCCCCCCCTTCCGCCCTCCCACCCCCTCAAAAAGGCAAAGCTCACCAGGAAACCCATTGCGACCGGGATCACCTGGGGCTCCAGTTAACAAACCTAATTGAATACTTAGCTTTTCCCGGGAACTCAACTGAAAGTTCAAGCTTGGTGCCCTCGGCCCACTTCGAGGTTTCAGTTTACAACCTACTTCTACCCGTACCTGAATAGGTTTTCGTACCTGCTCCTCTCCACTTTCGTAGATATACTACGTAACAGGCTTATACGTAGTAGTTGTATACCGGTAGTTGTATCAATCGGCTAGTGTCAAGATGGTGCTCACAGTCCGTCGAGTGTGAGCTTGAGCCATGGAGCCTTGGAGCCCATCATGACTTTTCGCCGATTGATACCTGCCTCAAGGGAAAAACCACTTGTCTAAAGTAAGTAAATTGTTTGCCGGCCGGTAAGCGAAAGGTAAGCGAAATCTACTACTACCGGTACTGTAGATGATGGGAGGCGGATCCAGGAACGAAATACACGACCAAATCCCCCCAGATACCTCTAGTTCGTTCAGTGGACCCCAAGAAAAGTTTTATACTTACCCCCGCCAGGAAGTAAAAATCACAGACATTTCATATTTGACCAAAGTACAAGTATCTCATACATTGGTGGAAGCCTCGTCTTCATTAACAACTCTAGAACCCCGTACTCCGTGCTATGCGTTACACCTCTTACTCCTCTCTTCTAAACCGTCCCACTGATGCTCAACTCCCGAATCTCCTGTAGCACCTCCTCAACCCTCGAATCCAGTTGTCCTTGCGCATACTGCTCTCTCGTATCGGCATCCAAATACTGCTGCACCTGCGCCATCCGCGAGTATGCCTCGGCACAGAACCGCAGTTGGATCTTGACCAGCGCTTCGAAGGAGGGGTCGAGATACGGTACCCGGAGGTCGATGACCTGAGGGAGTTCGGTGGATAGTTGCTCGTTTAGTTGTTCGTATGCTGCCTTCGCCATCTCGGCTTCCTTCTCTGCACGTGGGAGCTTGGTTACGTCCTTATCAGGCTTCTCGACGAGTTTCTTGACCTTTGCTCGCATAGCATCGTAATCTATGAGTTTGTGGTTGCGCTTCTTGATGCCTGCTTCCCGTCAGTCGGGTATGCAAAGAAGAGGGTGTACGTACATTCGTTGATGTCTGGAAAATATGCGCAGAATCTTGATATAGGGTCCAAGACAGTCGTACTACTAACGTCAGATACACCCAGCAACCCCAAGTCCCGACATACCGATATGGTCCATCGAGCGCCTTGATAGTCTCTGCATCCAAATCCTCAACAGCCTGCTTGTAACTTCTGCTCACTCCATCCTTCGCCCCCGCATCGCCGTAGAAAGCATCGATGGTCTCCGCAATGCGCATCTGTGAGGCCGTCATAGCTGCATACATCAGTCACTGCCCTAATCTGCTGGCGCGATGACCGTACCTCGTAGGGAGTCTAGATATCCCTTCGCCTCCTTCTGCAGCCGCATCGACGCCGATTCCATAGTCCGGTACCGTCTCTCCTCAACTTCATAGTCTCGATCATTGGTTTTCTCGACATGGCCTGTCTTCATCATAACCTGGGTTGTGGCCCGGTTGACATTCTTTTTGAAGCCTGCGGGTGTCAGTGGGTGGATTGATGCGCGGAGTTGAAGACGGACCTGCCCAAGACATGGCGGAGGTAGGTGATCAGTATCGATGTAAATAGAAAGAGGGAGAGTTGCGTAAAGTTCGTGATGTAGTAGTCGTAGTCGTAGTCGTGGTCGCCGTCGAGATGTTATTGTTGTTGCGAGGCAATGAGTAGGTCCTGGGCGGGATGGAATTGGAGAGTGACGAAGACTTGGCAAACCCCGCGCTAAGACACAACGCCTGGAAATTCAAATTTATAAGTTTCGAGGGTCAACTCTTGCAACACATCACCAGAACGACGCCACAACACCGCCGCAATGCCTTCAAGAGGAAATCCAAACGTCCCCAACAAACAGCGCAAGACTGCCGGACGTGCCAAAGTCAAAAAGCGCAGCGCAACAAATGGCATCTCCAAGAACCCCAGGGGAACAGCCAGGAGCAGTGTTCTGCACCCAACGAGCGGACCTCTAGCACCTCTGTCAGGCAAGAAGGCGAGGAAGGTTGAGAAGGCAAAGAACAATGCAAGGAGAAGAGCCTTGGAGCAGGCCATGAAGGACGAGGGAGAGGTTGAAATGACTGGTAAGTGGATTTTGAAGATGAAGATACAAAAATCGAGAAGTTGCCAACAGACTCTACAGATGCGCCCAAGACTACAAAAGCCAAGACAAAGTCGGCCAAGGAAGCTGGAGATAAGATGGAGGTTGATGCTATTGCGTGAGCTTGGGAGGCTTCCCAGCGGCCGGCATACGGTCTATCGACTATCATTTTGGAGCCTGGGTTGTAGTCTGGCCCTTCAGATCCACATTTCGTGTGTATTGGCTTTGGAGTTATGGAGAACTGGAACTGGGAAACGTCATTTTAAAAGCCGTGAGATCACGACCGACGAATGGGCGTCTGTAAATGATACCCAGCATCTTGAGCTGTGTGGATGCGAAAATGTGTGGGTGAAAGAGAACACTACGTATGGAGCTGTTTTTGAAGAAGTTCACATCGTTCTTTTTTCATGCACTCTCTAAATATGTGCAGAGTCATAAGAGATGCAGCTTATGCACTGCAGCAATTGATATCGGAGAGTTCTGTGGAGATCATTAGTTGGAATATCCTGGTCGTGATGTTCAAAGACCATGAATCACAGGTGTTTATCCTTTTCTTAAACCCTTCGCCGGCTAAAGGAAACATTATCAGACGTTACGCAAGATAATCTATGTCTCGCGATGACCAGGGTACACGGTATCTTTTTTTCTCTTTCTTCAATTAATATTTTTTTTGTTTACAGACCATCATCACATACCGGTACTCATTAATATATTTTATCGTTCCAGAGCAGCCAGGGAAATGCGGGCTCTGATAATATTCTTTGGCCGTGACACGTGATCGGCAATAGCAAGTGATACTGCTTCATACCTACGGCAGATCACGATTGCCTCGAGATTCCCTATATCGACCTTCTCCTCTTCCCCCCTTCAAATAAAACTTCGACATCGTCACAATGTCAACACACGAGATCCTCATCCTCGGCGGCCACCACGCTGGCCTCAATTCCGCTCATTACCTCCTCCGCCATGTCGTCCCTAAACTCTCAAAGCTCAACTCAACAACTTACCGCGTCACAATTGTGACTCCAAACAATGAGTTCTTCTGGAACATCGCCGCTCCCCGGCTTATCGTCTCCGAAACTCTCATCCCCGAAGAGAAAGTATTCTTGCCTATCTCTCCGGCATTCGCCTCATACGGTACTCAGTTCTCGCTCGTGCATGGAAAAGCAACTGACGTTGATGCCGCCTCGAAGACGGTCTCCATCAGCAACGGCGAGCAGATCAAGTACGACACTCTGGTCATTGCGACGGGATCCCACTATGCCAGTCCAGTCTGGGCGTTGAATAACTCCGACGAAGCTCTCAAGTCCGAGATTCGCGCCCTTGTAAACGCTCTTGCGTCCGCAAAATCCGTCCTCATTGCAGGAGGCGGTGCAGTCGGTGTCGAGACCGCGGGTGAGATTGGTGCGCAGTTCACCGGCATCGATATCACTATCTTCTCCGGCAGCTCGCGTCTTCTCCCAAAGCTTCTCCCAGCAAACAGCGCATCCGCTGCCAAGCAACTCGCAAATTACGGCGTCAAGACGGTCAATAATGATGTCAAAGTCTCGTCCACTGAGAAGAATCCAGACGGCACGACCACAGTTACGCTCTCTGACGGTGCAACTAAGACTGTGGACGTGTTTATCGATGCCACAGGCGCAAAGCCCAACTCCTCGTTCCTCCCACCAGCATGGCTTACCGCTTCAAAGCACGTTAATGCAGACAAGACGTGCCGAACGCCCTTCCCGGGTGTTTACGCCATCGGGGACGTCGCCTCGTTCAGCAACGGCAGCGTGATAGACGTTCAGAACTCGGTTCAGCCCTTGGGCACGAGTATTGGTATTGATCTCGCGGGCAAGGAGGGAGTCTTCAAGCAGAAGGAATTCAAGGGGCTGGGAGCCACGCAATTCGTGCCTTGCGGTCCTAGTGGAGGTGTTGGGCAGGTATTTGGATGGAGAGTACCGAGCCTGGCGGTTTGGGCTGGAAAATGTAGGACGTACCTCGTATGGATGGCACAGGGTGGTGTTGATGGGGATGCTGCGAAAAAGGCTTGAGTGGCAGGAGACGATCGATCAAACCGTCATGAGGCCAGAATGCACACATACGGTATCGCACCCGGTTCCCTCCACGCCGCTCTAAAGTTTCTAAATCTCGGCAAAACAAATTGACTTGGACAGAATACGATTACCAATACGTAAAGCGAATCCGCAACATTTAGGTTGAGAAGCATCCGTAATCTATCCGGTTGCGCACGCGCATCAGTCACTGAATGTTAGCTGAAAGGTGTGGCTTGACTGCTTGCCAAGGCGCAAGCTGCAATAAGCGCCACCTCCTTTAATATTCCTAACTCTACTATCACCTCCTTCGCTAATTCACCGTATACGAGACGATCGTGAGCAAACAAATATACTAGGCACCTATCCTCTTCTACTTGTATTACAGATAGAGTACATTATAATACTACTATAAAACAGTAAATCGGACATATCGATCGCATCCACTTCTATCAATGCCGCTTTGAAGTTTCTAGTTGTATATTCGGTAAAGGAAATTGACTTCGACCTACGAAAATACGATATGAACGCAACGAAGCCACTCTCATCAACTTATAGGACGCCACGATTCTTAACCTATATGAGGTGCCTCTTACGAACCTTTAGCTCTCTCTTGCGGCAAAGAGTTTAGAGAGCCAAAGTTGAATCATCGATATGTGACGTCTCTTCGAGGAGATCTACTTTTACCGGCGGTTCCGAACCTCCTTTCTCCTTGTTTTCGAATATTACGCCGACTACGATCTATACTTAACGGGCATACCGATCGAAAAGACCAAGAGAACAGGAAAGACTTAGTTCGATTAGTTGAAAACAAGGTATTGCGCTTTCGAAAAAGCGTTTTGCAAATACACCGGCTTTATATAAAGGCTACGAACGCAAGCCTGTTTAGCCTCAAGATAAAATAAAAATAAAATCATACTTATATGGATTGAGGTTGCTCGTAAGGCCATACGTATTAGACAGTTTACGAAAGAAAACTCGGTGCACAAATTATGAATTGCTTTTACAAAGTTTATAAATCATTTACTTTTTAAACAAAAGGTTTTCTTTAACGAATTTTTTACTCTCGGTGAGATGATACTTTATTGTAATTCCTTTATGTACGTAGTAGCACGTCGCCGTACTTTATAAAAAGGTTTAGGGTCCAAGCATTGCGTTTTGGATACCCACCCGACGTTAATAAATAAGTAACAACAACAAAATCTCATCATCTCATGGCGCTCTTTATAAAGTTTAAATATTATATCCCGCTCCTACCATCTTGGCGAATAGTATGGCAAGACATAATCTCTTTGGCTTTATGCGACGTTCTCGCCTTTCCATCCGGATATGGAACTCCCTTCTTTGACAGTTCGTATCATCATCACCCTCGTTCACGATGAAGTACGCCATCCCCACCACTCTTCTCCTAACGGCAGCAGCAGCGACGCCGACTACCACGCCTCCCTCGGCCTCTGAGCCGCCCTGTGCTGTTGTCAGCCGCTTGGCTGCGGCTCAGATAGCTGCTTCTCCTAATGGTACGTGATGTGGTATATAAGAGGCTGGCTGGCTGAGAGACTGACGATGCGATACACAGATACTCCGACCGTTGCGGCTGAATTGGCGCACGACTGCTTGAACTCTGTGCCCTTGAATAAGACCGCTGCCATTATGTTGGTTGATGCCATGGTACCGTACATGGATTGGCAGAGCGGTATGCATGGTATAGAGATCACTAAAATTTCCAATTACTGAAATTGTCTAAGATTTGGCCTGGAAAAAGAACCCCCCCGCCGATTACTTCTACCCTCCTCACGACGCACTTGGATATCTCGCTTCGGTGAAGTCGAATTTGGAGAACAATAAATACGCAAACGAATACAGTACGGGATAGAGGTTCGTGATCGCGGACGGATATACTGACCCCGCGACAGAATTCCAAGAGGACTTATACCAGGTATTTGCAAGGTCACACGATGGCCATTTTTTGTTGTATCCGGATGCGTACACCAAGGCATTCAAATTCGGCCGCCAGAGATCCCTCGTTTCGATCAGTGAAGACGGAACTTCTCTTCCCGTGATCAAGCTTTACGGTGAGCGGATTTCAAGGGCTGTATTGAGAGCTTGCTGATTGATGTCAAGAGGATGTTATTTCGTCTCCATCAACGGCTTCCGTCGTCTCCAAGATCAACGGAGTAGAGGCTTCCAAATATGTTGCCGATACCATCTTCGCTTCTTCCCTCCATCATGATCCGGATGCAGCTTACAACTCTATGTTCTTCGAAAAAGCCTTCTTTGCAGTTGATTCGGGAACTGGTTACTTTGCGGATGGTGGGCGCACGCGGTAAGGGAATTCATCCCATCAGGAAATTTCACATTTCTCATAGGCTTCCAGATTCACCTATCCAGGGCCCAATACGACATTCGAATTCGCAAACGGGACCAATCTGGTCACAGAGAACGTCGCCACCGTCTTGGGATCATTCGTCGGAGTCACGGACGGAGCATCGTTTTACAATAAGTTCTGCACTGGTTCCGAGGTGACCGATGAGCCCGTCGATGGCGGAGAGGAGGAGGAGGTGTCAACTGAAGTTGTCACTGTTTTCGGCTACCCGGAGCCTGTTCTCATCACGAACGACACCAGTGTCTCCGGCTACTACCTTGATGGGGAGGGCTTCGAAGATGTAGCAGTGCTCGGCGTCCTCTCTTTCGAATCCAACTCCCCCCTCGAATTCCAGGGCGTCATCCAGAACTTCTTTGCTGCTGCTAAGGCTGCCGGCAAGACTAAACTCGTTATCGACCTCAGTGCCAACGGTGGTGGATTGATTTTCCACGGTAATTCTCTTCTGTCCAGACGACAATTTTGAAGCACCTCTAATCTATGAGTGGTAGCATATGATCTTTTCCGACAGCTCTTCCCAACCATAGACCAGGGCGGCAACAGCCGCTTGAGAAAGAGCGACACGCTTACGGCCATCTCCGAGATTTACTCCGCAGAATCCGCAGACTTTGATCTCGCCAACTCCTCGGAAGACGAAATCAATCAAGCGAGGATATTTTTCAACTACCGATACGACTACAACATCAGCAACCAACCATTCGAGTCCTTCCAGGCAAAGTTTGGGCCCAGAGTCATTGACGGCGTCAACTACACCGAGCTCATGCGCTGGAACTGGAACGATCCTTTGACCAGCAACGCGACTTTCGGCTTCGGGACCGACGTCACTGGCTATGGAAGCAGAACTAATTTCACACAACCATTCGAGACTGAAAATATCATCATGCTAACAGAAGGCTTTTGCGGATCTACGTGCTATCTTTTTGAGGAATTTATGAGGAGCTCAGCTGGCGTTAAATCTGTCGTCATGGGAGGCCGCCCTCAGCCGGGCCCGATGCAAACCGTAGGCGGCGTCAAAGGCTCCCAAAGCTTTCTTTGGGAAGATGTTCTTAATTATTCTCAAGATGCCCTCAACAATGCCAGCGAAGCCCAAGCAGCTATTCTACGCAAGATCACCAGCTTGCCAATGAACCGCTCTTCCGTAGCTGGCCTCAATATTCGTGACACCATTGCTCCTAGCAACATCGATGACGGACTCCCCGCTCAATTCGTCAGAACGGAAGCTGATTGCAGGCTCTTCTTTACCCAAGATATGATCACTGATGTTACGGCGATTTGGAAGGCTGCTGCTGGTGCGGCTTTCAATGGTGGGAAGTGCATCGCTGGTGGGATTGCTCAAAGAGATATCGTCGGCCCTACTAGAAAGGAGGCGATGGAGCCAGCAGTTGATCAAAGGGACATTGTCGCCCCTACTAGAGAAGAAGCGCATCAGCAACTTAGCCAAAGAGATATCGTCGGCCCTACTAGAAAGGAAGCGATGGAGCCAACAGTCCATCAAAGAGACATTGTCGCCCCTACTAGAGAAGAAGCGCACCAGCAACTTGGCCAAAGAGATATCGTCGGCCCTACTAGAAAGGAAGCGATGGAGCCAACAGTCCATCAAAGGGACATTGTCGCCCCTACTAGAGAAGAAGCGCACCAGCAACTTAGCCAAAGAGATATCGTCGGCCCTACTAGAAAGGAAGCGATGGAGCCAACAGTCCATCAAAGGGACATTGTCGCCCCTACTAGAGAAGAAGCGCACCAGCAACTTAGCCAAAGAGACATTGTCGGCCCTACCAGAAAGGAGGCGATAGAGCCAGCAATCAATCAAAGAGATATCGTCGGCCCTACCAGAAAGGAGGCGATGAAGCCAGCAACCCACCAAAGATATGTTGCCGGCTCTCGCAGGGATGGAGTGAGCAGGTCATTGAGAACTGCTTCAAGGAGAACTCAAAAGTGGCTTGCAAAATTCAACCTCCAAATCATTGAGTAATTTGGTCATCGGTTGTCGGAGACTTCCTGTGGTTAATAATTTAATTTGTAATTAAATCCTCTGAAAGACGCCGAGAATTTGAATACAGTACCGCACGAGTCGTCAACTACGTTTTTCTTTGGCGATGCCCATTAACATTGAGTGTTGTATTCAAGCCGTGCATTACTTCTTTGTCGCATAGTCTGCTCGTGGCTTTTCTCCTCGTCTTGGCTTTTACTACTCAAGAAAATGATACTGCGAGCTTGTCCGATCTTCGAGGACCCATGTCACGAGACATTTTGGGTCTCACGGCAGAATCTCAAAATAAGAGCAATCAAGTTAGCTGCCCGGAAGGGAAAAAAGCATTTCATTCCGAAAGGGACTGCGACGAAACGAGTCGTCTCTACGATAGAGAGGTAAGTGGCTGGCTGGAACTGAACTGTGGTGGTGACAGTATAGCCTCGGCTTCGACCTCGACCTCGCCAAGGGACTTTTGGTCTCGGAGCTGGGGATCTCTGCCATCTTGTATTGTCAAGTGTGATCACCCAAGGTACTTACTGAGTAGCTCTCCTGCTCCGGTTTCAATATCGCTATGACATGATTGATGTTGGAGAAAGATCATCCAGTCAAGTGCTCGTGGGGTAAAGAATGGTTTATATACGTAGTAGATGGCCTTAGCTTTAGGCAGGGATCGAGAAGGGAGGGATACAGGGTTGTGTTTCCTTTTCTCATGATACAGTACTAATTAGGTAACTAGTTGCTAATGCATAAAACTACTTTTGACACCAAAACTAAGGGTCAACACTTCGGGGGAAAAAATAAATCAATATTGGCCGGTGTTTATCAATTATATGTTCAAAGGAGTAGTCAGTTGAAACCGTAAATCTTAAATCCGAGTGTTTAATAGACCTAGATACAAAAGATAAAGCTGAAGTCGCTCCTTTTTTTAGACTTCTTCTAAACTCAAACGAAATCCAGCTTTCTATATTTCTGCCTTGATTGACTCTATCAGATAATGAATATAAAATCAAATCGTCTTGTAGTTATAAGCTATTTCATGCTATTGAAAAGTTATGATTTTTATTTACCATTCAAAGCTTATGGTAGTAGAAAGTATAATCTATCAAAGGTAAAGAGTTCTGCTGCCCTGTCTTGGACAGGCGCGCAGATCGTGAATTTTCAAATCCTGAAAAAAAAAAGAGCTGCTGGGTCACAGATGTTCAAGATCTTTCGATCAAATTAGAAAAAACCAGCCACGTAAGCTTAATAGATATCCGATCTTGTAAAACAAGCATGGCAATCTCTTCAATATGTTTGACCAAGCTTCAACGCATTATCATATATGGCTGTCAAGTCAAGCAAGACCCATGTCGAGTGCTTTATAGCAAACGATTCAATATACATACATAGTAAATATATCGATTGGTTAATATAAGAGGGTCGCCGCAGTAGGCTATCAGAATTACACGCCTATTCAGCGGAGGTACCAAAGTCGAGCCGAGAAGGAGACCATTTCTTATGCATCTATTTGAGCAAGCATATAAGATATAATGATTATTATACACAGAATGATATGCCTGTCGCTGTTTCCAATCCTAGAACTATATGTCAAGATATTAAGCGAGTCCCGATAGCAATTAAAGACGCCCAGATATATGTAACTCTTTTTTTGGGAATGGTATACCACAGCATTTTTGAAGTTATTTTGAGCTTGTAAATAAACTTGGTTTGTATCTTACCTATGCATGCATAAATACCTACGTATAGCATATTTACATATATACATACATACATACATACATACATACATACATACATACATACATAAATGCAATATTATGCGTGTTGACTTACTTACTTGCCTACTTGTATATCGGCTTCAGATTTCCAAGTGCTTGCACTTACTCGATGCTTGCTTGCTTGCTTACTTTCATTTCATTTAATTTTGGATTATGTGCCATGCATGTATGCAATTCGTTCCCTTCCATTCACACCAACATATCCGCCTTTCCCTCCCCTTTTGCTCTCTTCTCCCTCTCCTCTCCTTTTCCCTCCCCACCTCGAAACCATTTATGCATTGCATCGGCCACACAACCTATGCAGCCACAATCGGCAGCCGCCCATATACAAACATGCGGCCCTCAAGCATCAAGCTCCATATCCGATCCATTGACCAGTCATCCAGTACCAATACCAGTTCCATGAACCCCCTTTATCATTCAACCACGATCATCCGAAACGCCCCGGCACCCCAACCAGGACGAGACTGCCGAAAACGCCTGCCTATGCGCCGATAAATACTGTCCATCTTTCCACAAGAATACCCGGAGAAAGGGACAAGTGATGTCCTTTCCTCCAGACATAACTGGCCTTGTACATAGCTCGCGCAAGGCGCGATGGTCCTAATCCTACACCTCACTCCATCCCTTGCCATTCCTCTTGTTGCGTTCGTCGTCCATCGATCGCTACACCTCATTAAAGTGTCTATCGTCCACTTCTATCACAGCGTTCATGTGTCAGCCTTGCACTTTCTCCAAAGCGCACTCGGTCGTTGTCATTGCCCGACTTTTACGCCCTCCTCACCCCCTCCACCCACAATTTTGCCACCAGCCGGAACAGGCGGACTGGCACTCTTATTCCTCTTCCAAAAGCTCATCCTAAATCGACTCGGCTTCTTCCTCAACTTGCTAAACCTTTCCTTTTCCATCACCGTCCCCACAAGCTTATTCTCGTTCGCCTCCCCATCCTCGCTCTTGCTCCCCTTCCTCGTAGAGTCTTTGCTTAATGGACGACCGCAGCCTCTCTTTGGTGTGTCTGTCGGGGTGATAATTTGGCTGTTCGACGAGCTCATGTCGTCACGTTTGGAGATGGATTCAGAGTCGGACATGATGCTTGTTCCTTGTGTCGACGGGCTTAGGGGCATCTTGCCAGTCGTGGCGCTGGTTACCTGGCTGGTCCAGTCACCAGCATTCGAGTTGCTACTTCCCGTGCCATCGCTACCCCGTTGCTTTTCCGACTCTTTGGGTCTAGGCTCGCAGGGCGTGGGGGCATCGACAACTTCGGCACCGGTCTCGAGAATGGGTTTTACGATCCCGTTTCTTTCTTGTGGCTCTCCATTTACAGCAAGTGATGAGTCAGCACCCGACTCGTCAAGTAGCTCTGGTTCGCTGGCTGATGATCCGAAGCTGAGCTGCAGTTGAGGTTTTGAAGACCGCAGGGTGCCAGAATCCGAGTCGGCTTCTGTTGTTGAGGATGGATCCGTCGAGTCCCCGGCCAAAGATGAAATTGAAATCTCCGGGATTGAAGAGTGGCGCGTTTCTGAATCTTTTGCAACAGCGTTCGTTGTAAAAGAGCCCTTCCTAAGCAGAGACTTCCTCAGATCCATGTCAGGCGACAGCATGGAATTACCTGACCTCTGCTGGCTGGCATCAGAGGGCTTGGCCGGACTCATTGAACGCGGGGACCACCTGCCATCCTTCCAAGCCGAGTCGTCACTATTCTTTCTCACCCTTTCTTGCTCCTCTGCGATTTTCCCTTCCCAGCCACTCTTATTCCGCTGGAGCTCTTCTACACAGAACGCCATTGCCGGCATTACATCCGTGACTCCTTGGAAAAGAGGTATGGCGAACATGTTCATGAACCCAATCTGGGACTTCCCAAGTTCGATGATCTCGCGCACGGGCGCCGCAAAAAGTGCTGAAGGTATCCCGAGGTCACTCTCCATCGCGGCCTGGCGGGAAAATTCATCCGTTAGTATCATCGTCCATTGAGCCGCCACGTCGTATTTTCGTGCCTGCGTTCGTTAGCCAGAATCTTCTCGGGGCCTCAGTTCACGTACCACGTTACTGATATCGGCGCATTTGATCAACAAGGAACAAGCCAGTGTTCTTTGCTCTTCAAGCAACCTGCCATTCCAACCATCAGTACCCCCATTCTCATGTAACTTTTCCTGCAAGAAGCCTAATCTCTTCATGTAATCGAAATGGAGACCCATGTCGGTCGCAAGAATCGAACTAATCATCAGTTGCCTCATCTCCGCCCCTTGGAAAGCCGTTGGCCAATGTCTCCGGAGGATTTGAGAGTAAGCCGCGCAGTGGAAGGATTCCAGAACCGAGCGATCGTTGTAGAGCTGAGCAAGTGGGGCGTTAAGCGTAACGAGGAACGCGTTATTGACACCAGGATGACCCACGTCATGGCCGATGGCGGTGATGAGAAGCGTAAGAGCGTCGAAGGGGCGTATGAGAGCGGCGATTGGGGAGAGGTCAGGTGCTGGCGAGTCGCTCGAAGCTGGATACGGTGGTAAGCGGCCGAGTCGGACAAGAAAGTGGAAGCACGCCTGTAGGACGTCGACGACGTGGCGGAAATTGTGATATGGCACAAAGGCATTGTATGCGGACCGACTGGCCACCAGAAAGCCTGTAAGATTTTCTGTATCGGGTGTCAGCATGGGAAGCAGCACATTAATCTGAAACATAATCCCAAAGCGCCTTTCCCTTACCGGTGGACAGCCGCCACTTTTCCAATTCCGGCATGGCAAGTGTATGCTGCAGCATCAGCAAAGCTGCATGGAGAAGCTCGTCGTCGGTGAAATCGTGGGCGGAAAAATGCCACGACCCGACTGCAGCTGCTACCATCTCGCGACGCTTAAAAGCGATCGAAATCCTCATCGCGGCAAAAGGTTCATCGTCCCCCCCAAGCTTGCAGATCCCGTCCATCAGTCCCGATACCATGGCTTCACGTAGATAGGCATAGGGCTTCTGATCATCCACCCCAACCCACGAGCGTTTCCTTCCTCGCTTCATTTCCAGTAATGCCCTATGTTCCTTTAGAGCATCCTTATGTGCCCGGTATGCGTGGATTGCCAGACTCGACAATCGATCCGTCAGCAGAGGACTCGTCAAGACATCCACGGCGCCCAGATCCATATACCTGATGGTCCTGGTTTGATCGAGCGGGGTACCAAATCCACCTCGTTTCTTTGCAGGGAAAGATGTGTAGCCCAGTTGCCCTTCTGCTTCCGATCTTGAGTCTGTTCTTCCCCGCGATGTGACCGAGGCATTCTGCTCAGGAATGGACACGACTGCTACCGGCACGACAAGCCTTGACAGGCTCTGGTACTGTATCTCGGACGCTATCCACTGCAAGAGATCCAAGCCGTAGGCCTCGCGATCTATCGGATCCTCGTGTAGTCCATCGACCTGTTGTTTCGAGCAAGGCGATGGTGTTCGTTTCTCCCTCGAGGGTCTCCGAGCGAGCTGGTCTTCATATGGAATATCGATTAAGACGAGCGTGGGAATCAAATCGACGATGGAGGATTGGTTCAATTCCGAGAGTTTGGATATACAGGACTTGGCCGAGTTGCAGACATGGACTGTGTGTGGGTGGTTAGAATACCTACCGATGGACAGGAGGTGGTCGCAAGACATACCTTCATTGAAGAAACCAAGTAGTGTTTGTAAATTGTGATCTAGAGCGCCAGACGGCCGGACAAGCGCATAACCATCGACATCCGAATTGATTTCCCCATCTGTTGACGCTGCCACTGTCACTTCTTCTCTGCTCACCAGCTTGTCTTCCCTCGCTGTGCGATCAACGTAGACCAGATTGCATGCAGTGTAGTCCATGGCTGGTTTCGCGCGCCACGACGGCGGGTGGGGGGAGAGGTATCTCTGACCCGTTGAGTTGTCCTCAATAGCGTCAGATTGAGCAGTCGTCCTGGCAATGTTCGAAGGCTATCTATCCCCAGGCCAATGTCGCGATCTCTGTACGGCTTCGACCGGCCGTCGCACTGGGTTTGCTCAGACGCAACAACGCTTCTGCTGCCGAGTCGAGCCGAGTCGAGTCGAGTTTGGCCGGGATCAGAAAGACTGTCAAGGCCGCGATGGATGAGGCTATCTGGTGTATCTATCGCAAGGCAAAATCTGGATGGGAAGGGTATGGTTCTTGGTGTGTCGTGGGCAGGAGGAATGGGTATGTAGGCAGGTCGGTTCGTTTCGCGATTGCAGGGAAGGGCGCCCGGCTCGAGGACTGATTTTTGCTTTGAACTTGAACTTGAGGTGTAGACCTGGACGTTAAGGTCGGCAATCCTTTTATTTTCCCCTTTATTTTTTTTTCTTTTCCTTTCTCTTTTTCTTTCAACGTCGATGCTTGAACCGCAATCCTTTGATCAAAGAAAGAATCGGTCGGCGGGTTACGCATACACGAGTAGCGAGCGAGAGACGGTGGTCGTGGTCGTGGTCGTGGTCTTGGTCGTGGCCGTGTTCGTGGCCAGGGATGCGAGTCTCAGGCGTCCCTTTCTCTCCTCTGGCAGCACCGCAATTGGGTTTGGTGCCACGGATGTATTGAGGGTTGTGGGCATGAGGAAGGGAAGGGGAAGGGGGACGAGAATGAGTATGGGAATGGGAATGTAGGTATATCGGCATGGAGCGTGGGAATGGACTCGTGTCGGCAGTTTAACAGGCGAGAAGGCAGGCGAGCAATCGGAGGCAGACAAGCAGAGTGGAGTGCAGTGGAATGGGGACCCGGATACTGCATGCGATGCGGTGCGATGCGATGCCAAGATGGAATGGAATATGAAAAGGATGGATACCAGGGACGGACGAACGATCGAACGAACGAATGCTGCTCGACTCGACGAGAAGAATGAAGATACCGGGCTGCCACTGCTGAACCCACGATAGCAATTTACCACCCTATCTATCCCAATCATCAATACTATCGATATGCCCAGGGCCTCCACCAGCACCACCAGCACCACCAGCACCACCACCAGCCTCACCAGCAGCATCGCCACCTTCTTCTTCGCCTCGATGTAGTCGGTGCTTAGCATACATACACATCCTGTATCCCTCGGCTCGGGTGTACGCCCAGCTTGAGAGGAGGCTTGCGAACTGACACGAACGACGCCGACATCTGACTTTCTGTATAAAGGACCAAGACGGGCACGGCAGGGCAGGGCAGGGCAGGGCAGGGCCGGGCAGGGCAAGGCAAGGCAAGGCAAGGCAACGCAGTCCTAACCACCAGGCATACATACATACATACATACATACGTAGTACATACATACATACTTCGTACTTACAAACATACCTTACATACCGATAGTCGAAGAGGGAGGTGAAACGAAAACCATAATATCACGTCCGGCGATTCAAACTGCCCAGACTATGATCGACCGTGTCAACAAACCGACAGAACGGTTAAGAGAAATCCTCCCGGCGCTGCATCGATTCGCCATCGAATCTAGATAGATTACTGCTGTAATACTTTTTTTCTTTTTTCTTTCCATATCCTCTCTCTCTCTCTCTCTCTCTCTCTCTCCTCCTCTGTCTTTCTTGACTTCAATTCTTTACCCACACGCCCAAATCCTTCCTCTTCCTTTCGTCCCTCGTATCCGCATCCGCATCCTTATCCGGCAGAGTATTACTCAATCATCCCATCCTCCCCTTTTGCAATCGTCAAACGCTAATACAAAAGAAAATTCAAAGGCGTGATGATGCCATGCTATCCCTTCCCTTATTACGGTACCGGTACCTCCCTCCCTGGATCGCCACATCCGGACCCAGCTGCGCGTACCCAAAATTATTACCTACCCGCAGTCGTGCCGAACGAGAGAAGAGTTGGTACCTAGGTAGATCAGTCAGATTGCGATCTCAGGACTCGAGCTTATCGGATCTCGAATTCTCCACACGTACAGACGAGCAATGCCGAGAGAGAAGGAAAGGAAAAAGAAAACATGGACCAGAAGCAACCCCCCAAAAAAAGGAAAGAAAAACAAAACAAAACAAATAACGCCTCGTGGGGCAGATTTACTCTAGCTTAACCGCCGACGGACTGCGGGCGTCATCGGGTACCTACCTTAGCAGCGAACTAGTTGTCGAATGGCTTCTTCGTCTCTTCTTTTTTGCTGCCGTCCGTCCAATTCTCCGTCTGGGCACGTGTGGAAGGATTATACGGCGTACGGAGTAGTCGTAATACTCGTGATACCGGTATTCGTAATCACACTCGACCCCAAGTCACGTTTTCAGGTCGGGCTGGGGACTTTCTCTTCCTCTCTCCCTTCGGACATTATGTTTGTGAAACCCGGGGGCCAAGAACGTGGGGTAATATTGTACTTACCGTACTACAGTACGTATTAGTTGTAGAATTTCCCGTGTTGAAGATGTCAAAGGGTGGATGGAGTATGTCCTCCATCGGCATCAGTGTACCGGTAGGTTGGCTCTTCTGGGATCCTTCACTTTCTGACAATAACCAGAGACAAGTAGATTCACTAAGATTCACTATTATCCCTACTTTTCAGCCTGAGCAAGACCGAAACAGTAAAAGTACTTACTGATTTGGCGGACCCCAATCATCATGTCACGTGAGAATTGAAAGCCTGCCCCTCTGACCCCTCCATGGCGAGGCATCAACAATACCGGTATGTATCATCTCAAAACAGATGTATCATCTCAAAACAAGATACATACAAGATACATACATATATTGTGTATCCAATCCCCCACGGGCCTTCTTCAATTGATTTTTGCTGCATCATCATTATGGAGTACGATACCAAGACCTGTGAGCCTACGATCTTTCTGCGAGAGCATAACGTAACTGACGAGAAACTCCAGCGGTTTCCTCTACCTCGGACAAGACATCCTTTGCATACATCTCTGCGAGAGACCGCTGGCCGATCATTCTCGTAAGGGGAAAGTCTCCAGGAACAGAAAAGAGCTGACCGAGAAAGACTGGAGCAATCGACGATGTTTACAAGGCCGTATCGGACACAGCAGACGAGGCAAAGCGGGACGAGGGAAAGAGAATCGTGGAGGAGCTGGCAAAGCTCAAATACGAGCTGCAGCACGATCGGAAGTTAACGTATGAGTTGCGGGATATGCAAAGAACGGGCTGACAATTCCAGGCCTCTGCTGGATGATGGGGAGGCGGATGTTGCAGGGTACAATCAGGAGCTGGAGCAATTGGGAAACCCCTCCTGGTTCAATATTCCCTGGCTCTACGCAGAATGCTACCTCTACCGGTTAGTCTCCAAGGCTTTGCTTCTGCGGAAGTGCTAACGTCAACCAGACGGATCGCAACCTCCTTTGCACTTTCCAAGTACTGGAAGTCCTACGATGTCTTTGCTGTCCAAAAGATGTCCACCTTCCGCTCCTCGCGCCCAGCCGTTATCGAACTCGCGGGCCGGTACCACGAGCTGATAAATGAGATGAAGAGCAAAGACGAGAAGTCCGAGAAGGAAATTGCTGAGGTAGAGAAGATCCTCTTCATGGAGATGTGCGAAATCTGTTTGTGGGGAAATGCTACGGATCTGTCACTCCTGACATCTCTTACGTACGAGGATATCCAGAAACTCCAAGGATCGGAAGCACGGAAAAATTCAGAGAAGAACATCATCGTGAATGATCTGGAGGCTGCCTACGATACCCTGAAAAAAGCCAAGGTGGATGGGAAGAAGTACAGGCAGGTTGATATCGTGCTGGATAATGCTGGTTTCGAGCTGTATGTGGACCTCATCCTAGCTGGATTCCTCCTTTCTGCCAACCTTGCCACGAATGTCATACTGCACCCGAAATCAATTCCCTGGTTCGTTTCAGACGTCCTGCCAGGTGATTTCGCGGCTCTTCTTAATGCCTTGGCAGCACCTCAAGCATTTTACTCAACGCCTTCGGCCGACGAACAAGCTGCCGACAAGAAACCAACCCCACTCAACCAAAAAGAGATCGACGAACTGTCATTCTTGTTCTCGGAGTGGAGTAAGTTCCATGCTGAAGGACAACTGACGCTTCGCTCAAACCGGTTCTGGACTGAAGGAGGCAGCTTCTGGAGATTGCCAGGCACCGCTCCGAGACTTCACGCGGATCTAAAGGAAAGCGAGCTTGTTATTTTCAAGGGAGATCTAAATTACAGAAAGTTGACTGGAGATGCAAGCAAACCCTCCCGCCAAACTTACAGGAAACGTGACTGACACACACATCACAGGGCATGTGGGATCCCACCACACCATTCACAGAAGCCATCGGTCCTCTCGGCCCCGGATCCGGCGTCAATGTTCTTGCTTTGAGGACATGCAAGGCCGACGTCGTGGTCGGTCTCAAGCCAGGCCAAGACGAGGAGCTGAGAGCAATGGAGGGAGGGGGTGGCGAGAGCGGAAAGCGTGAGTGGGCTTGGAGTGGAAAATGGGCCGTGGTGTCCTTTTCCGCTGGCCGATGAATCCATATGAGATATGGTTAATGCATATAAACAGACAGGAGAGTCCACAGAGCATATAACACGCGATAACGGTGATTTATTCCATTCATCATATATCTACGCATCGTTAATGTCCATCCAGGAGGTGACGGTGATTGTTCGGAAGATCCATGTATGCACATAACCCAAGTTTCCTGCCAGTTTCTTGACTAAGTAGCTCAACGCCCGAAGCACCAATACCACACACCACTCTTCTCACCCCCCCCCCCCCCTCCATTGCTTCCTCATATACACACTCTGGAAACCGCTCGTCAAACACTACTCCGCCTCGCGGCCCTCCCCGTGTTAGCAGTTGTGTTCGCCTCCGTCAGCGCGTTAAGCGTTGAACTCGCCATCGATACCAAGGATCCCGCGCCGGCGTTTTCAGCAGCGACATTATTATTTCCTACAGTCGCAGCCACGCTACCAGTTCCCGTCGGCTCCAAAGACGCAGTAACTGATCCAGTAGCCGATGCACTGCCCCATCCATTATTTGATCCCGAAACAGCACCGCTCGCAGAGCTTGACCTCCCACCTCCATCCCCATCGTTCCGAGCCGGCGCAGGGCCGGTATTTGAGTTACTGCCCTACAAGTAGTTAGCTCAAACACTCCACCAGCTTCTTGGATACGGTACATTACTCGATCTCGATGTCGGACCCCCCGGCGCCCAGCCCGGCGGTAACGCACCAGTGTCCATCCCGTGCACTGGATTCCACCCCCTGTCCGCTCCCGGCGGCGGCGGAGGAGGCGGAGGAGGCGGGGGAGGCGGGGAAGGCGGTTCCTGAGACGCCGGCTGTTGGGGCGCATGCGGCGATGTGCCGGCCGGGAACGTGTAGTGCGTCACCACCTGCCACCTACCCCCTACGAGCTCCATCCTATCCTCACTCGTCGCGGCCGCGGACACGGGGAGTGGCGCTCCGTTTGAGCCTGGGCCGGGAGTCGGCTGTGGAGCTGCGGCGTACCGCGTCTGCTGTGGATGTTGGGCGGGGTAGTAGCTGACGGCTGGGACATAGGAGAAGTGGGGCAGGGTCTGTGGGGTGTAGATGACCTGCGGGTGGTAGAAGAGTTGCGAGACATATGCGTTCGAGAGGATCCCGCTGCTGAGGTTCGAGCAGGATGGGCAGAGTGTTGGGTGGTTGACAAGGGTCTTGGAGATGGTGTGCGGATAACACCTGTAGCAGAGCACCAGGGGCGCTCGGAGCGAGTGGCGGCAGATGTAGCTGACTTTGGTCTGATAGCACATCTTGCTTGCTAGCTGAGGCTTCGTTTTGTTTGGTAGGGGGTTATCGTTCCAGGTGCTGGTAGTGCTGGTCAGGCCTGGCTGTTTCTTGGGGCTGAGAGGGCCAAGAGAGGAAAAGATTCTAAGAGTTTGATGGGTCATCGGAAGTGAGAAGGGGGGAGAGGAGGGTTAATAAACTTTTTCGAGGGCGATTGAAGTGGAAGAAGCGTGTGCTTGACCGTGGTGCTTGACTGGGTGGTGCTTGATTGTGGTGCTGGAAGAGGAGAGTCGTGAATCACCCACCCCCTTCCTCACCCAAAATTACTCGGAATCGCCGCAAAGCCCCCTCTCTTCCCCCCATTGCCCTACCTACTTACTTATTTAGCGACCGAATGTCGTCCACATACATCATCATCATTCACACACACACACACACCCACATCTCGATTTCCTGACCCCGTTCAAGCTGCAAACACTGTATGTGTTGCGTGAGTTGCGTGAGTTGCGTGACTGACATGACACTCGTAAATCAATCTTGAATCATCATCATCATCATCCCACCTGATCGATTTTTTTTCATTCTTTTCCCTTTCCTCCTCCTCCTCTTCTTCTTCCTCTTCCTCTTCCTAACTCCAAACCCTGCTTTACAAATTTACATACAAGCTCCCCCCCCCGTGTGTGCTTCTCTAGTCGTCCAAGAGGTTAAGTTAAGCGAGAATAGAAAATAACAAACAGGAGCCGAGACAGGTCGAAGGGAAAAAGGGGCGACTGAAGCGAGAGCCAGGTGTCTTAAAAAATTGGATATATTTTTTTAACAAAGAATGCTTGCCCGAGCCCCCTACCACGGCCGGCACGAAAAGTCACAAAGTTACCTTCGGTTCCGGATATGGTAAGGGCGTGGGAAAATTGACGCGTCTCTGTACCTCGTTTGACGTGACACTTTCTATTTTCGGCTTCTTTTGCAAGCTGACTGACTGACTGACTGACTGTGTCGGGTTCATCATTTTGAGCTTGAATTTGACGTCTTGACTCCAAGGCCTCCATCACACAGCCAGATTCCCTACGCCTACGGCCATACGGGCGTGCACGAGTCGAAATACATCCGTCTATCAGCTAAGCTTCGGGCATCAGGTCAAGACGTAAGTTCAACTACGGAACACTGAGCGCACTCCTCGTCCCAGCTTAAGCAAACGATTTCTCGTCCAGAACAGAAAAAGAGATGACTCCTTCAACAAATATCGAATCATCACACACATGTACGGTAGGAAGAAGGGTGACGAGCGGCGATGTGCACCCAGCAGATAACGACGCATGCGCCCTGCGGGCATCACACGAGACCCAAGCCGAGGTATTGCAGATACAGGTTCAACATCGGGCATCTCATCTCCTGCATCATGGTGCGTTCGGAAGCGCAATGCTCGAAGAGAAAGTGCCCATTTCAGACGGGGGAGGGAGAAGGGACGAAAGGGGTGGCTGAGGCACAGGGAGCCGCCGGGCTGAGGAGGACGAGCAGTGTTTTGAGTGAGCTCAGCTTGGTCGAGGTGGAGATGCAAGGGGAGAGCGAGTGGAGGAAGAAGCTGAGAGGGAGGGTGAAGAAGGAGAAGAAGGAGAGAGAAAAAGAGAGGGACGATGAAGAAGGAGAGAGGAAAGGAGAGGGAGAAGACGAGGGAGCTTGGCTGGGCCTGGAAGCGAAGAAGGGACGGGCAGTGGTGGGTTTGGAGGCGGCGGGACGAAGTGCGGGAAAAGGCGAAACCAAAGGGGACGGGGTCGTGAGGTTGGATTTGCAGGTGGGAGAAGAGGCAAGAGAGAAGACGGAGTGACGGGAGATGGGAGGTGATAGAAGAGAGACTGCGGATCAGGTAGAGGAGGAGGGTCGTATTCTCAAGTCATCTGCTGCTCAGTAAGCCGTTGCTGCGTTAGCATCTTACAGCATGATACATTCATTGCCCTCCAACATCTTCCGTGCTTCATCATAGTTTCCGGGGAATATACACCTACTCTTCGCCCCCAAACGGATAATTGAACTTCAACAGCCCGTTCAAACCTCCTACCCAGCCATCGTCATCTTCGTTACCGCTCTTGGCACCTCGCATCACACAGGGGACGCCGCCAACCCATTCCTTTCCTTTCACGATATCTTCGCCGTTGACTCTAATTTCCATGCCCACGCCTACGCCAATACTCCGTCTTCTGCCGTCAATGCTGACTTCCAGCTCCCTACCCCGATTCTTCTCACTGAGCCGCAGCGTGATCGGGGTATTAGCGGGAAGAACCAACGGTCTGAATGACAGACTCCGCGGACAAATTGGCGTCAACATGAGACTGCTAACTAGCGGGTGGATGATGCTCCCCCCAGAACTCAAGCTATACGCCGTGCTCCCTGTAGGGGTAGAAATGATCATCCCATCCGCCACAGCTTCTGTCAGGAACCGTCCCCCGACAAAGACTTCGATGATGGCCAGATGCGCTTCTTTTCCTCGGTGGATGATGACTTCGTTCATGGCGTGTACATCTCCCACTGCACTTACTGCGCTATCTTCTTCGAGCACCCTGTCTCCATTTGCGTCGAAGACACCAACCTTCAAACGGTTCCGCAGGAGTACTTTAGAGCTGCGTGATGGGCCCATGGATTTCCCTCTCACACTCGACCAGCCGGTCACGCCATCCCCGGCGAAAGGGGTGACACCTTCGAGATGCGGGTGTTTCTGGTCTTGCAAGAGGGGGGATCCGGTACCTGCGCCTGACATGTAGACTTCCCTGAACGCCCTCTTGTACTCAGAGAATTTCCACTCGCCCAGGAACCCCAACGTGCCCATACTAAACGACAAGATAGGGGGAACATGGAGTTCTGTACTGAAGAGCGAGGAAGCGTGTAAGATTGTGCCGTCTCCACCAAGGGTTGTTGTCATGTCCACCTTTTGGACAAGATCTCCCGGAGTGCTGGTCGTGAAGACTGGGAACGGGAGTTTTTCGTGCAGCTGTGCCGCGACTGCTGGCTCGAGGATGAAAGAGACATGGTCGTAGTTGGAGTTGATGTGTTTTGCGTATTCGAGGAGAGAGGCTGTTGCTAAGGGAGCTTCCTTCTTCTTGATGACAAGGACGTTTCGAGGGGGCGACGGCCATATTAGGGAGAGGAGGTCGCTGTTGGGAGTTGCTGTTCATCGTCAGGGAAGCTTGGAGTTGAACAGGAAACGTATGTTATTGATTTACCTTGATATCTGGGGATAATTCTATCTGGGAGACTATCGGCATCGAGGATCTCTCTTTGTGCTGGCGTTCTGCTGAAATACCTCTTCCATACATTTTTACACCGCGGTAGCCTCCTCGGGATCATCTTTCGTCGCGTGATGTATTGGTTTTGGTGTTGGTGAGGACAGAAAGAGGAGGAAAATGAGGGTCGTGGTTTGGGGGTTCTTGGCGCATTGTTACAACAACAATGGTCCCAAAGACTTCCTTTATTTGAGACAATAAAGCTGTCCGAGTTTATTGTTGATTCGTGTTCCGTAAATCATGATGTCGAATCACGCCCTTTCTCGGTCGCGTCGTCGCTCCACGCGATGGGACGTTCGGCCAGGCTCACGATAAGATAAGCTTTCGACGAGGATCAAATCGAGATGTAAAGTCCTACGAATGAATGGAAGTCCGTAAGCAAACAAGTCAAATTTCTGAATCTTTACCACGACGACCATACGAATTTCATACCATTTCGAGATGAATATTTCAGATTGAAAGCCCCGTATGCATATTCCCGGCGCATTGCGTCGAGTCATTCGATGAAGCTAACATAGCCAGTGGCACGGAACTGTCGGGACCGCAGACGACACTCGACCTGGACTGGCTGGACTAGACTGGACTTGATATCTCAAGGAGACACGCATCAAAATACGAGCGGACGACTGTATCTGCGAAGAGACGGGACTGCTGGCAACCATGGCGGCGGAGTCGAGGCAGCGGAATACGGCGACGAGGTCGGCGGCGATGACCACAACCACAACCACAACCGAGAAGGCGAAGGTCGAGTTGGGACACCCAGGAGGGGAGATCAAGCACCACGGGTTGGTGCAGATTCTACGGCTCTTGGTCGCAGTGTTCTACTTCTTCTCGTCGTGCTGCACGTAAGCCGGCCGACTTCTCTGTTGTGTCGGAATAGGAGCTGACAAGCGCAGCATTGTTGCGACGCAACTCCTCGGCGCGCCGCTCTACTGGATCAATAGGGACTTTTACTATGCCTACATGGCTTTGACGAAACAGTCCTTCGGCATCTTCGTGACGACCTTGACGAGCTGGTGGGCGCCGACTGTGGTGCGGATCAGCGGGGATGCGTCGGTGGCAGGGCAGTTGAAAAGGACTGCGGATGGGAGAGTGGAATGCCATTTCCCGGAGCGGATAGTCATGATAGCTAACCATCAGGTATGCCGAATATAGCCTGGGAGATACAGGCCGCTGCACTACTAACTGACATCTGCAGATCTACTCGGACTGGCTCTACCTGTGGTGGATTGCCTACACGAACAGGCCGCGCTTGCACGGCCACATCTACATCATATTGAAGGAGTCCCTGAAGCATGTCCCAATCATTGGCTGGGGCATGCGCTTCTACGGCTTCGTGTTTATGTCACGGAAGATGTCGACCGACCAGCCTCGGTTGGCATACCGATTACAAAAATTGAAGGGGAGACATGCTGGACCATTATCCGGGACTTCCGGACTCGACCCTATGTGGCTGCTTCTTTTCCCGGAAGGCACGAACGCAAGTGATAACGGGAGAGCGAAGAGTGCTGCCTGGGCGAAGAAGCAGGGAATCAAGGATATGGAGCATGTCCTTCTTCCTCGAAGCACTGGCTCCTTTTTCTGCTTGAATGAGCTGAAGGGCACAGTTGACTATGTTTACGACTGTACCCTGGCCTATGAGGGCGTTCCGTAAGTTTTGTCCATATCCATCCATTCCTGTAACCTCCGCTGATAGACACAGACGAGGGGAATTCGGCCAAGACCTCTTCACACTCCGCTCCATGTACCTTCAAGGACGACCGCCGCCATCCGTAAATATGTACTGGCGCCGCTTCGCCATTGAAGATATGCCCCTCGACGACCCCGACAGATTCGAGCTCTGGATGCGAGAGCGCTGGTACGAGAAAGACAGCTTCATCGAGCAATACTTAAGCAGCGGCCGCTTTCCCGGCGATCCGTCCGCAATACAAGGGGTGTCATCTGGCACCGATCAAGGCAACTACATCGAGACAGAAGTCAAGCTCGCGCACTGGTGGGAAATCGGCAATATCTTCATCGTTCTCGCGATGATGGGATTAGTAGCCAACGTTCTCGCCAAGATATGGAATCTGGTGCTATACGGAAAGCAGTTTTGAAATAGAAGTGTCTAGATGGCAGGGCGTAGACGAGAGGGGACCTTGGATTGTTACTTGAGCGCGCAGCACTTTTCTCCTTTTCTCCTTTTCTCCTTTTCTCCTTTGGATCTCTCGGCGTGACGGAATGGATGGAGATGAGATGATATACCCGTGCGGTGGGGACATGACTTTGATGACTCCGTACGACAGTTGGTGCTTTGCCTCCCCCCCACTCGTTTCATGGGTAGAGCACGCAGCTTGCAAGACAGAGATGAGAGAGGAAGATGAAGATTCAAGAATCTCCATGGTCTTTGCCTCCTTGAGCAGCGGCAGATCTAAGGATGGGCCATAATAAACAGACACCTCCGGTTTCGGTTTGACTGATGTGGAATCCAATTCTAATGGTACCTACCTATAGTACTACTTAGTGGGGGTGAAAACTCAGCCTGTGATCGTCGTGCTCAGACCCTTTGATGCTCAGACCCCTTGAGGAGCGGAGGACTCTTGTTTACGGAGGGGATTAATGTGTAGGATGTGTTGGTTTCGTGTCGTCTCGACTCTCGACTCTCGTCTCTCGCAGCTCTCCAAGTCGGTGCGGCACTGCAGTCTGCGATCAAGATTGAATCATCTGTCGGTCCGCTTGCAGATGTTTCCGTAAGGAGGACGTCGAAAAAAGCCATCTCCCCGCGCTTCCAAAAGATAGTTGTGGATCTGCATTAGTCAGCTCTTGTTTCTGCCAAACTCTAGACACTCCGTAGGTGGCGTACGCGTACGCGTAGGTAGTATATGTAGGACGTACCGTATAGTACGTATCGGACGTATCGTACGTATCGTACGTATCGTACGTATAGGTAGTACTGTAGTGTCAAGTAGCGGGATGCACCCATATCGCTTTCCGATGGCTGCTTGCTCGCCTGGCTCACTGCCTGTGGACCATCAGCATCTTCCGCATATCGTCCTCATATCCTCTGCCTCTGGTCGCAGTTCAGCGTTGCGGCCACGATGCCACCGTCCTGCATCGCATAGATACCGGTATGTGCGCTATGCCATCTCCAACTCCCACCTCGGTACTGGTCCTGGCATGGTATTGTGAGTACCCTACCGTACCAGTACCTACGGTCCCTATCAGTATCTATCAGTATCGATGATGCCAATGCCTGTGCGCGCATGGAGTCGCGGCTTCCTGCGACGCCCGGACTTTTACCTGGCGCACTTGGACAGAGATAGGAAGGTAAGTGGATTGTAGTACCTACCGGTACCTACCTACAGGTACCGGTACTGCTGGTAGGTACTACTTTCCTACCTAGGCGCTCGTAGGTAAGTACTACTACGTACATCGGTGAAGAGGACTTACCGCTACCTACCGCTACCTATGTAAAGAGGGAAGCATCGTGGTTACACCATCCTCTCCACTCCTCTGCTCTTCTCTACTTTTACAACTCTCTCCCCCCTTTCCCACTCTACGCGCTGCCCCATCCCGTCGCTTCATTTATTCCCTTCACTTCAGGATACAGACAGGATACAGACAGCATACAGACAGCATACAGGAAAGACCCGTCACACCATATTCATCCTTCCAACGGCTGCTCGACCAAATCAAATCAAAGCAACGAGATAGTTCTGTTGATCTCTGCCTCGATTCATTCCCGCTGTGCTACCTACCGACCGCAGCTCAGTTCACTCGAGAAGTACAAGTACTTGGTGTTTGTTCTCTCGACCGACCGACCTCTTCTCGCAATTTCTCTCTCGCACTTCTACTCTTCCACCCTTCTCCCTTCACCGGCCTGGTCGCGAGTCGCCGGAGGGAAATGCCAGCCTCGCTCCGAACCATTGATGCAGATTCGCAACGATACGACGTCACGGACGACGACGGCCTGTTTCACGATCGACGGAGAGTGAGCTCGGGATCTGTGATACCTCTCACGCCTTCTCCGGCAGAGAGCGGCACCAACAACAGGGCGATGCGCCACGCGAGCCCCAGAGGAAGCCCGCTCAGTGCGACAACGAGGGAGGAGCGCAGGATTACCAGACACCTCGAGCGTGGAGCGCCCGGCGACGAGGCCTTCCTCGCCGACCTCCAGACACCCGAGCGGAAGCAGTTGGCGCAGAAGAGGAGCCAGTACTTTGGGGAGGTCTTTGCATGCCGATCAAACTCGGCGGCCAGAGAGAGAGTCACAAAGGAGTCCATGATCGTTGCAGATGTCAGGACCAATGTCATAGTAGCTATTTCCCCAACCCCACCAACCCCACGCCCACGAGCAAGCATGCGGGTACTGATGTGCATGGTGGGCAGGTCCACGACGAGTACTCCTTCATCACGGACCTCTCCTACTACCTCTCGAACCGATACCAGCGCCCCGAGAATTCCATCGTCGTCTCCCTGATCCACTCCCACTGCATGCTCTTTGGGGGAAACTTCGATCCCGCCTACAACCTGACCATCACCGCCCTGCCTTGCCAACTACAGCCCGTGACGAACAAGCGTAATGCCGCCCTCCTCGCCGCCCACATGGAAGAATCTCTCGGAGTGGGGCCGCGGCGAGGCGTCATCAAGTTCGTCGCCGTCGCCGAAGAGAACCTCGCGAACGACGGCAAAACCGTGGCAGGCGAGATCGAGGAACTGGAGAAGGAGACGACGGATAGCTCTGCCAGTGTGCAAAGGAGTCTGAGCAGGGGGACAAGCAAGAGTCGCAAGAGGCACAGCATGAGGAGTCTGCAGGGGATGAGGATGGGGCCGTTGCCGACCCACGAAGAGTCCATACTGAGTACCTCTACGTACAGCAGCAACGAGACGCCACCACTGCCCTCCATTCCGGCGGTGACGAGGGAGTCGGATATCAAGGCGGAGAAGGTGCGGAAGATGAGTCGACGGAAGAGTTTTATTGCTACGATGTTCGGGAAGGCGTGATTCTGGATGGGGCCGGGTACGGGAACAAAATGGATGGGGGGCAATCTGGGGGCTCGCGAGACCTGGGGGGAAGGTATGGCATGCATGTACGGATAGATGATGGGCACCCCTGATGCGGGGACATGGGGTCTGATGGGATTCGGTGATGGGTTGGACAGTGTTCTTCTGGGTGTATTGGGTTAACGGGTCTTTCTGACGCTCACC
Source organism: Drepanopeziza brunnea f. sp. 'multigermtubi' (assembly GCF_022702325.1). Lineage (NCBI taxonomy): Eukaryota > Fungi > Ascomycota > Leotiomycetes > Helotiales > Drepanopezizaceae > Drepanopeziza > Drepanopeziza brunnea. The sequence continues at coordinate 2,225,989 of NW_027094075.1, forward strand.
AGCGAGGAGTTTGGAGCGAGTATGCCTACTCACTCATGCATATCGAGTGGGTTTGAACATGGCCCGTAGCATGTTCCACACGGCAGTGCCAGTAGTCAATGATATCGGTAGATTCCGAATACTTTTTTGACAAAATGCCCCAACCTGCTTGCTTCCATGACACGGTGCGTGTCTCTCGCTCTGGTGATATGTGTGTACGTATATATATATATATATATATACGAAGTAGGTCTCACGACGGTCAGCAGAGCACAGGAGAGCACCGCACCGCATGGGTGCCACAGAAGAGGGCACGAGCGAAAGTGCATCTGGAACATGGGGGCCTGCCGGTTTGTCGAGGGTAGATATCTTGTGCCACGGAGATCGACTCTCATGTCGGACGGCGGTTACACTGTGTCTGGGTGACCTGTATCTGTATCTGTATCCTGTGTGTCGGTCACGGAGAAGCGTCCGGGGGAGGGAGGGGAGGGGGAGGAAGAAGAGATGGGAGAGGAGAGGGAACGAGAGAGAATCAAGAGGGATAAACTTGCACATAGTAGTAATTTTGTTGATTTATATGGAGGTGAGATTTAAGGTGAGCGTGCGTGAGATATTTGTATTTATATATACATACATACATACATACATACATACATACATACACATATATATGTATATCAATAAAGTAGGTAAGTAAACAAAGAGTCGTTGAATTTCGTACCAGGTACCCAGGCGGTCCCCGTCTCCGCCCCGCTCGCCAAGCTCCTTTTACTTTTGGCGGAGCAAGCGCGGTGGAAGGAGTGGGTGGAAGTGAAGGAGAACACCAAAACATCCAAAATCCAACTTCTAAGATCATATCAAATCATCACCATTCGACTCTCGCCAGAGATCACCACCACCACCACCACCACCATCACGTATCAAAGGAATTGCAGAAAAGATTGGGCGGGTTGCGACGTGGAATTAGGGGAAAAGCAAAACCCCCCTTCGGCCTTCATGAGACAAGGCTGCGTGCGATAGCAGGTATGTAAGTAATGTGATCTGTCACCTTGTGTATAGATGGATGGGGAATCAGTTGAGTACCATTCGTTGATGTTGACGAGATGAGTGAATAGGCAATATAAAAGAGCAGCAGAGCTCATCTCATCCCATCTCACCCCATCTTATCTCTTGCCCTGGGTATTTATCCATCTATCTGTCTATTCCTCTATCTGTTGACAAGAAACAGCAGGAGAGAGATCGAGCGAGCGACCGAGCGACCGAGCGACCGATTGACTGACTGAATCACCGGCGGACCGGAATAGCTTCACCTCTCCTCACCTCCCGCCCTCCAGAGCCCGATCCCATCCCATCCCATCTCATCTCGGCCCGATCGGATCCGAAGCTCACTCACTACCCGAGACATCGGCATCGTCGCCGTCACCGTGACCATCGTCACCTCCTTGCGTCGTCGCACAGATGGAGGTATGTACGTGATCTTGCTTCCGCGGTCATGCTGCGTTGTCATTCCGTCTTTCTGCTCCATCTCCAATCTTTTTCCCTTCTCTTGTTTTCTTCTTCTTCTTCATCATCTTCATCGTCATGATCTTTTCCTCTCCACCCTCTTCTATCTTTCTCTGCCGTGCACTGGTTTGGAGGACCAACCAACCGACCGACTACCTGGCTGGCTACTATAGCTGAAAAGCGAGAGCAGGTACACGGCATCCCTTAGCCCTCCTTCTCTTGGTTGAGTTCGGTAGTACTGAATAGGATCAAGAGCGAAAAGAGCCAACCATTGCTTTCTGACTCAGATCAGATCAGGTCAGCTATGATAACTTTGCATTTCATGCTTGTTCGCTGTCTGCCTCAGCCTATCCTGTTTGGTGGTAAAATCACCAGTCAGTAAGTCAATGTACATACCTCGTCTGATATGAGAAAAGCTTGGCTAGGGGTTCTGCATGTTCCCGTTGCTGTCCCTGTACCGAGATCCTGCTTCGTTGCCTCTGCTGCCGAGTCCCGTGGACCCCTTTTGATATCTGGTAGCTGCTCTCTCTCTCTCTCTCTCTCTCTCTCTCTCTCTCTAAATTCTGCGCAAACAAGACAAAGGGAGTAATCCGAATCTCCGCTGCGATTATCACAAGCGATGTGGCCAAATCTCGCGTCTTTCGCGTCTCGCTTCAGTTCAGACGAGTTCGGCTTTGGTTCTCTTTGCCACGCAACAGCATCAACACCAACACCAACATTGTTGCTATCCACCCACTTCGCGGCTGTCAATATGCAGGCTTTCGTCTGATTCATCTTCATTTCAATAGTCTTTTTTATTTTCACTGTTTGTTATCCATCATGCCTGCGCTCACACCTGCAATTCTTCACAACGGACGGCGCAGGACCAAGCTGGATGGCAAATACAACGGTCCTGCGCGTCAAGGTCCCGTCAGGCATATCAGTCCAGCCCAGCTAAATCTTGAACGTATCTACGAGCAGAATCGATCTACCGCGCAAAAGAACAATGCGGCTTCAGCGCCAGCCCCCGCGCCCGGTCCTGCTGCGAAGGGAAAACCGAGGCTGCTATTGATGGGCCAGAGAAGGTTGGTACTCGATCTCATCGTTTGCTGAGATTGGTGAGCGCGGTGATCGCTGACCATGGGCAGGAGTGGCAAATCTTCCATCTCAAGCGTGGTCTTCCACAAGATGCCACCCAACGAAACCCTATTTCTCGAGTCGACGGCTCGTATCCAGAAAGACTCCATGCAGTACGTTCCCCCCTCTCTTCTCGCTCAGTTCGCAACTGAAACACGTGCCCCAGCTCCTTCATGGACTTCCAGGTTTGGGACTTCCCCGGCCAGGTCGACTTCCTCGACGACTCGTTCGATGTCGATGCTATCTTCGGCGAGATCGGTGCCCTGATCTGGGTCATCGACGCGCAAGACGACTACCTCGAAGCCATCACGCGCCTGAACGCCACCATCCTCAGCCTGCAACCGCATTACCCAAACGTCAACATCGAAGTCTTCATTCACAAAGTTGATGGCCTCTCCGAAGACTACAAACTGGATATCCAACGAGACATCACCATGAGAATCCAGGACGAGTTGTCTGATCGCGGGGTGGAAAACGCGCCGATCAACTTCCACCTCACGAGTATCTACAACCACTCCATCTTCGAAGCCTTCTCGAAGGTCATCCAAAAACTCATCCCGCACTTGCCCACCCTGGAAGCGCTCCTCAACAACCTCTGCCGCGCCTCCGGCTTCGAGAAGGCCTACCTCTTCGACGTCCTGAGCAAGATCTACATCGCCACCGACTCCTCCCCCATGGACATGCCCTCCTACGAGATCTGCTCTGACTACATCGATGTTATCGTCGACATTTCTGAGATTTACGGGTGGGACCGGCCGGCGCCCTACATCTCCGCACTCGAGGGCGAGCCATGGAATAAGAAGCTGGAGGACCAGGTCGCGTGCAAGGAAGCCGAGAGCACGATCGTGCTGACGGATGGGAAGAGGCCGGTGCTGCTGAGGGAAGTGAACAAGTACCTGGCGCTGGTAGCCGTCATGAAGGAGGGGACCTGGGGACGGATGCCGGTTGTGGTAGAGAACGTGAGCACGACGGTGGAGGGGCTGCTGAGGGCCTTTGAAATTACGCGGCAGAGGAAGTAACGGGTGAAGCCGCAGCTGGGGTTGAGATTGAGTGGTGGTTTGTGCTGTATGATTCTGAGGGATAGTGGGAGGGACTCAACGCCTCCTTTAGTGGTAGATAGATAATACGCCTCCAGGCATCGAGGATAGATATGCCGAGCGCGATGGGATTCGAAGATCAATAGAAACCGATAGACAGGGACAACACAACCCGATAGACAGGGAGAAAACTAAGCGTGGAAACGAGATAGAGAAAGAATATCTGAAACCAGAGCCTCGGCTTACATCAATCCTATTAAACTGTATTTCTTTGATATCCTCATTGAGGTCGTCACAATAAAGGCACGTTTGATAAACAACTCCTGCTTACCGAATCGCCGTAAATGGTAGATACCGTCTTTATGTGATAGTGGCACCCGAGACGGTGGTATTGTCTCTAGGCACCTGCACATCTTTCAGCCCTGAATGCACGACTTTGGGCTCTGGTTGGCAGCCATCTTTAACCATCTGGTAGTCGGACATTCTTCACGCAAGTTCAATTCTCTCTCCCGCATTTACGACGTGTCATGCTCAATAATATAGTTACGCCACCAATATTACCATGTACAAGGCTGCGTCAATACGAGTGAGGGAACCCTCCGATATGGCACCCTTCTCCTACGAGATGTTTGTTTCTTGTTTTTGTTCCGTTCTATTTCTATGTCTGGGGATGACTGCCTTGTATGGCGTCGTCACGCCACCCGAACAGATCTTTTTTCTTGCATGCACTTCCTAATATCGCATTGCATGATATGTTCCGACGCTTGAGATGTATTCAGCCCGGATCACTATACTACGGAGACCTTTGGTCCGAAGAGTATATATGTACTCAGTATCTTCTGGTTAGAAGAACGAGCTTTATAGCGTCTACGTTGCGTGTTCAACATCATGTTCGACCATACCCTTACTACATCGTTGTTGAGCATGCTGCTCTTCCTTTTGCTGCCAGTGCTGTCGAGTTGCGCCGTGCCAGCTCCACCAGGAATAACCCCTCCGCCAGTTGTCAGAAGAGCGACTCCGGATGCCTGTTGGAACTCATGGAGCTCCTATCGGTCGAACTCGTACGCTACCCAGATGATATCTCAGTATCCAGGGACAACAGAAGTTCTTTCCACATACATCGAAACATATTTCAACCAAGAGACTGTCAACTATGACAACATGCAATATACAACACTCTGTGATGGACGCCCAAGAGAGGTCTCTCGGGCACCAACAACCACTTTAGCAACGAGCTATTCCACGTACTTCAACTATACCACATGGATCCCCGAGCGGTACCACACTACCAACATCGTCCCGACATGCACCTACTCCAGAGATAGCAATAAATGTAGCCAGCTCTGGTCATCATGGAGCTCCAGTACCTCCGCAGCAGTTACCGCAAGCGACTACCCCACAACCTGGGACGACATCGTCCAATTCCGCGTCCCACCTTGCGTCCAACCCGAATGGGACTGCCCTGTGAAGCCTGATCGTGCCGAATGCACCGTCGGCGCCGATTACACCGGCACCATGTACTACTGGCCCGTGACAACCGTCTCCGGCGACTTCTGCGCTCAGAACGGCACCACCCTCACGCCGAAGCCAACGATGCCAGGCCATCCGAACACAGTTGTCTTCCACGGCGAAACCTTCACTTCGCCTAGTGTGTACCTCGTCTATCCTTCCGTGACGGCCTACTACCGCTCAGCGGGCCAGGGACTCACCGTCCGCACTGCGCCGTGTGGTCCGACCTTGACGGACGTAACACTCACCATGGCGCCCCAGTCCGTCTCCAGCGTGCAGTACCAAGCCCCTGCCGAGCCGAGGTCAATCTCATGGGACGACTTCAATATCGTCCCCCGCGAAGCGTGGGCCTTTTCCTGTCCGTGGCCCCGAGCCTGCACCGGCTTCGTCCTTTCGCCGTTCAAGAACTATAACCCGTTCATCCAGGTTCCGCACGAGTTGGTCAAGGAGGGTGGCAGGGCGTGGAAGAACTGTACGGGTTGGAGTTACGTGAGACCCAAGTTGGTGCCGTTGGGCCCGAAGATGACGACGGAGGCCGGTTGGCATCATGGTGTTCTGGGGACGGTGCCGCCGAACGTGGCGAAACCAACACAGGTGGGTGCTACGGTGCCGATGAATACGAATTCATTTCCTTGATAGTTGGCTAGGGGAGAGTGAGTATAAGAATGAGAAGGATGACGACGAATGAAACCGTGATTGATCGTAACCTCGCAGCCCTTGCGCGTGCAAGTAGCATTTTCCATCCATCTTGTCTTAATAACTAGGTTTTGAAAGTAGGATATTAAGAAGTAGTAAAAGGTTGCTAGGTAAGCTAATTGATTTTCTAGAAAGCTATCTGCAATATAAGTAGTCAGAGCACTTTAGTAGCTTGGTAGCCTAACAGTACATCCACCTCGGGAAGGGCGAACGCAGGTTCGCCCTTCCCGAGATGATTTTATTTTGCGCGTAAAAAATCAAAAAAAAAATCGCTTTGTATCGGGGCGACGCTTTTAATACTATTTAAAGTCACGCCGAGGCGCTAGCATTATCACGTGACCTTTTTTTTCTTAATTAAATTTTTTTTTTCGAAAAAATATTTTCGATTTTAAAAATTATTTAGCGCTTTTATATTATCACGTGATATTTTTTAAATAACGAAAACTTTTTAAGATTCTTTTCTTATTCAATAAAGCAATAATAATTATAAAAAGAATATTTAAAGCTTATTATTTTCTACTCAGCTAATAGATAATATATTTAACGTTAAGTTTTTTGTTATCGCTTTTCTCGAAATACGGGATTTTAAAAGCTATTACTAATTAAATCACGTAGGAACTTGTTTAATAAGTAGCTAATACTTAGTTTTATACGTTACGTGAAAAAATTTTTTTTTATAAAAGCGTTTTAATTAAATAAAAATAATACGATATTTTGCGTGCTTTTTTAGTGTCGCCCTTCCCGAGATAAGCGATTTTGAAAGCTATTATTTATTAAATCACGTAAGAACTTCTTTAATAAGTAGCTAGTACTTAGTTCTATACGTTACGTGAGAAAGAATATTTATTTTATAAAAGCGATTTAATAAAATTAAAATAATACGATATTTTGCGTGCTTTTTTCGTGTCGCCCTTCCCGAGATACGCGATTTTGAAAGCTATTATTCATTAAATCACGTGGGACTTGTTTTATAAGCAGTTTATACTAAGTCCTATACGTCACGTGAGAAAGAATATTTATTTTATAAAAGCGTTTTAATGAAATTAAAATAATACGATATTTTGCGTGCTTTTTTAGTGTCGCCCTTCCCGAGATAAGCGATTTTAAAAGCTATTATTTATTAAATCACGTAAGAACTTCTTTAATAAGTAGCTAGTATTTAGTTCTATACGTTACGTGAGAAAGAATATTTATTTTATAAAAGCGTTTTAATAAAATTAAAATAATACGATATTTTGCGTGCTTTTTTCGTGTCGCCCTTCCCGAGATACGCGATTTTGAAAGCTATTATTCATTAAATCACGTGGGACTTGTTTTATAAGCAGTTTATACTAAGTCCTATACGTCACGTGAGAAAGAATATTTATTTTATAAAAGCGTTTTAATGAAATGAAATTAATACGATATTTTACGTGCTTTTTTCGTATCGCCCTTCCCGAGATACGCGATTTTAAAAGCTATTATTTATCATATCACGTGAGACTTGTTTAATAAGTACTTACTACTTAGTTCTATACGTCACGTAAGAAAAAGTATTTATTTTATAAAAGCGTTTTAATTAAATAAAAATAATACGATATTTTGCGTGCTTTTTTAATGTCGCCTTTCTCGAGATAAGTAATTTTAAAAGCTATTATTTATCTAATCGCGTAGGACTTGTATGATAAGTAGCTAATATATATTTTTATACGTCACGTGAAAAAAAGTCTTTATTTTATAAGAGCGTTTTAATTAAATAAAAATAATACGATATTTTGCGTGCTTTTTTCGTGTCGCTCTTTTCGAAATACGCGATTTTAAAAGCTATTATTAATCAAATCACGTGAGACCTTCTTTTAAAAAGAGCTAGTACTTGGTTTTATACGTCACGTGAAAAAAAAAATTTTTTTTATAAAAGAAATTAAATAGAAAAAAGGTTACGATATCTTTCATATCTTCATAATAGCGAGTCCTTCGAAATAATAAATAAAATAAGGAATTATTAATAGAATCAAATACGGTTTTCTAAATCTGCTTTTAAATTTAATAATAATATTATGTTAAACTTTTAAAGTAATAGATTTTTTATTAAATAATTAAAAAAGCTTTCGTATATATATAGAAATATATATTACATTATTATACGATTCTTTTAATAGAATTCCTTAAAATGTAAAAAAATCGTAATCCTTTTCCATTGTTTATAATATAAATTGAAAACCTTATAATTTTAAATATATTTTTTATACGGTAAAATTTTGATGTTCTTCGAAATATTAAGCTTTTTATTAACTTAGCTAATTCGAAGTAAGCATATTATGCTTAAATGCTAAGCTTATTTAAACTTATCTTTTACTTTAAAGTTAAGAATATATTTTGAAAGTTAAAGTTTAATTATAATACATATAATAACTTGCATTAACTTAACCCTTTAATAGAACGATAATAATAATATATTTATAAAGCATTCACTATATTACTAAACATATTATAACTATATTTACTTATTTATATTTAAACGATAAACTAATAATTATATTCAAAAATATTATAATTCATATATACTATTAACTTATTCTTATAACTTTAGATTTATATTCGTATTATATAATATTATTCTTATTTTTAATCTAAGCTATATATATTCTACTAAATCTCTTCGCAATATATATAAAAAGATCAAATCTTATTTGCTAATTATACTTTTAATAATGCTATATATATAATTCTATTTCAAAATAACTTTCTTTTAAAATATCTTAAGATATTTATATAATATTTAAAAATATATTATCTTTTTTCTAAATCTATTTCTATTTAATCAAATCTTAAACTATTTTGATATACTTTATCGATCCTTTAATCTTAAATCCTTGAATCTATTCTTACTACTTTTAGCTATTATTATAATACTTTCTGAAATATTATTAAAGTAACTTTTATTTATTGATACAAGTAAAATCTATATAATCTATTAAAATCTTTAACTCATTCTTTATCATACAACTTTCTTTTACTACAATTCATTGCAATGCCTCCACGCGCAGAGCTACGTGACGAGCCACTTAGAAGAACTCGAGGTCGCCTTTTTGGATCTATTTCTCTTCGATCTGCTTTACGCAAATCTCTTTAACTTTTTACGTAAGTCTCAATCCTCTTTATTTTCAATTAAATTATATACGTATATACTTATATTTATATCTTTATATTAGATATCAAAAAATGAAAGATGATATTAAAGACTTAACGATCCGCCTTGAAAAATCAGAGAATAAGCATGACGCATTAATAAGTAAGATATCTTTATATTAATTTTTAAATATATATATATATATATATATATATATATATTTTGCTAACTATTAATAGAAGCAACTAAAGGATGGCTTGAAGAAAAAATCGCTTTAAGCGAATCGCTTAAAGCGTCGGAAACTACGCGCGAAGCTAACCTTAAATCTCATTCAAAAGCAATTGAGAAATTACAATAATAGTAAGTTATTCCTTTTTATTATATAAACTTTAATATAATATTTAATTTTATACTAATATTAAATAGACTTACTCGTGCGCAAGAAAACAGAGATCGCTTTAAAGAACAAGCGCGTTCTAAAGAACAAGCTCTAATCGAAGCTAATCGATCTTTAGCTAGCGTTACTCAAGCTTTGAATGAAGCTAAAGATAAGTAAGTATATAAAAGTCTTATATATTGATTATTATTAATAATTGAATAGAATTCAAAGCTACGAAAACTTCACTTGGTCTGACTACGCTTTATCTCCAGCTGAAAGGCCTATCGATGAACCCGCTAGCGCTAAGAGTTTAGCTTACCTTAATACAGCTACTGATATTGAAAGTTTAATTAGTATTTCAAATACTAGAACTACTCTTATTCTTAACAATTCACTCGCGTTAACTAATAACGATAATAGAACTAGCGTTATAGAAGCAGCTAACGCTTTTGAATTTGATGATTTCAATTTAGAAGATATTAAAGCATTTGATTTACAATTAGCTAATCAGCTATACGAAGATATGGAAAATTGAATTGTTTTAACGTATATTTTTAAGTAAATTATTATATAGATTTGATTTTTTTGTATCTATCATATAAACTTGATTTTTTTTGTATTTATCATATAGACTTGATTTTTTTGTATTTATTATATAGACTTGATTTTTTTTGTATTTATTATATAATTTTGCGTTTTTAAGTACTTAAGATATTGCTTTGATTATTTAAGACTTTGAAATAAACATATATATTATATTATTATTTGAAATATTTTTAAATAAATAATTAAGAAAGCACTTATAAACTTAGCCCTTTGATTTTCATAAGTTAAATATTATTAACTTATTATATTATTAAAGAGTTCTTAGATTTTTAAATATTTAAAGAGATTATAATAAAGCCTAAAATTTAACTTAACTTATATAAGCTATTATAATTATATATTAAATTCTCTTTTTAAAACTTGCTCGCACGAAAAGTCATAATAATAAAATAATTACTTAATTGAAAATCGATAAAAAAAATCAATATATAAGATATATTTTTCTTATTATTAAAACATCGATTAATTCTTTCTATATAAATATTAATAACCTAAAATCCAGTTTTAATATTTATTACGACTAGAAAATACTATCTAAGGCTTTAAATCCGATTTTTTAACTAAATTTATAAAGTGTTAATAGAATATTAAATCATATATTAAGCTCGTTTACTTTTTAATATATAAATAAAAGATTTATTTTCTTTAAAGATTTCGAATCATAAGCTCAATTTTAAAATTAATAATCACTTTATTTAATTTTTATTTCTTTTAAAATTAAGTAAAGATTTAAAGCAATTATAAAGATATAAATCCTTTTTATAATTTTTAGATATTTTTAAATAATTATAAAAGCTTTTTATTATAAAAGTAATCGCATTTCTAATAAGAAATAATCTTTATCTTGATATATAGTCTTTCAAACTTATAATATATACTTTTTCAATTATTAACTAAACATGTATTATCTATTGATATATTTTAATATATAAGTTTTAATACATTAATTTTAAAAACTTTCACTCTTTTAATTTTATAATTAAATAAGAATTTTTAAATTAATATCAGCTTGATTTTCAAAATCGATAAAGTCTCTTTTTGAATAGATCATATAGTTTTTTAATTTAAACTTATAAAATATTTCACAGTTAATCAACTTATATAATTTAATAATATTTAGAATCTAATAATAATATTCTTAAATACTTTTATTACTTATATATATATTATAGTATTTTATTAATATTACCTTGAAATATTAATATATTAAACGCAATTAATTTTAAAAATGAAATTTAATATTTTTGAATATGTTTTTTTTAAAAAAAAACTTATATATAATTTAAGTTCTTATATAAACGAAAGCTTGATACAAAAATATTTTATAAAAATCTAAGGACTCCTAATTTCTAAAGGATACCTTATATCCAAACCCTTAATTTTAATAGCCCAATTGCGAATAATTATAACTTTATAAGCTTCCCACAGCTTTTCTGGATCCTCTACTTCGCTTATTGTAAGAAGGCCTTCTTTAGTACCTATTCTAAATTGAACTTGCTTTTGCCCTCGCTTACAAGCAGATTTTATAAGAATCAAAATATTAATCCAAATAAGCAATCTCGCTTCTTGCGCTTTCCGATAAAGAAAAGACCTTTGATATTGTAATTCGGACTGCTAAGAAATATAAGCGATATTACCAACTTCTAAATCTAAAGTATAAGGTAATGCGCGTGCAATTAACTTATAACTAGCAAAGCTAATACAATCGCTTAGCTTAGTTGGAAAATCGAGCTCAAATAAATGATTATCGATAAAGATTTTCAATTTATTAAAAGCAATTGAATTTAAAAATTCGAAGTTTTAACGTTTTAAATCGGCAAGTAAAGCGCTTATTTAATAATAAATTAAAACCGATTAAATTAAAAGTAAATCAATATTAATATTCGATTTACAAAGCGGCTTACGATAAGCTTGTTTTGCTCAAGGCTTATAGCTTCGTTTCATCGATTAATTATTTGATATCGGGCTTCCATTTTATACTAAATATATTAATACATAATATAAATAATTAATTATAAGACTTACAATATTCAAAATAACCTTTCGAAAAATCGCTTAAACTTAAACTAAATTAGCATATACATATATAAATAAAGTTAAAATAAAAGATTATAATATTATATATAAAAAATAATATAATACTTACGTTGAAAACTTTAGAAATCAAGTCTTGAGTTGCCGAAATAATGATTTTCAATTTAAAAAACGACCTTAAACAAACAAGTCAATCATTTTTAATATTAAAAGCTTTGAAAACTTAAGGTTAACGACTTACTTTAAACTTAATTGCTAAAAACAATTTTTTTTTAATTTAATACTTAATAATAAGCATTTAGTATAAAGTCATCAAATTAAAGATTTTAAAATTCAAAAGACTTACAATTGAAAACCTAACGCAATTGAATAAATAAATCGATTGATTGCAAATAATTAAAGCTTTGTTATTTTAATTCGAAAGGTGAATCAATTTGTTTATTCGAGTAAAAGGTATTGAGATGATAAATAAGATTAGAAGTAAAAGATATTCTTATTATATATACTTTTCTATACTATCTAATCTATTATATGATATTCATTTACTCTTAATTATTAAGTTAATCTTAACTTGATCCTTAAGTTACTTAACGTTAATAAGCGAAAATATTTAATTATTAATAGTTTAAATTATTAAATTATTTATAAAACTTTGAAATTATATTAAAAAATATTTAATTGAATTTAAAATAACTTAATAATTATTTTATTTATTATATAAATATTATTAAATATTATTTGATTGATTTTAAATCTTATTTAAATGATTTTTAATCTTATTTAAATGATTTTTAATCTTATTTAAATGATTTTAAATTTTATTTAAATGATTTTAAATCTTATTCAAATGGTTTTTAATCTTATTTAAATGATTTTAAATTTTATTTAAATGATTTTAAATCTTATTCAAATGATTTTAAATATTATTTAAACGATTTTAAATCTTATTTAAATGATTTTAAATCTTATTCAAATGATTTTAAATATTATTTAAATAATTTTAAATCTTTTTCAAATGATTTTAAATAAGATTCAAATTATTTTAAATATCATTTAAATTATTTTAAATATCATCTAAATAATTTTAAATATTATTTAAATGATTTTAAATATTATTTAAAAGATTTTAAATATTATTTAAATAATTTTAAATATTATTTAAAAACCTTAAATATCATTTAAATAAATTTATATATTATTTTAAAAACTTAAAATATAATTTTTATAACTTTGAAAATCATTTAAATTATTTTTAATAATTATATTATTATTTTTAAAATATATATATATATTATATTAAAATTAATTCGATTAATCAATTGCAACGACGCAAGACTTAAAACAATTATATATCTTATAATAAATCGCATTTCCATATACTTTCTATTCCATCTTAAGTACTAGCTTAAACCTTAAAATATCTATATAATGCTAAGCAATCTCTTCGTTTGAACTTTTCTCTCAATCCATTTTATTTCTTAAAACATAAATAGTTTAATTTCCGAATAAAAAGCCTTTTATCTCGCTATATATATAAAACCTATATTTTATCTTGTATATATATACGATCTTATATAACTTTACAATTTAATAATCTTATAAATATAATAAGTATTTAAATTTATATTCAATCGTAAATCATTGATATAATTTTATAAAAACAATTTTTTATAATATCTTATACTTGATTTTAATAACCGCTTAAATAATTTTATATAAATCATTTAAATTATCATTTAAATTAATACTAGTTTTTATTTACTATGTCTAGTTTTACTTCAGTTTCAAAAATTTATAAGCATTTATTATTACCAACGGTGACCTAAGATAAATTCTAGTAGTTGTAATAGTGATAAGTAATCCAAAGGTTATGGTAGTGATAAGTAATCCAAGGGTTATAGTAGTGATAAGTAATCCAAAAGTTGTAGTAGTGATAAGTAATCTAAAGGTTGTAATAGTGGTTAGTCATTTAATTACGTAAGATTATTTTATACGGATCTAGCAAGATTTATGAGCGTGCTAAGACTTTTATTTTATATTAATTTATTAAACTTTTTTCGAAACGGGTCGGCTTGCATTAAAGAAAAAAGAAAGATCAAAGTAACTCCGGCGCCGAAATATTAATGCAAACGCGTCTTTTACTTCGTATATTAATTAATCAATTAACAATTACGCGTCTATTAACTATATCGACTACTTAATCAACGCTCTACTCTTTACGATATAGAAACTTAAGTTTGTTACTTTAAAAAGTGCTTATTTAAAGGAAAGAAACAATCTATTGCTTCATTTTAAGATAACGATTAAAGCAAAGTATTCCGTACTTATAATGATTATAAGCGCAAGAATAACGCTTATAAAACTTTACACAAATTAAAACGTTAATTAAAACTCGATCTAAACTTATCTTTATTAAAGAAACCTCGAGGTCGACCTCGGCGCGCTTTAATTGCAGCCTCTCTTTTACGAGCTTTTTTACGAAAACTACGCTCACTACGATATTCTTTATTAAAGCTTAATCACTTTTACTTTACGCAGCGTACTTTTCGTAAATACTTTTATAGATCTTCTCTTTTATTACGGCGTACCTTAAACAAACCATTCTTTTTACGCAATCTTGCTTAGCTCAGCTCGCTTTCGCTTTCTTTATTACGGTATACGCGTAAGCTTGCTCGAAGTAGCATAAGTAATAGCATAAGTAAGTCATTTTAGCTAAATTATTAAAGTTATTAAAGTTATTAATATTATTAAGGTTTTAATTCTACGGCTTAGCGCGTTTATAATTTAAGTTTTAGCGAGGATATATACGGTTTTACACGTAAGCTTGCTTAAGGTAGCACAAATAATAGCATAAGTAAGTCATCTCAGCTAAGTTATTAAAGTTATTAAAGTTACTAAAGTTACTAGAGTTATTAATATTATTAAGATTTCGATTCTACGGCGCAGCGTACTTAAGATTCAGGTTTATATAAAAGTATATACGATAGTTCGATGCATAAGCTTATTCGAAGTAATAATATAAGTAGTTTTAACGGAAATACATACGGTTCTATACGTAAGCTTGCTTAAGGTGGTACAAGTGGTGGCATAAGTAAGTTATCTTAACCAAGTTACTAAAGTTATTAAAGTTATTAATGTTATTAAGGTTTTGATTCTACGGCTTAGCGCGTCTATGATTCAAGTTTTAACGAAGATACATACGGTTTTATACGTAAGCTTGCTTAAGGTAGCACAAGTAGTAGCATAAGTAAGTTATCTTAGCCAAGTTACTAAAGTTACTAAAGTTATTAGAGTTATTAATTTGCTAAAGGTCACTTCTTCCGAATCGGCGTATTAGATTTGCAGCAGAGTTTATAGCTTTTTAAAAAGGCTTAAGCGGTTTAAGTATGTTACTTAAGTTATTAAAGTTACTAGAGTTATTAGAGTTACTAAAGTTACTAGAGTTATTAGAGTTACTAAAATTATTAAAGTTACTAATACTACTTAAGTTCTTTTAATCTGCGATTTAAGCTTACCGTTTTAATCTTATATACTTTGCTATTACTTAATGTACTTAATACGGATAATACGTCTTCCTTTAAAAAGGTTCTTAATACTTTGCTACCGTCTTATTAATTATAGCGAGACAATGATTAAGGAAAAGACTTTAAGAATAATAAACTTTTACTCTCGTCTTTATCCTTTTTAATAAAAGAGCGAAAAAGTCGTTTAAGAAAACTTGCTATTCGTATTCTATCGGAATTGCAATTGCGTCGTAGCCGTCTTAAAAAACAAATTTCTAGCTTATCTCTTTTACAATCGTCTAGCGTTTTACGGAACCTTTTTTCGAACCGCTAAATGTTCTTTTTTGATTTCGGATCCGATTTAAAAGTTATTAGCTATCGCTTAAACGCTTTAAAGCAAAGTCGTAAGATACGTAAAGCTCGAAAGATTCAAGCTAATATCGAACGAAAGAACCGCATATAGCGAAAAGATAAACGAAAAGCTATTAAAGAAGCTGCTTAAGCTGAATAAAAACGCCGTCGCACTTTTTAGTTTTAAAAGTCTATCTTTTTTTTTGACTTATCACAACCGTATATTACTTTAGCCGAATATAAGCCGGTAATCAATAGAAAAGAATAAAAAATGATCTAAGATTTTCACTCGATTATAAAAGCTATTTAAATAGACCTTTGCTTTCGTTGCAATAAAAGATAATTCGAAATGAAATTAAAAATAATTTGCAGCGATCTTATTTGTTATGAATATAACCGCCGTAATAGATTTATTAAAGAACCGGATCTTTTTAAACAGCTTTATTTTATAACAGCTAGCAATAATATAGACTTAAATAAAGTGCCGGATTACTTGCCGAAGCTTTCGGCATTAAAAAAAGCGTTGATCTTATCGTTATATATTAATATATCGCTTTAGCGCTACCGCGGCTACTAATATAAGTACTCGAGCTACGTAGTAACCTTTGCTTTTAATAACGCTAAGTTCTTTAAAAACCTTCTTTTGCTTTTTAAAAAAGTTAACGTAATTATTCTTAAGCCGAAAGGTATTAATAAAGACTTTCGAATTAACAAGCAATTTAAGAAAAAATGCCGAGTTCGGCGCTTTGCGATTTATATTTAACTTACCTTTTTAAAAGCAAATAATCTTAAGTATATTAATATTAATATAGATTAAGACTTAATAAATTCTTTACTCGTAAATAAAGATATGAAAAAGCGGGTCATAACTATTAAAAACGAAACACTTAAATAGCTTTTACTAAAGATAGCGGCTTTAGCAA
The DNA here is from genome assembly GCF_022702325.1 of Drepanopeziza brunnea f. sp. 'multigermtubi'. NCBI lineage: Eukaryota > Fungi > Ascomycota > Leotiomycetes > Helotiales > Drepanopezizaceae > Drepanopeziza > Drepanopeziza brunnea. The sequence goes on from NW_027094075.1 coordinate 2,242,734, forward strand.
TTACAAAGTTATTAGTATAAAAACGCCGCCGCTTGCGTCGAAAAGCTCGCGATAATCTTAAAGAAGATTCGAGCGAAGATAAAGCTTTTGCAAGCTGTTGTGCGGAACAGGCATGGTTCCACCCAAGCTATATATAATATGTCATGTGACCTCGCCTAGTAGCGCCCTTAGCATATTAAAGCTCTTAAGTACATGTACATAAATCTTAACAAGCTTCTTAAATAAAATATACCAAGCTTTATTTAATTTATAAAATCTCTTTTTGATCTTAATGCTAGTAAGCACTACAGTTAAGAGCTATATTCGCACTTACGAGCTATTCAATTAATCTTTAACAACCTTCGAATTAATCGAAAGCGGATTCTGCAAGTCACTTTAACGTTATTTTATTATAACTTTCATTTTGCAATTTGTCCTTTTTTAATTATATTCATTCTTTATAACTAACACCCACTACCTTTAAAAACTTTAACTAATTTTTAAAGCTCTAATCATAAAGTCAATTGCTATAATAATAGACGATAAAGTAAAAGAGGTTCTTTTAATTAATAAAACGAACTTTATAAGTCGTAGCGACTTTTTAAAATAGATTACGAATTATAAATACTTTATTAAGCGCTTTAATATAAAACAATACGCATTTCTTTGTATTAGCGTAAAAGAACCTGCTCCTTTTATCAAGCAGATCAAACTAAAAACGAAGTCTATTATAAAGATAGTAACGAAGCTTAATAACGAATAGTTTTAAGAGTAAGACCGCTAACGAAAAGCTTAAGAAGAACTGCACTTAAAAGCTTTTGCAAACGATCTTAATAGACTTTTAAAGCTAAAAGACGCTGAGTTCGAAAACGTTCGAAAAGCGTATAACGATAATATAAAAGAATATAACTTCGTTATAAACAATTAAAAGGTCTTAAGTAACAAAAGCAATCAAATCATAAATTGGATTAAAGAGACGGTTAAGAGCTTTATTTTCGAGGAAGCGATCTTAGCGGCTTTAAAAAAAAACAATACTTTTATTTAATTCTTAATAAAGAAGCTTTAAGAAATATGCCGTTTATCCGACTCGAGCTTTAAGCTATCGATAGCACGAGATTATAATAAATCCTTGCAAGCAGCTAAGCAAAAGAGCGTCTTTTTAATAGTATAAATCAAGGAACACTAAGCTATCTATAAGTTAGCGAAGATAAACAACCTTTACGAAACGACGAGTACATTCGCGATAAAAGCATTCTTAAAAGCTATTAGCGAAAAATAATTATCAACTTAAGCGTCGCTAAAGCTCGCAAAAGTTATTCGAAACGACGAGTTATTATTGCTTTAAAAGCGCACTTTTTACGATTACTTTAATTAATACAAAAGCTAAGTCGAAAAGAAAATTAGCAATCCGAACTTTAACTTTTTTAATATATTCGCTACTTTCGGAGATTAAACGATTCGCAACACTTTTAAAAGTAATAAGGCTAACGATATTGCTTTTAAGCAATCCGGTAAACGCTTCGATAGCTCTAAAGGACTTGCTAAGGGTTTTAAATGCTCGTGCTTTAAAAAGAGAAACCATTATTAAAACGCAATTAAATGCAAGATCTTTCGCTATTGCTTTAACGGTTTTAACGAAAGTAGATTCGCAAAGCCGAATCGAGATAATATCGTCGCTATAAAGAAAAGGCTTTAAAAGCTTAAGTTTAAAGCGCTTCGAAAAGAGATTACGAAAGAAAGTTGAATATAAATTCAAATCGATAAGATTATCTTAAAAAGCAAAAAGAAGCAATCGAACGATAGCGATAAGTTAAAATACTTTAAAAAAGTATTAGCAACTATTATCGATCTTAAGCTCTTTAGCACGCTCGATAATCTTATCCTTAACGGTCTTTATAGCACGGCTAATAATAAGCATTAGCTATTTAATAGCACTTTTCTTAATAATTACGGCGCTACTTACTTTGTTAACGATAAGAATCTCTTAATATTAAAGTTAATTTAGCGCTTTCGCTTAACCGACTTTATCGAAGCTAAAACGAGTAGTCTTTTAATCGTCGAGCGAAAGATCAAAGTCTTTAAAAGAGCTTTAAACGGATTAAATAAAACTAAAACGGAGGATTTAAAGTTAAAGAACGTCGCTATCGTTAAAAGGTTTAATATTAATATCATTTCGAAAGCTCTTTTAAGCAAGGCTAGCGTATAATACTCGAGATATAACGCAACTCTTCGCTATAAAAAAGTCAAAAAAAGCGTCGTATTAAGAAAGTTAAAAAAGAAGTTTAACTTTACGTTCTTTAAATACAAGCTATTCAATTATTCTTTGCTTCAATTGATTTATAGCTCTTTTTGCTTAATAATATTCTTTATAATTTAAAAGCGCTTGCAAACACGCTATAAATTCTAAAAAAGCAATGTCTTTCGAACTTTAAAAAAGGATTCATCGATACTTTAGCATTTACGAAGAAATCATTTAAGCAAAAAAACTTTCGAAGCGCTAGCTTATAACGTTAAAAGAGTAAGACTTAAAGGAATCATTAAGGTTAAATATAAAGCATATGCTATTACGCACGCTTAATAAGTTATATCTCGCTATACGTTAGATAATAAAGCAGCTAAGCTATTTTATAAGATCGCTTAAAATCTATTCGATTTTTTTAACGGTTTCGAAAAAAGCAAATAGTTATTAATAATTAAAAATAAATATAATAAGAAGCTATTCGGCTTTATATTAAAAGATAAGTTATAATTAACGGTTATAAAAGTGTTAAAAGAATTTAAAGCATAAACGAAACGCAAATACGGTCTTTTAATAGCTATTATGCGCTATAATAACGATTCTTCGATGATCGCAATTAACGTAATCGGCTTTATCGAATATTAAAGATAAGCGAAAGAAGTTAAGATCGAGTTAAAGCTCTTATTATCTTTTAATTACGAACTTAATAAAAGAGCTGAAAAAGCTAAAAGAAAAGTGATAGAACGGTTTATTAAAATAAAAGTAAGAGCAAGGCTCTTAAAGAAGCTTTAGCTTAAAATTATACTAGCCGTTATTTACTTTTATAATATAATATCGAAAGCGAAAAGCTTTATAAAGAGTCCGAATAAAATGCTATAGCTTTAGTTTAAGCAATATTTTAAGTAGTACGATCTAGCGATTCTTATACGGATCGATATCGATTTAAAACTAGATTATAGCGGTTTAATTGCGTATAGCGCTCGTGCGTACTTAATAATTAAAGATCGAAAAGCTTTTCGTAATAAAAAAGCTTTTAAAGTTAAACCGAAAAGATATATAAGCTACTTGATTAAATATATAACTTCTAATATATATAAAGTCTATATTCTTATGCTTTATAAAGTGATTATTATACGTAACGTAACGTTCGATAAGACTTAATTTTATTTTAAAGACGAAAAAAAATCGATCGGCTAATCGATTAGCGAAATCAAAAGCATCGTTATTAAATTAAAAGATATTAAAGACTTTAGTTAAATAAAAGACGCTTTGTCTAATATAAAGAACGTTATAAAAGATCGCTTAAAAGAGACGAATGCAGTTAATATAAAAGGTAAATAGCCGTTAAACTTTATAAAAGTTGATTTAAAAAGATCTAATTAAAGCTTAAAAGATACGACTTTATTTAATCCGAGCGATACATAAACGTTAAGAGCTTTAACTTTAATTAAAGACCTTATAAATACGTTTATATTAAAAGCAATTGTTTTACAAAACGATTTAATAGACTTTAACGATTCGAACTATACCGTTAACCGTCTCGCTAGCTTTTTAGCTAAAAGCAAAAGCGAAAGTGCTTTAAGATTGCCAAAAGCAAAGAGGAGCATCGTAGACGAGCAAAAACTTAGCCTTAATAAAAGAGCGCGCAAATTATACTTTTAAGTTGTTATTTAAAGCCGAAGCTCGAAAAGCTAAGCTATAAGCCGATTAACGAAAGCTTTTACGTTAATAATCGGCGGAGATTTAAACCGAATAATTAAAAAAGAGCTTTTAGACCTTTTTAAAGCGAGCACTAATAATAAGAAATTAGATTATAAACACTTTAAATAAAATTCCGATTTTAATAAAAAGCATTCACTTATTAATAGCCGCATTAGAAAACGCGCGAAGATATACGCAAGTATTAATAAGCTTCTTTTAAATAACTTTTTCGCCGATTCGAACCGTTATTCGCGCGTTTTAGATTTTATATCGACTTTTTAAGCTAATAGCGAACCCGTGCGCGAAGATAGCAAAGATTACGAAACATTGCACGCTATTATAACAACTGCTACTTCGTTTAAGCTATTATTAAAACAGCTTAATTCGTAAGAACGAAAACATTTAAAACCTTTTACTTATTAAAAAAAGCTATAACGATATTTATACGATAAAGAGTTTAAGGACGGAGCTTTTATAAAGCTGAATAATTTAAAGAAAAAGAACTACTAAAAAGTAATTCTCGAGAGCGAAGCTAAGTCAAAACCTATACCTTTTAAGTAAGTGTTTATATATAAGATTAGCTCGTTCGAAGAGATCGTAAAGTTTAAATCGAAGATTATAATTAAAAGCGACCTTTAAAACGAATCTATTATTTATTTAACTTACGCTATTACGCTAGCAGCTAAATCGTTTAAGATAATAATAGCTATAGCAGTTAAATTTGATTTAAAAATAAAACAATTCGACGTCGTTAACGCTTTTATTAACGCTATAAAACATACGGATAACGTCTTAATTACGTATTATCTTCTTAACGGTTTTAAGCAAAAAGGTATGCTCGTAAAAGTCGATAAAGCTTTATATAAACTCAAAGACTCGCTAGCTTTATAGTATTTCGATTTTATAAGCATACTCGACAAATTAAAGCTTACTTTATTCGATAAAAAACCGTATATTTTTACGAATCTAAATAAAACGGTCTTTATAGCGTTTTACGTAAACGATATTCAAGTTATATACTATTACTTTAATCTTTTTAAAGCGCAAGAGATCATTAACGGTCTTAATAAAGCGTACAAGATCGAAGCGATAAAAGATATTAAATAGTTTTTTAATATAAGAGTCGCTTAAGACCGTTAGCGAAAAACGCTAACGCTTATACACGACGCTTATATTAAAAAAATAACTAAGAAATTCGAACTTACGGACGGACGCTGCTTAGCAATTCTATTACCGTTCTATGACTTAATTAAAAATAAAAAGATAGCTTCGCGAAAGCAAGTGAAAAAATACTAAAAGAAGATTAAATCCGTATTATATATAGCGATTATGCTACGCTTAAATATAGCTTTTGCAGCCTTTTAACTTTTTTATTTTAGTATTAATTTAAGCGCGGAGCACTTTCGAGTTGTAAATTAATATTTGCGATATTTATTTAGCTCGCGTTTTAAAAGTATTTAATATAATTAGTTTAGCAAATTAAAGCTAATAATAGCTTTTAACGCTTTTTACGCCGATAACGAAGAGATAAAGCGATCTTTTTAAAAATACATTGTATTTTTATTCGAAAGTGCGATCTTTTAAAAAGCTTTAAAGCAAGATACAATCATTATATCATTTATTAAAGCGGAGCTTCTTAGCATAACTTTTATAATAAAAAAGATTATAGCGCTTTAACGGTTTTTTAAAGAGTTGCACTTTCGTTTTGCGGCGCTTTAAGTAGTTTATTATAATAATTAATAAACAATAAGGCTTATAGCTAATAAGAAAAAGCGTATTTTTATTAAGCTTCGCTACGTCGATATTTATAATATATAGCTGCGCTAAAAGCACTTTAAAAAGAGCTTTCAAATTTAATATCTTTTTATTAAAAAGATGCACGCTAACGGTTTCATTAAGAACTTAATTCGACAGAAGTTTGAAAGCTTTATTAAGCTCTTGAATTTATAAAACGCTCGCGCGTTAGTCGAAAAGCTTTAATAATATATATATATTATTTACTTATTATATTTTATTTTTTTTTATTTGCACGTAATTCAAAAGAAAACATTTATTTAGCAATTATAACCGTTATTTTATCTTATTTTATACGCTTTTACCTTTCGTCTTTTTATAATAAAAGATCGATTAAAACTCTTAACAATCTCTTCACTTTAGCTCGGCGCTCCGCAAGAGTCATAGCAACGGCGGGCGCCGCCGCGAGAGCAGCAAGCGTAACGATTAGCGCAAAAGAAGCGACGATAATAAGTGCGACGAAAGCGACGGAAGCTGCGAAAGCGACGGAAGCAACGAAAGCGACGAGAGCAATAAAAGCGGCAAGCGCAAAAGCTGCTACAACAGCAGATTAAAGCCTTTGTATAAAGTCCGAAAGGAAGTTCTAATTAAAAAGAGCTGCTTAAATTAAATTATTTCGGAAGTCAAAAAGCTTGACTTACGAAAAGGTAATATGCTCGAAGCGTTCCGCGTCATCGGATCACGGTTTGCTATTATAAGACTATTTAATCTAATAAAAGCTATATTCAAATTAAAAGTCTTAAAAGCAAAAGCAAAACTTGCAAAGCTACCGGGACTACTTTTAAAACTTTTACTTCTATTCGCTAGACCGCTCGGACCACTAGCAGCACCTCTTAAAAAAGCAACATTTAAAGCGAGCTATTATCGTATAGCATCTCGAAGACTTCGGCGAATTCTTTATATAGCATTATTATCTTTAGCGCTTACGAAGTTATCGAAAGCGGTGTTAACAGCGGCAAAAGCAGCGGTGCAATTGCTATAGCTACTTTTAGCATATTAAAGACAGCGTATAACGCTCGTATCGCAATTATAATAGTCTTTATTAGACTTCGATGTAATCTTATTATTAATGCATTTAATGCACCTTAAAGCTTTGACGGTCGTTAGCATAAGCAAGCGCTTAATAAAAAGGTTTAAAAGAAAAAGCGAAGCTTCGAAAGTAAAAGTGCGTAATATAGCCGCCGCAGCCGCCGTAATTGCAGCAGTAGCAATAGCTAAAGCAGAAAAAGGATTTTCTTAATAATTAATATAAATATATTAATCTATCAAAAGCATTTACTTTTAAACGGCTTCGGCCGCGCTTAACGATTCTATTAGATTAAGTTACTTGCTTAAAAAGCATTGTGTAGATAGATAAAAGTTAAGTGTTTGTTATAATAAAAAAGAACGCGCTTCTACTTATATAGCAACGCGATAAAGACGGCGTTAAAGACCTCCGTTACGTAATAAAACCGATTTAAAAAAGAATTGCATTCTTAACTAATACTCAATTAATAATAATAACCGCTATTTATTTGTTTAAACTGCGATAACAATCTCTTTTATTTACATCGAGTTTAAAAAGCTTAATCACTTATTTTTTTTTCTTTTTTATTTGCTTGCAGCTTAGCAGTTACGCTATTAACTTAAAAAGTGTATTATACGGAACAAGCATAGTTCTACTCAAGCTATATATGATATATCATATGACCTCGCTTAATAGCGCCCTTAGCACACTAGAGCTCTTAAGTACATATACATAGATCCTAACGAGCTTCTTAAATAGAATATACCAAGCTTCATTCAATCTACAGAATCTCTTCTTAATCTTAGTGCTAATAAGCACTACACAAGCGATAAAGATGCTTTACTTAATATAAAAGATCACTTAAATGCTAACGATGATTTACTTAATAATCAAAAGCGTCTTCTTTTAAAGACTACGGTTCTCGATTTAAATCTAGATACTACGAAATCTAATTAGCTTTTTGCTTAAATTAATAAACTCGTATCGAAGCAGTATGTTTTTGCTTTTGCTTTAAGTTAACGGTTTACGCTAATCTTTAAGCTAAGATTTAATCAAAAGCTTTTTAGTTTGGCCTTTTTTATATTATTCTTTACCGGCGCAAGCGATTTTTACACTTAAAGACTTCGAAATGTTAATATAAAAGATTATACTAAACACTTAATAAAGTATCGCGATAAGCGTTTTGCTATTTACTTTCGTTTTCGATTCTACTTTTTTAATATTTTAATACGCTTTAAAGTCGTTAAAGTATCTTTTTACTTTATTAAGTTTCGAAAAGATATTAAAGACTTAAGTATTGATAGTTTGCGAGATTAATTAAAAAAGCAGTTAGCTCTTTTTAATTAAATCGTGCGTTATAAGCAAGCTATCGATAGCACTCGACTTTTTTAAAAGAAACAAAGCTATTAGCTAAAAGCATTAGCTAAGTCTTAGCTAAACGCTATAGCAGCCTTTTTTATATAAAGTGTTGCGGACATGTAATAAAAAGACTTTTAGCGCTATCTTCTTCGGTATAATAAATACAAGGCCGCTAATTAAGCTGAGCGAATTAAAATAGTTTAAGAAAATGTTTAAAAGAACTTGGCTATCATTGCTTATTATATCTATATCCGTTAGCAAGCTTTCTTATAAGATATCTTAAGTTATTATTTGTCGTATACTGATTTTTAAGCACGATAAAAATAGCAAGACCGTAGCTCGAACTATATTTACGGTATATTTTAATTAAAAAGCAAACCGAACGATACGAGCGAGCTTAAACTTAGTATAAACTTTAAAAAAGACGATTACTTTCGTATCTTAAACTTCGTTAGCTTTTAAAAAGATTATATTACTGTATATAATTTTAATGCGATTCGTTTATTAGATTTATAAAACCCGACCTTTTTACCTTTTAATATAATTAAAAATATAATCGATCAACTTATTGCGTTAATTAATCGAATGCAAATCTATCGCGTTTATTTAATTAAATACTATTTATGCAAAAACAAAGATATAAAAGTCTTCTTTTGCAGATTCTATTATAAGCGCTTTATGCAGTCGACAACTGATTATAATCGGAAAATAAATCTTTAAAAATATCAGTTTGCCGCTTAACGCAATCATCTTTTACAAAACCTTTTTTTATTTGTTTTTATATTAAGCTGGTTAGCTAATACGGATATACAGCTTGTATCTAGCCTTAAAGGTCTCTTAAAGTACGCTTCCAAGTATTGCTTTAAGCATAAAAAAGAATCCGACTTTTATAAAGATATTATCAATATAATATTAAAATATATTAATGCTAAGGCTTTAGCTTTTTCGCTAGTCTTTAAGATGCTTAATAAGCTGCTAAGAGAGAGGGATTATAGCGCTTAAAAGGTTTATCACTTGCTCTTTAAGATCAATTTAATTAAATCTATTCGGAACTTTATTAATTTAAATTGCCGACTAGATAAAAACAAAAAGTACTAAGTAGAATTAAATAAATATAAATTAAAACTTAAACTCTTTAACTTTTAACGGTATCGATAACGCTTCGAGCGAATCGAAAAGGTTATTCTTTTAGACTTCTTTAAAGTCTACGATATATATACTTATAAAAAAAAGAATTTCTTACGAAAAAGCAAGCTTTAGATCATTAATTACTTCTTTTAATACTTAAATATTAAAGTTTATGATAATTATAAGCATAACGCACGCACTTACTTAATGCTGCATTATCTTTATCGAAAAGAAGACGACTTATTTATTAATATTACCGAAAAAGAGCATCCGATATTCGCTTTAGCTTATAGCGCTTGCAAGCGCTTTTATCGAGATCTTTATAGCGATTCTTTGCATATGCTCGATTACTACGATTCTCTTTCTATAGCTAACGAAGAAGATAAAGCTAGCTTAAACGATAAATACGATATAAAAAGCTTTAAGCTTCGAGACCGTAATAATATTAACGTAAAAGAAGAATAGAATTTGCGCAACTCTCGGAACTTTCGTATTATGCTTATAAACGAAGACGATATATCGAACCGGCTTAAAGATCTTATTTATAATTAAGATTTACATATTAGTAAATATAATATTCTATTTACTTATGTTCGAAATTAAAGAGCTGCTGCCGAAGTATTTGATATACGAGTTAGCGCTATTCGAAGTTATAACTTTAAAAGGCTTTCCGATAAATAAAAAAGGTTTTACTATTTTATAATAAACTATTATATTATAGTATTACTAAACCAAACCCTTTTATAGCTGCTAATTCATCTCGACGGCAAAGCTGGCACGAGCAAAACCTACTTTATTTTAGCTACTTGCGTACGGCTCTAAGATATAGCGGATAAAGCTAGCAAGCTTAATCTAGTTATCCGAGCAGCGCTTATAAGTATTGCTGCTTTTAGCATCGCAAGAGCTATATTACATTCATTATTAGCGCTATTAATTAAATACTATTTTATAAATAATTCTTTTGCTACTTTTTAAACTTTTTAAGCGAAATTCAAAGATTGCAAGTATTTAATTATTAATAAAAAGTTAATAATTGATTTAAAAGACTTCGCTCGAATTTAAAAGCGCTATGCTTAGATTTTCTTTGAATCTCAAAAGCTATTTAAAGGTTTGAGTATTTACTTTTATAGTGATTTTTATTAGTTACCGCTAATTAAAAAGAAGTCTTTATTTGTAACTTACAACTTTTCGCCGGAACAAAAGATTAATTAATCTTTTTATCGATTATTTAACAAAACTATTCGATTTAAAGTTATTATACGTTAAGAAAGCGAGTCTTTAAAAGCTATCAATTTCCGCAAAGCCTTTTTAAAACTTTAAGAAGATAACCTTTCGATAAACAGTTAAGAACTCTTTATATTTCGAGCTAAAATGAATATCCGGCCGGCTAATAAAGATTTTTTTAAAGATGCCTTTCGTATTTACTTTACGAACGCAAAAGTTAAAGAATACAATTACGAGCAGCTAAAAAAGCTAAACGCGCTTATCTTAAGACTTAAGTTAAAGAATACGAGCAGCGCGAAAGCTTATAACGCTGATTAAAAAAAAGCTAAAAGCTTAGAGCAAAGCATTAATATATATATTAAAGCTAAAGTAATATTGAATCAAAATCTTTAAACAAAAATAAAAATAATCAATAGGTTTATAAGAATAATTAAAGATATCTTTTAAAAAGCAAAAGCTAAACCACGTAAAGAACTGCTATAAAGCATTATAATAAAGATCGAAGATTATACTAATCTTACTTTCGAAAATACTAAATGGTTCTTAATATTTACCGTAGATCGAGACTTTTATTACGATAATAAGCTTTGCAATCGTCGGCAGCTGCCTTTTCGCGTAGCTTACGTAATCACGGTATATAAAAGTTAAAGAATTTCCTTAATCAAAGCAGTGATTAGCTAAGCTAAGATTGAATTTGCTTATAAGCTACACTATGTTTTAGCTTTTAAAATAAAGACTTTAGCGAAGGTTATGTTTAAGAATGTATTTGATTTTTATCGGTTTAAAAAGAAGTCTACTAATATTAGTATTGATCGGGACACAGATCATGTGTATCGAAATCAACTTGCATAGCGGTTGTAAAACGTATAAATATATATATATTATATAAGCTATAAGAGTTATAAAAGTTACAAAAGTTACAAAAGTTATAAAAGTTACAAAAGTTATAAAAGTTACTAGAGTTATAGAAGTTATAAGAACTAATAAAAAGCCTTTGTACCTCGCTTAATTTAAACAAAAGCTTATTTGCACGTGCACTTAGCCTTAATATAATAATTTCTTTATATTTAAACACTTTGCTTTTACGATATACCGAAATCAAATAATATATAGTAATAAATCATTTATCGCTTTTCTTATTGCTATCATGAATACGAAGCAAAAGATATAAAGTACTACCAACTATACCGAAAAAGAAAAGATTGACGAAAAGGAGCTTGATAAAGGAGAGCTTGAGGAGGAGGAGCTTGAGGAAAGGGAGCTTAAGGAAAAGGAGATTAAGGAAGGGGAGATTAAGGAAAAGGAAAAAGAGGTTATTACACCATTATTAAAAATTCTTTTACTAAACGACTTTTACTACGCAACCTTATTACGCGCCCTTATAGCATTATTATTTAGCTTATTACGCTAACGATATAAGTTACTCGATCTTTTCGATAGTGACGACGAAATGACTCGTATTATAAATAAGATCAACTTTAAAGGATTCATCGATGCTTAAAGCAGCTAACAAACTAATAATAATGCTTAAAGTAATAATTAAACACAAGATAATGCTTAAAGCAAAAAACAAAGCGAAGTAAGTAATAATAAGACATAAGATGATGCTTAAAGTAAATAATAAAGCGAAGTGAGCAAAAAGAAAGGCTAAGATATTATACTTACGGATCTTTCTAAATTTATATATACGACGTATAAAGATAAGAAAATATACGACGATCTTAAAGTATACCGCGCATTTAAGCAGATCGAGCAATTTAATAAAATTAAAGCTAAAGCAAAAGCATTAGAATTAGCGCTAGATTTGCCTTTTCTTTTATTCTTTTCGACTTTTAAGCTAAGCATAAATACGATTTATTAATCTTTATCGCGTTTTGCGCTTTTCGCACTTGCTTAGCTACTTAAAAGACTTATTAAAATCGAATGCATTAAGTACAGCAGCTTCCGCTTATTATTATACTTCTTTATCTTAAACACTAGTTTGCGATTTACTATTTGCTTAGATTGCTATTATCAACGACGCTACAAGCTAGCTAAAGAATACTTTATTCGAGATACAGCTCGAAAAGGTTTAGTTAGCAACTTAGCAGATGTAATAATATCGGAATATATAATTAAATTAACGGACGAACTTTGCTAAAGCTATTTAAATGTATTCCCGTAAAAAAAGCTCGATAACTTATATACTTGTTATAATTGTCGTAATAAGCGCACCTTTTAGCGCTTATAGATATTAGATAAGCGTATAAAAAGGGTCATGCAAAGTTTAAAAGCTTATAAATAGATCGAGCTTAAGTCTCATCGAGTGATAACTATAAAAGAGTATAAGCTTAACGAATTATAAGATGTACAAGAATAGTTTATTATTAAAAGGAGTTGTATAGCTATTAGCAATTGATTAAAAGTAAATAATGTATTTATATTATACGGTTAATTGCGCCGAATCAATTGTAACTTTTATAACTTCTGTAACTTTTATAACTTAATAATTTTATATGATTATGCATATTAAGCCGATAGATTTAATAAGAGCGAAAATTTACTTGTATCATAAAAGTTATAAAAGTTATAAAAGTTATAAAAGTTACAAAAGTTATAAGAGTTACAAGAGCTATAAGAGTTACAAGCTATTATATAAAATATTATATAAATATACTATTATACCGACGAATACGGTAAGTGTAAGAATTTGGTTAAACACGGACCTTTTTAAAAAGTGAATTCGTCTATCACTTTTCAATATTTATTATAACTTAAATATTCTTCTTAACTTTAACTTTAACCTCAATTTTAATATTAACATTAATATCAATATCAACTTTAACTTTAACTTTAGCTATAACTATAACTATATTAGCAATATGATCTCACTCCGCTAGCGCAACTTTCGAAACGGACTTTATATAAAGCGGATAGGTCGGCCGGATCCGGCCTATAAGCGGCAAGTACAACTACTTCGCAAGCAGCAATAGCTGCTTTTACACCTTTTCCTCCTTTCTTAATAAGCCTTGCCTATTGCTTTGCCTGTTGCCTTGCCTATTGCTTTAGTTAAGCCCGCGGTATAAGTGATAAGTAATATACTTTAGCTATTTACGTTAATATTATATATAGATTTAATTAAGACGACGATAATAAAAATAAGCTAATGATCTTTCGCTTTCTTTTTCCTTCCCTTTTTTATACCGTTTCCGCCGTCTTCGCCGTCTTCGCTGCTGCTTTGCTTCTTCCTTTCTCTTTCCCTCTTCTTACTATAGACTTAGCAGTAAAAGAGGTTAAGAGAAAGGTAAAAGAAGATAAAGTAATAAAAGATAAAGTAATAAAGGATTTTAAGCTCGCAACGTAAGTCATTTTAAGATCAAGTGATACATTCGAGCTATTTACGCTAATAATATATATATATATAGATTCGAAGACGAAAACGACGACGATATAATTAAGCTAATAATCTTTCGCTCTTTTTTCCTTTTTCTTTTCGTCTTTTTCGCGCTATCGATTTTTATCAGCGTCTCGGCTTTTAGCCTCGTCCCGGCTCTTAGCCTCGCCCCGGCTCTTATATTCTTCGCCGCCGCCGTGCCTTCTCTTGCTACGCCACTTGCTACCTTTCGCTTTACAAGCTTTAGACCGATCTTACTTTTACAATAAAGCATAAGCGTAAATATATTTCATATCTTTTATTAATACTTATTAATCAAATTAATAAATATTTGCGTCTTTGCCGGCCGTTAATAAAAGGACCCTTTTTATTAAGGCTTAACTTGAACAAGCTTAATCGACTATCGAGTTTGCGCGTCTTTTTTAAGCTTAAACTACTTAAAAGAAAAACAAAAACCTATATACGCTTTCCGCTATAAGCATATAGTAATCGTATAAGCAATCGGACTTATTAAAGCTCCTTCCTTTTCGCCGTGCTATTATCGGCTACGTCGGCCGTATTATAAAAACCGAATTATAAGCATTAACCTCTTACTCTCTTTTGTCTTTTAGCAACCTCAAACTAATATAAATATATAAGAGTAAGCTAGTAGACCCGCCTTGCGATGCGTGCACCGTTGCTCGCTAAAAGTGCTAAGCATACTCTTCGGCCGGTAAAGCATAAATATTTAATTTTAAAAATGCGTATGCTCGCTATCGGTAAGGTCTTCGGAAGTGTATTGCGTCTAAGAAAAGCTTACGTAAGAAACGTAGACCTCTTTCTTTTGCTCGGGACCTTCCTCTTTCTCCTCTTCCCCTTTCTCTAAGTGCACCTTTAACAACTAAGTTAAAGATTCGGGTTTAAACTCTTCTTAATAGATATTCTTAAACTTGATAACTCTTATAAATTTTATAACTTCTGTGACCTTTGTAACCTTTGTAACTTTTGTAACTTCTGTAACTTTTGTAACTTCTGTAACTTCTGTAACCTCTAATATTTTCGTAATATAAGTAAATATATAATTATGAGTAATAAAGGGGGTCCGGGGTCTCCCCGGTATAAAATGAAAAGATGAGTAATAAAGGGGGGTTTAAGGGGGTCTCCCCTTTATAATAAATTATAAACTCGATAGTTTTTAATATAATAATACTTTTATATATATTTACTTTTATTTTACGATTTATTTAATAAGTTTGATATTTAGCAAAAGATAAAGTCCGATATAATATTATCAACGGGCTAATTATTAATTTTATAAAAATCTAATTTAATAATATACTAATAAGTAATTAGCCCGTTGGTGACACTACAGAGAACTTGGTCCTCTGCCCTGGTATTATAATACAGAATTCGAAGTATTAATATGCGATATTTGTAAAGCTAGTCCCGGTGATTATAAAAGCACTTTAAAGCATATAAAAACCGCTCATAATAAAGAATTCAATTCCGAAGAAATTATTAATAAAATAATACCTTTATTAAAGCAAATAAAATTAACTAAAATTATAGATTTAAAAGTACTATTAAATTATAAATATTATTTCGAAAACTTACGAGAATATCCTTTAGGCTTTTCTTGCAAGCAATGTGAATATTTAACTCGCGATAAAACTGAGCTTTTTAAACATTTAAATCAAGCTCACCAATTAAAAAATCTTAATAAAAATAATAAGCGCTTTTTCGATTCTTATTATACAAGTTCCGTTTCTTTACAATCGTTTTCTCGTAATCCTTAAAATATTAAATATTTTATTATTAATAAATCTATAAAACCATTCGAAAGTGAAGAAGAAAATACCGATTCTTTTTCTATAGATTTTTTAAATAAATTTAAAGCTTTAAAAACAAGTATTATTAACAAAGCTTATATGAATAAGTCTAACTATACTAGCAAAGAGATTTCGGGATTTTTATTTAATTCTAGATTTCATAATTATATTTTTAAAAAAACATCAATCGAAATTAAAAATTTAATTAATTTAATTCAAAAGCTTCAGCCGAATAAAATCGAAGATAAATTTTATTTAATATTATATAATTTAACTTTAGAAATGATCTTTGATATCGAACCTTTAATATATCAATTCAATCGAAGATTATTATAAAAATTAAATACTGAAACTATTAAATCTGATTTTAAAGAAATGAGAGAATTTAAAATAGTAGAAAAAGATACAAAAAGAAAATATAATATAATATTTCCTTTATTTATTATTTATTTATTAAGATTTGCTAACCTTTACGATTTTAAACAACTTTATATCTTTGAAAATCATAACTCAGAATTAAAACAACAACCCGATTTAATTCTATTCGAAGATAATATTAATAAACTTAGGTTATTATTACAACAATTTATTTCTTATCAACCTTTTGAAAATTCAATAATCGAAAATGAATATAAATATAATATTAAAGTTCAAATTCAAAAAATATTTTTTAAAGCTTTAAAATTAAAAACTTCTTAAAAAACAATTAATATTAATTTTAATTTTGATAGCCTAATAATTACTTTTTTAATTTTATGCTGTATTAAACAAGATACTTTAAACTTTCAAATCGAATTATATATTTCAAATTTATATTCTCAATTAATATATAATTTTAGATTACTTTTTATAGCTTATATTTTAAGAAAACAAAATAAAGCTAAAAATAACAATATTCAAGTAAATATTGCGGATCTATTTGAAAAGTATTTTCCTTAATATATATCTAATCAATCTGATAATTGTTTTGAAGAAATAACTTAAATAAAAGCTTATTGTATTAAAATATCTAAGCATAAAGTTCATAAAAGTAGAATTAACGATTTTGGCGATTTTAAAACTATTGCTATAAATGAAAAAGAAATTGATATACTTACTTTTAAGCAATTACTTAACGCACTTTTAGATAAATTAGAAGCCGATTTATATAATAACTTATTACTTATTGATAAAACCGAAATAAAAGATTTAAATCCCGATTCAATTAAAGATAATTCACAAAACGACGCTTTAAATTTCTATTTCGCTGACTTTATTGGCTCCGACCAAAACCTTAATTTATATAAAGATTTTTTATTAAAAAGATTATTTTTCAAAGATTTAACGATTAATGAATTTTTAATTAAAAGTATAAATAAAAAAACTAATAAAATAATTTATAATAAACCTAACCTTAATATGTTTTTAGCAAATAGAAATAAATGGCTAGAGCTTTTACTAGTTGCTATTTATATATCTAACGCTCCTTAAAGAGGAACAGAATTAGTTTTATATACTTATAAAAATCCTTTTGGATCGAAAAGGTCTTTAATAATCGATAATATAATTGGTTTATTTCGAATTGAAGTTCGCTATCATAAATCTTATAATATAACTAATCAAGATAGTAATAATATTCGATTTTTAAATCCGAAGCTAAGCAATATTTTAAAAATATATCTATTAATATATATGCCTTTTTATAACTTTATAGAAATCAATTATTTTAATCGAGAAGAATTAAATCCTTATTTATTTCAATCAAATAATACCCTTTTTACCGGCGATAAATTATCGAATAATCTTTATTAAATAACTTTAAAAGCTTTTAAGCAAGGATTAAAAATCAACGCTTATCGCCATTTTATAATTTATATTATTAAAAATTTTATTATTAATTCTAAAGAGTTTAATACTGATAGTAATAAAGATGATTTAATTGAAGATATTTTATTAAATCATCGAACTAAAACAGCTAATTTAATTTACGCCCGCGATATTAGATTTGGAGCTAGTGATCGCCATTTAGAAATTAAATCTTTAGAATTTAATATAAAATTTTTCGAATACTTTAATTTATTAATTCTTAAATTAAAAGCTCGATTACAAGGGCATAAAAGGCAATAATCAAGTATAAACGAGCGACTTAAAAAATTAAAATTAAATAGTTCTGAGTCCGAATCAGATTCTAACCTTTCTAAACAATATAACGATAAATCTACGAAGCTAATCTATTTAAATAAAAGTAAAAAAGAAGTATTATATAATCTAATAAATGAAATATTAGAATTTGGATCTTAAGATTTTAAAACAAATAAAATAATTCATACTCGTAAAGAAACGATACAAAATCGAAATATATTAAATATTACTAATAACGAATTAACTTTTGAATCAATTATAAATAAATTAAGATTATTTTTTAATAATCTTGATGCTAATTTTAAATCAGAAAATCAAAAAGAAGCTATCGAAGCTATTTTACTTACAAGCTATCCCTTTATCACTTATATAAGCGGCACTAATAGTGGGAAAAGCTTATTATTTTTATTACCTTCTTATATCTACCCTTTAAAAAAGTTTTTAATATTCCTTCCTCGTATTAGCTTAAAAGAAGAATTATTCTTAAGAGCTAAAGAATTAAATTTAAACCCATCGATTTTTCAATCTGATAATATTAATCAATTAACTAATTTAATTTTATTAAGCCCAGAAGACTTTTCTAACCCTTTTTTTAAACAATACTTAATAAAATTAAGATCTTAAAACGAACAGTTTACAATCTTCTTCGACGAAGCTCATTTATTTATTTTAGAAACGAGCTTTCGTTTTATATTAAAGGAAATCCTTTCGATCATTAAATATATAAATCAATTGATAATTATAAGTGCGACTTTACTTAACGACTTATTAAATTACTTTTATGAAACATTTAATATGACGAATAACTTAATAATAAGAGGCCCTACTACTAGAGCAAATATCTCTTATAACATTCTAAAATCGTCAGAATCTTTAAATTGTTTTTAAATCTTAAATAACTTATTAAAAGATATAAACTTAACATTAAAAGCTAATAGTAAATTTTTAATCTTTACCGATACGGAAGTGAATTGTGAAGCTTTAAGTAAAGCTTTAAATATACCAGCTTATTATTCGAAAAAAGAAAATAAATCTAATATATTAAATAATTATATAAAAAACCCTTTAGAAAAAGGATTAATAAGTACTACGGCCGCGAGTGTAGGGTTGCATATTCCTACAATCGATTATATTATTATATATAATAGAAGCAATAGTTTAATTGAATTAGAATAAGAAATAAGTAGAGGTGGTCGTAATAACCAATTATGTAAAGCTTATTTAATAATAAATAATAATGAATATAAAAATCTAAAAGATAATAAAGGAATAAATCTTTATTCTATAGAATATATTTTAAATCAAGATTATAACTATTTAGTAAAATTCATAAATAATAAGATTTGCGCAAGGCAAATACTAGAAAGCTATTTTAATAATAAAAATATCAGTCATTGCGGTCAGGAAATGGAGCCTTGTTATATTTGTTTATTCAATTTAAAAGCATTAAGCGAATCGAAAAAATTATTACAAAATAAAGAAATTAATAAAAATATAAATCATAATAATAATATTAATAAATTAAATTCGATTAAAGACATTTGTTTTTGTTGTTTATACGACGATGATTGTACTTACGAAATCGCTTTTAATCATTCTTATTATAATTGTAAAAATAAAGATATTAAACAAGAATTTTTAAACGAAACTCGTAAAATTGAAAAGGCTTTAAAACAATTAAAAGCTTATAAACTTAGCAGTTGTTGTTATCAATGCTTATTACCACTTAATATCTGTTTAAATCGATCTATATTCACTAGGCTGCTCTATGGGGTGGGGGCCCCATGGGGTTTTCCTCCCCATTCTTTTCATAAGGTCTTGGCCGATAAAGGACTTTTTTTTTTAAACCTTATAAAGAGGATTTTTTTAAGTCAAATTCCTTACGGAGGATAAGGAAACCTTATAGGTTTAAAGTGGGACAACTAAAAATAATATATATAAGGCCGCTAAAAATAAAACAAATTTACGAATATTTATTAATTTTACTTAATTATTATATTTATTTATTATATTTATTAATCATATATGTTATACTTTATAATTACATTGCATTATATTATAATAAACTAAAATTACTAAACAAAACTTTTAGTCATGATTTCTTGCAATTTCTTAACCAACGCTATATCTTTGTTTTAAATCGTTACTCGTTTAACGTAAATAGCATATAAGTTCGTTATTAAAAGTGATTAGTAAATCGATTAGTAAATCGATTAATAAATCGATTAGTAAATAAATATATAAGTACTTACTTTTAAACTCTTTTACGAGGAATGCTTTTAAAGCTTCTTATAAATATTTTAAAGCACCGCTTTGAAATTTAAAGTTTTATTTAAAATCGTAAGTGATCTCTCGAACAAAACGCTAGAAAAGAGTCTTTTTAATAAGAAGCTCGATGCTTTTTTAATATTATCGGATTTTTTTTAACGCAATAGCTATATAAATTAATAATTATACTTAAGAATCAATTTATTAATTAATTAAATTTACTTCTTAGCTTATAGCGACGGCGCTTTCGTTAGCTTAGACTTCTTTTTTTCGTAATAATTGCAGACTTCTTAAGATACTTGCTTTTTTTAGATTTTTAACGAGAAAAAGTTTTAATTACCGAAAATGATTTGCTAGCTAATAGAACGGAGCGAGCAGCTTTAGCCGTCGAAAGTGATTTTTTAGCTCTTTTGTATTAAGAGAAAGGAATATCATTTTCATTTGAGTTTTTTTTATTATCGCTTTGCTTTTTTTCATTTGTATTATTATAAAGCATCGTCTTCGTCGCGGTTTTTATAGCTATAATTGGGCTCGAGATAATAAGAGACCTTTTAAAAGCTTTTTGCGCGAAAGCTTTTTTAATGCGATTGCTAATAAAAGCAAAAGAAGATTTAATAGCTGCAAAAAAATTGTTTTTAGCACTTAAGTCGTAAGACGGATCTTCGTTTTAAAGCTAAGCTAATGCATTCGCTTAGCTCGTCGATTGTTGTGTTGCTTTTAAAGCAGTTTTAAAACAATTAGCGAACAAAAAAAAAAAGTTTAAAAAAATTAAACTTATTAAAAGCTATTAGTACTTATGCTAGTATTATTAAGAACGATGCTTTTATTCATTTCGGATTGAATAGCCGAAGTAAATCTGATTGCGTTTGCTAAAAAAAAATTTAATTAATAAATATTTATTAATTATAAATTAAAAACATTACCGGATCGAGGTCTAAGAGATGATAAGTGCTAGTTTATATTTGCGCGAGAGTTTGTTAGTATTTAAAGAGCGTCACTTAAAATAATAGAAATTAGCAATTATTAATTAATAAAGTAATTAATACTTATTAGCTTGATCTTAAGAAATTCGGCGAAAAAAGGACGAAGATAAATCGGTTCTTTATTATAGACTTGCAATACCGCGCGAAGTTTTAAGAATTTTTATAAATGCTTATTAATTATTTGCAATTAATTTACTAATCAATTTACTAATTAAATACTAACCGGATAGCTATCGAGTTATAATAGCGCGGCGCTTAGCAAAAGTAAGGTTAAGAATTTCTATAAATGCTTGTTAATTATTTGCAATTGATTTACTAATTAATTTATTAATTAAATACTAATTAAATAGCTATCGAGTTATAATAGCGCGGCGCTTAACAAAAGTAAGGTCTAGCGCATCCGTAGCTAATTGAGCTTTGCTAGATTAAAGATAAGGATTTGCGCTAAGTAAAATAACTGAAAAAGTATTAGTAGTACTCCGATTAATTAAATATAAACTTACTTTATTTACCTTATAAATTTAAGTTTTCTTTTTCTACGCTTTCGCCGCGTATTATATTTGCTTCACTTTTTTATGCTTCGTCTTTATCTGCTTAACCTTTAGCCGTTTGACCTTCAGCCGCTTGACCTTTAGCCGCTTGACTTTTAGCCGCTTAACCTTTAATCGCTTGATTCTTAATTGCTTTATCAATTAACTTATCTTGGCTTGCGTCATCTCTTTTAGCCGTAATGCTTAATATATCAGTAAAAAGAGGTCGGTCCGAAAGCAAAAGTTCGTTTAATAAAGAGGCTATTTAAAAGTATTAATAAAAGGATCTGATCGCGATAATCTAGTTTACGATTAATAAGTTGATAATTTTAAATAAAAAAAGAACGACCTTACAAAGCAATAAATAGCGTTGTATTTAAAAGCGTAGCAAATAAGAAAGCGATAATTGTAATTGATTATTAAGTAATAATAAAAAGGAATCAGACTTTACTTTATAAAATAAAAATTGCGCGAAGCGGCCGCCTTATCTTAGCTGCGGCCGCTTTATCTTAGCTGCGGCTGCCTTATCACTTCGTGAATTTACTAGCGGCCGCGCTAAGATATTTTAAAAATAAAATATACGAGTTTACTTTTAATCTTAACACTTTTATTTTATTATCTTTAATTTTACTTTAAATAATTACTCTTAACGTTTAGCTTCTTTATAATACTATTTAATATAGCCGCTTATCAGCTTGATTCGATAAAAAGTATTATTGCAAATACAAATCAGCTTGATTTAATAAAAAGGATTGAAAAATCTATAATAAGAATCATTTTCTTATTTATTAATCTATTTATTAATCAAAAACGTCTTTCTTAGAATGCGGCCGATACGACGGCAATCGTAGCGGCAAGTAATCCGATATTAAAAAACCTTAGCAAGCGCAAAGTAAATATCTTTTTTACGTAGTATTTTAACTTTTATTAATTTATTAATTTTTCTTAAAAAAGAAAGCCAAAGAAAGGCCAATTATCAACCAATCTTTATACGATAAAAGCTAATGCTCGTATAGCAAAGCTAAAACAAGATCTTTAAATAGATAAGCTTCGAAAAGTTAAAAGACGAGATCAAGCGGCCGCTAATTAGCTTTTTGCAATTTAAAAACAAACTTTAAAATATTTTTAAGCATTAAAAGCTAAAAAGAAAACTCGATAAACCGAAATGCGAAAGAATCTTATAAATGAACGGTACTTTTTCTTTTTTTTAATTTATTAAGCAATTTATTAATCGATTTTAAAAAGAATCGAAGCATCTACGCGGATAATCTTGCTATGCAAGCCGCTTCTTTTACAATTAAATTCAATAATAAAAAATACTTAAATAGCGATTAAGTTAATAAAGCATTTAATTTAAACGAAAAGGTTTATAAAGAATTTAATTTGCGAAAAGACGAAAAAGAAAATAATAATATACCTCGCGATAAATACGTCTCGATTACCGATAAAAAGATAAAGAAAGTCACTCGGCAATTAGCACGTTAGCACGCATAAATAAACATTTATTTCATTTAAATATTTATATTTTGCTAATAATATAAAATCACGCTATATGATGACCGTTTAGCAATTTCGTCGCTATTAGCAAAGTATAGCGCGGTCTTTAATAAAGAAATGCCGAGCTTCTAATTTAAAAAGTAAAGAAGCTTTCTTTAAATTGATAGCTTAAAACTTAGCAAGCACGGTTTTAAAACGAATTAAATAAGAATTTATTTTATTATGCTTTTAATCAATTAAACTAATATTATAACTTTTAGTCTTTATCTAATCAAGCCTCTTTACGTCTACTTTTCCTTTAATAAAAAGAAGTATTAACGAGTTAAAATTAAAGCAAATACCGATAAGATTAAATACGAATTGCCGGGTCTAGCCGCTTAATAGAATATAAAAGGATTCGAAAAGAATGCTGAATTTAAAGAAGCTGATTGCGATCTTATTTTATTTCAACGCGTTATACAATTGATTTAGAAAAAAAACGAGCTAGCTCCGGAATTGTTTTATAGCGTTAAGGATAGCGATACGGAATTGAGATCATTCTTAAACTTAATGCTTAAGTTTATATAAAATAGAATTTACGATTAATTACAAATTTTATATTCTATAAAAATACTTTTATTTATTTTATTTATTAATTATATTTATTAATAATACTTATTAATTATATTTACTTATTATATTTACTAATTATATTTATTAATTATATTTACTAATTATATTTACTAATTATATTTACTAATCATATTTACTAATTATATTTACTAATCATATTTACTAATCACATTTACTAATCGTCGGTTTTTTATATAACGATACGCTAAGTCTTATAACGATACGCTAAGTCTCTTAAACGCATTTTATATGCGCTAAGCTACTTCTCTCCTTTTTTCTTTCGCATTCTTCGTATTCTTTTATTCCTCGCTTTTAACTTATAAACTATAGTTCACGAGTCCTTAGCGCTTTTACTTTCGTATATATAAACCTTAGCTACCTTCGACCTTTACACTTAGTAGTTGTTGATTCTAAGTTATTACTTTGAGATTCTCTTAAGCTTTTATATAAACCTCGCGCTCTCGTAAGTTCTTTTAAGTAATCGCTTAAAATCGTTACAAGTCTCTTAAACGCACTTTATATGCGCTAAGCTACTTTTTTTATTTTTTCTTTCGTATTTTTCGTATTCTTTTATTCTTCGCTTTTGACTTATAAACTATAGTTCACGAGTCCTTAGCGCTTTTACCTTCGTATATATAAACCTCAGCTACCTTCGACCTTTATACTCGGTAATTATTGATTTTAAATTATTACTTTAAAATTCTCTTAAGCTCTTATATAAACCTTCGCGCTCTCGTAAGTTCTTTTAAGTAATCGCTTAAGGTCGTCACATCTTAAAGTTTTAAATTAAAAGAATTGACCGACTTGCTATATTTAAAATCGATATAAATATATTAATAAATTATTTTAATATTTAGATTTATAAATTATATTTAAAGTTAATTATATATATATTTTATTTAATATAATAACGATTTTAAAACTATCTATATAAACTCATCTATTAATTTATAATAATGAAATTCAAAAGGCCTTCGCAAGCTATCGAATTTATTACTTTCCTTTCTTGCGATACCTTTTTTTTATATATAAAAAGTCTTTTGCCCGCTAATAATACTAATTTTATAATATCCGTCGTTATATTCGTTTTTACTAATCTATTTAATAGATAGCTTAATTTTATAACCGTTATTTAAAAACCGCTTAACTCGATATTCGTTTATTCTAATTAATCAATTACGATTACGCCCTTCTTCGTCTAGCATTTTTATTGCACACCGAGCGTTTCGACCGTTCGTTCGTTTAATAAAAAGAGAATAATAAGTTTTATTATCTATTTCGGTAAGGATCGAGTTTAATTGGTTTGCAATCTTTAATAAATTAATAACTTAATTAATATATAAATAATAAAATAGCACTTATAAATAAATCGGCAAGCGTCCGTTAAAATATAAATTTCTTTTATTTATTTTTTAACTATAATAGATATTCGAGCTTATAAATATAATTATAAGCTAATACGATTATAAAGTGTTCTATCGTTTTATATAATAAATGTTTAATTAAATGCTTTTATTTTTAATATTTATTAAATTATATTAATTTTATTTACCGCATAGCAGCAGCCGAAAAGAAAGCTGCAAAGATTATATTTAAATTAAGATTTCTATAAGCACCTTATCTTTATATACTAATTAAACCTTAATAAATTTAAATAAGTACTTATTATAACGACCTTAAGCGATTATTTAAAGAATTTATAAAAAAGCGAAAGGATCATATAAAGCTTAAGAAGATTATAAAATCATTATTTAAATTTGAAATTAATAATTATCGAAAGTAAAAGTTAAAAAAAACTAAGTATTAGATTCTTTTTAAGCGATTAAAGAATATATTCGTAACTTCGTAACGGTCGTTAAAGTACTTGTAATTGCAAAACACTCGGTTGTAAAAGTATCTGAATTCTAATTGCTCTTTAAAATTCAAAGGAGCTGATTCCTTCTATATAATTAAAAGGAATCACGCGCACTAGCTAACTAATAAGTTTACTAGTTAAGTTAAAGGTCCTTTAACTAGTGTGATATGCTGAACGAAGCATGTTAAGTGGCCCGTAAACTCCTTCAAATACTATTAGCTAGCTAAGGTCGATATAAATATACCGATATTAAGGTCTATATATAAGAAGGTTGTTCGTAATAGTTAACCTAAGTAAAAAGAGCTTAAAAGTATTAAAAGATATAATTATAATTAAGCTTTAATAAAAAAGAAATAAAAAAAAATGAAAAGATAAAAAAAAAAACCGCTAGTTAAAACTTAACGCTCGCAAAAATGCTGCTTAAAAAGAATTAAGCGTAAGCAAAACCCTTTTTAAAAATAAACTAACTTAATAAAATATATTTAAATTATAAAATAATGTTATATAATATTCAAGTATATAAGACGTTGATATATAAGTTCAAATCAATAATTTAATAGTAAATTCGCTAGAATTTAAACATGTCTTCTCAAGCTATTAATTCGTTTTTATTTTAAATTACTTTAATTACTTACGAAGATACCGATCTATTTCAAAGTTAAAAGTTCGAAAGCTTTACAACTAATTTCTTTAGCCTAATATTATTAGCAATTATTAAATGTTTTAATTAATATTATATTTAAAACGTTAAAGAAATTAAGACTTTTAATACTTAATAGTCATAAACCTTATAGTATTCTTAATAATAAAAAGCTAATCAAAATCCTTTACGAATCGATTAAAATAAAAAGAAAACTTCTTTTATATAAATTAAATTCGTTTAAGCAGTTAAAAAATCAATAAGAGAGCTTATAGTATGCTATAAAAAGTGCGACCGAGCTTTAAAGCATCCGAAGCTAAAGGCTTTTAAAACGAAAGCATTAGCCGATTATTAAAAAACGGATGTTTGCAAACGCGTCGTAAATAAGCTAAAACAAAAGCTTCGGCAAACTTAATTAAAATCTAAATCTTTTTAACGCAATTTAATACGTTTGTTTTTATTTATAAATTCAGTTAATAAATCTAATAAATCTGATTAATAAATTTAATTAGTAAATCGGATTAATAAATCTAATTAATAAATCTAATTAGTAAATTTAATTAGTAAATCTGATTAGTAAATCGGATTAGTAAATTTAATTAATAAATAATAAAACTAATATTTAATAAATATATTTATCACGAAGAACGCTTTCGCATTAAGACTTAAAATCAGCATTTCGAAAAAGTGTTTTAAATGTTATATTATTTACGCGAAGCTCGTTTCGAATAGTTAATAATCCGGATTAGAAATCTTTTTGCGAATTATAAAACTTATATCTTAAGCTTTTTAATGCTTCAATTATTAAGCGAGACTTCGACGATAAGATTTTAGAAATTAATCGTTATTTACTAAATAATTTATTAACCAATTAAAAACTTAGCATTTTATTAAACTATTAATCTAACATTAAGCGCTATTCTTTTATATGCATAATCGGAATTGCAATTATAAAAGATTAGCATATGATTCAGCTTATACTTAGATTTATATACGTTAAGTTCAATTATATAAAAGAAGAATTAGCAAGAATTATTTACGAATGCTTTATTAAATTAAGCTTAATAAAAAAGATAATCGCGATTATAATAAATAACGCATCTTCGAATAATATAATGATAAAAGAATTACTTAAATGCGTCGAAAATGCATTTAAGAAAAAGCTTTTTATAAGCTAAGAGATTTTATACGTTTCGTATATAGCTTACGTCTTGCAATTATTTTTTAAAGCGTTGCTCGGACCGCGATTATCGCTAACGAACGAAAGCTTAAAAAAGCATTAAAAAGAAGATTCTGATATAAACGAGCTAAAAAGAGCAAAAAGACGCGATAAACGAAAGATTACATATACACTTGCGATTATAAGTTTTTTTTTTTTAAAAAAAATATTTATTAATTATATTTACTAATCATTAATCAACGTATTTAAGTTCGGAAGTTTATTAAGTGTATTATAGCTAGCTAACCTCGAAAATCGCGATTTAATAAAACGATAAAAGCTTTTATCAACGATTTAAAGCATCTTTTAACAAAAAGCTTAAAGCTTGTTTTAAATGTTATTATAAGATAAGATTTTATATTTTATATGCTTAATCGATTTATAACTCTTAAAGATATTATTTAAAGACATTATATAAAGATCGATAAAATAAGTATTTTTAAATTATTTGATATTTAATAAAAGCAAATCTTATAGCTAATCGATATCTTTCGACCGTTTCACTTTTTAATTATGCATTTAAGTAAAAAGCTTAGTTTTATTATTTAATACGGATTTTTAATATTCGATGAAATATTTAAACGTTTAAATAAAGCATAAGCACGATTAAAGTCTAAATATATAAAGATTTCGAAAGAAAATCGCAATGATTTTAAATAGATCTTGCAATTAAAAAAAGGCGTTATCAATGCTATCGAGAAATTAAATAAGTATTATAAAAAAACGCAAAAGCCGCTAAAGGATATTTTTGCTTTCGCGATAATCTTATATCTTGCTATTAAACTAAAGACTTTCGACTTAAATTTTTCTTAGCTTTACGAAAGTAAAGATTAATTTATAATATATCGAGCGAGATTCGAAAAGCTTTTTAACGAATATTATAAGTCTTTAATATCTATAGCTTAACGTATTAATAATATTAAAGCAATCGATCGTTAACCGATAGCCGCTTTATTACTCCGCGGCAAATTAATACTAAGTAGGCTGCTCCATGGGGCCCCATGGGGCCCCATGGAAATTCGAGTCCTTCCCACGGGGGAACCCACGGGGGGTACAAAAATTGGCCTTCCTTATGGGGAAACCCCATGGGGGGTGGGGTTTCCTCATGGGGTTTTTCTATATATATATATTTATATCACGTGGCCTCGCCTAATAGCTTAAGCGCTAAGAAGTTTATTAAACACGTGCAAAAGAGCACGTGCAAGGTTAGACTGCATAAGAGATTTATTAATCGATTTATTAATTATATTTATTAATCACATTTACTAATTATATTTACTAATTACATTTACTAATCATATTTATTAATCACATTTATTAATTATATTTATTAATCACATTTACTAATTATATTTACTAATCGATTTACTAATCACATTTACTAATCATATTTACTAATCGATTTACTAATTATATTTACTAATCATATTTACTAATTATATTTACTAATCACATTTACTAATTATATTTACTGATTATATTTACTAATCGATTTATTAATCATATTTACTAATTGTATTTATTAATCGATTTACTAATCATATTTACTAATCGATTTACTAATTACATTTACTAATCATATTTATTAATCACATCTATTAATTGTATTTACTAATCGATTTATTAATCATATTTACTAATTATATTTACTAATCATATTTACTAATCATATTTACTAATCACATTTACTAATTATATTTACTGATTATATTTACTAATCGATTTATTAATTATATTTACTAATTGTATTTACTAATCGATTTATTAATTATATTTACTAATCGATTTACTAATCATATTTACTAATTATATTTACTAATCATATTTACTAATTACGTTTACTAATTACATTTATTGATTATATTTATTAATCGATTTACTAATTATATTTACTAATCACATCTACTAATCATATTTATTAATTAATTTACTAATCGATTGATTAATCGATTTTAAAATAATAAATAAAGTATATTTAAGTAAGTAAAGCACAAATTCATAAGGTAGCGATAATGGTATTTAATTTATTTAAAAGAGCAAAAGAGCAAAGGAGCAATTGTACTATATATATATATAGTACGCAGTTTCGCTTGATAGCTTAAGCGCTAAGGAGCTTACTAAACACGTGTAAAAGAGCACGTGCAAGGCCAGACTGCATTTACAATAGATTTATTAATCGATTTACTAATTATATTTACTAATCACATTTACTAATCACATTTTAATAGAAAATTTAAACTTTTAATCAATTGACAATTTGCGATTGGCAAATCAGCCAAGATAAATTAAAGTTAGTATTTCGTATATCGCAAAGTATATTAAAAATAAAGAACTTTAAAAAAAGTATAATTATCGGTTTCTTATTAATTAAAGAAAAGATTAAAGCACTGCTATGACGATGTTAGCGCTTTAATAATCAAGTGGCAATAAGATTACGCGAATCTTATCCCGTCTTACCTTTCCTCTTTCTTCCTTAAGTCGCCCTTAGCTATACGTATTAACTTGTATTGACTTGTATCGACCTATATTAATCTATATTGACTTGTATTAACTTGTATTCACTTGTATTCACTTGTATTCACTTGTATTCACTTGTATTCACTTGTATTCACTTGTATTTACTTGTATTAAAAGTCTATAATAAAAATAAAAACCTGAAAAGAAATATAATAATAGATTTATTATTAGTTAAATTGAAAGTTAAAGCATTGCTATGACGATATCAGCGCTTTGATAATCAGGTAGCGATAAGATTACGCGAATCCTATCCCGTCCTACCCCTCTTATACCCCCCTTAAGTCGCCCTTGGCTATACGTATTAACTTGCGTTAACTTATATCGACCTGTTACTTATATTAATCTTTATTAACTTGTATTAACTTGTATTTATTTGTATTCACTTGTATACTTGTATTAAAAGTTTATAATAAAAATAAAAACCTGAAAAGAAATATAATAATAGATTTATTATTAGTTAAATTGAAAGTTAAAGCATTGCTATGACGATATCAGCGCTTTAATAATCAGGTAGCAATAAGATTACGCGAATCTTATCCCGTCTTACCCCTCCTACCCTTTCCTTGAGTCGCTTTTAGAAGTTAGCTATAAGTATTGACCTGTATTGACCTGTATTTCATATTTACTAATCGATTTACTAATCGATTTATTAATTGATTTATTGATCGGAATAGCAATACAATTACTCGAATCATATCCCCCCCTTTTTTGAGTAGCCCTTAGCTATACGCATTTACTTATATTAATTTGTATTACTTGTATTGACTTGTATTTCACATTCACTTATCGATTTATTAATCGATTTGTTAATCGATTGATTAATCGGAGTAGCAATACGATTACGTGAATCACTTTCCTCATCTTAAGTAGCCCTTAACTATACGCATTTACTTATATTAATCTGTATTACTTGTATTGACTTGTATTAACTTGTATTAATTTATGTTTATCTATATTAATTTATATTAATTTGTATTTCACATTCACTTATCGATTTACTAATTGATTTATTGATCGGAATAGCAATACAATTACTCGAATCATATCCCTTTTCCTTTTGAGTAGCCTTTAGCTATACGCATTCACTTATATTAATTTGTATTACTTGTATTGACTTGTATTAACTTGTATTAATTTATGTTGATTTATATAAACTTATATTAACTTGTATTTCACATTTACTTATCGATTTATTAATTGATTTATTGATCGGAATAGCAATACAATTATTCGAATCATATCCCTCCCCTTTTAAGTAGCCCTTAGCTATACGCATTCACTTGTATTAATCTGTATTACTTGTATTGATTTGTATTAATTTGTATTAACTTATGTTGATTTGTAATAACTTATATTAACTTGTATTTCATATTCACTTATCGATTTATTAATCGATTTATTAATCGATTAATTAATCGGAATAGCAACACGATTACGCGAATCACTCCTTTTATCTTGAGTAGCTTTTAGCTATACGCGTTTACTTATATTAATCTGTATTACTTATATTAACTTGTATTTGCTTATGTTGATTTGTATTAACTTATATTAACTTTTATTAACTTGCATTAACTTGTATTAACTTGTATTAATTTGTATTAATTTATATTGATTTGTATTTCATATTTATTAATCGATTTATTAATCGATTTATTAATTGATTTACTAATCTATTTATTGATCGGAATAGCAATACGATTATTCGAATCATATCCCCCCTTCTTTTTGAGTAGCTCTTGGCTATGCGCATTCACTTGTATTAATTTTTATTACTTGTATTGACTTGTATTTACTTATATTGATTTGTATTAATTTATATTGACCTTTATTAACTTGCATTAACTTGTATTGACTTGTATTAACTTGTATTTGATATTCACTTATCGATTTACTAATCGATTTACTAATCGATTTATTAATCGAAGTAGCAATATAATACGCCAGTTATTTGCACCCTTTCCCCTCCCTTTATTGCAATTGATAAGACTTTAAAAGATTAATTAATTTGCGACCGACAAATCAGCGATTATGAATTAAAGTTAATGTTTCGTATATCGTAAAGTATAATTAAAATAAAAAACCTTAAGATAAAAATAATTATCGGTTCGTTACTTACTGAATTAAAGGTCAAAGTATTAGTATAACGATAGCAGCGGTTGCAGCGCTATAATAACTAAATAGCAATACAATCACGCGATTCATACTCCCCCTTTCTCTCCTCCCTTTTCCCCTTCTTTTGAATAGCTTTTAGCTATACGTATTAACTTATATTAATTTGTATTACTTGTATTGACTTATATTGATCCGTATTGACTTGCATTTCATATCTACTAATCGATTTACTAATCGATTTACTAATCGAAGTAATAATAAAATACGCTAGTTATTTGCATCCCCCCCCTCCTCCTTATTGCAATTGATAAGACTTTAAAGGATTAATTAATTTGCGACCGACAAATCAGCGAATATAAGTTAATCGTCGGTTACTTTGAATTTAATTTGTAAAAAATCCCGACCTAGCGCAGCTAGGTCGGCACCATTAAAGCGGGACACCCAGCAAGGCGGGATAGTAAAATTTGCTCTTTTTTAATAAATAGAAAATTAATTAACTATTATATAATAACTGTTTTTGTATTAAAAGATGCACCGTATTGATTTTGATATTAATTAATTAATCGAATTTTAATTCTAAGTTGTTATTCCTTTATTGTGTTGAGTTAAAGTAATAAAAATAGTACTTTTAATAATTATTTTTCGATTTTACTATTGAGTATATATCAGAATTGCCGCGTATATATTAGAATAAGCGAGGAACACGAAAATCGGACTTTTATTTAAACCTATTAAAATAATACGTGCATTACTATTAACTTTTATTTAATAATTGATACCTTTAGTGATATAATATATTAAATCATTTGTTTTTGATCTATGTGACGTTTTTTTGAATTAAGGTTGTGGTTATTAAGATATTTGCAATAAACAAGTAAATTTGAATTATTTGGGACAGTTTTTGATCATTTTTTCATTACATTTCAATGTATTAGATTACTATAAATAAATGGATTTTTATAATTTTGATTCACGTTTGTAAAGCCAAATTTTCTAAGCATATAAAGATTTTTTTTAGATTTTTTATAATAATAGTTGTTGTTTAATAAGTGGTATACCGTTACTGTCCCGCCTTGGTGGTGCCGACTTGCTATAGCAAGTCGGTCAATTCTTTCGAATTAAAATTTAAGGAAACCGACGATTAAAGTTAATAGTTCGTATATCGTAAAGTATAATTAAAATAAAAAACCTTAAAAGAAGAATAATTATCGGTTCGTTACTTACTGAATTAAAGGTCAAAGTATTGCTATAACGATAGCAGCAGCTGCAGCGCTATAATAACTAAATAGCAATACAATTACGCGATTTATACCCCCCCTCTCCTCTCTCCCCTTTCTCCTTCTCCTGAATAGCCCTTAGCTATACGTATTAACTTATATTAATTTGTAATACTTGTATTGACTTGTATTAATCCGTATTGACTTGCATTTCACATTTACTAATCGATTTACTAATCGATTTACTAATCGAAGTAATAATACTGTCAATATAATACGCCAGTTATTTGCACCCCCCCCCTCCTCCCCCCTCCCCCTCCTTATTGCAATTGATAAGACTTTAAAGGATTAATTAATTTGCGACCGACAAATCAGCGAATATAAATTCAAGTTAATGTTTCGTATATCGTAAAGTATAATTAAAATAAAAAACCTTAAAAGAAGAATAATTATCGGTTCGTTACTTACTGAATCAAAGGTCAAAGTATTGCTATAACGATAGCAGCAGCTGCAGCGCTGTAATAAGTAAATAGTAATACAATCACGCGATTTATACCCTTCCCCTCCCTTCCCCCCTTTCCCCTTCTCCTGAATAGCCTTTAGCTATACGTATTAACTTATATTAATCTGTATTACTTGTATTGACTTATATTAATCCGTATTGACCTGCATTTCACATTTATTAATCGATTTACTAATCGATTTACTAATCGAAGTAACAATACTGTCAATACAATACGCCAGTTATTTGCACCCCCCACCCCCCCTCCCCCCTCCCCCTCCTTATTGCAATTGATAAGACTTTAAAGGATTAATTAATTTGCGACCGACAAATCAGCGAATATAAGTTAAAGTTAATGTTTCGTATATCGTAAAGTATAATTAAAATAAAAAACCTTAAAAGAAGAATAATTATCGGTTCGTTACTTACTGAATCAAAGGTCAAAGTATTGCTATAACGATAGCAGCAGCTGCAGCGCTATAATAATTAAATAGCAATACAATCACGCGATTTTTCCCCCCCCCCTCCTCTCCCCCTTTTCCCCCTCTCCTGAATAGCCCTTAGCTATACGTATTTACTATTAACTTATATTAATCTCTATTACTTGTATTGACTTGTATTAATCCGTATTGACCTGCATTTCACATTTACTAATCGATTTACTAATCGATTTACTAATCGAAGTAGCAATACAATACGCCAGTTATTTGCACCCCCTTCCCTCCCCCTATTGCAATTGATAAGACTTTAAAGGATTAATCAACTTGCGACCGACAAATCAGCGATTATAAATTAAAGTTAATGTTTCGTATATCGTAAAGTATAATTAAAATAAAAAACCTTAAAAGAAGAATAATTATCGGTTCGTTACTTACTGAATTTAGGCTGCTCCATGGGGTGGGGGCCCCACGGGGTTTTCCTCCCCATTCGCCCCATGGGGCCTTGGCCGATGGGGGATTTTTTTTTTAAAGCCCCATGGGGAGGATTTTTTTAAGTGAAATTACCCACGGGGGATGGGGAAACCCCATGGGTTTAAAGTGGGGCTAGTTATAAGTCACGTTACTTGAAAAGATTTAACTTGCACGTGCTTGCCGAGCTCTTGAATTAAAGCTACGTATATTATATATATATATATATAATTGCAGTTGCTTTTTTCTTATTTTTCTTTCTGAAATAATCAAACCTTTTTTATTAATTTTATTAATGAATTACTTTATGCTTTATTATATCTATTTTCGCTATTATAATAAATTAATCGATTAATGAATCGATGAGTAAATCTATTAATAAATCGATTAATAAATGAGATTAGTAAATGAGATTAGTAAAAGTTATTAGTAAATATAATAATTAAATGTGATTAGTAAATGTGATTAGTAAATATAATTAGTAAATGTGATTAGTAAATGTGATTAGTAAATATGATTAATAAATATAATTAGTAAATATAATTAATAAATCGATTATGAAAAATAAAATAAAAGTTAATAAAGGTTAATATAAGTTAATTCAAGTCAATACAAATTAGTACAAGTTAATACGGGTCGATACAGGTCGATACAGGTCAATACAAGTCAATTCGTATAGCTAAGGGCTATTCAAGGAAGGGGGTTGTCGGTTAGTAAATGTGATTAGTAAATGTGATTAGTAAATGTGATTAGTAAATGTGATTAGTAAATGTGATTAGTAAATATAATTAGTAAATGTGATTAGTAAATGTGATTAGTAAATATGATTAATAAATATAATTAGTAAATATAATTAATAAATCGATTATGAAAAATAAAATATAAGTTAATAAAGGTTAATATAAGTTAATTCAAGTCAATACAAATTAGTACAAGTTAATACGGGTCGATACAGGTCGATACAGGTCAATACAAGTCAATTCGTATAGCTAAGGGCTATTCAGGGAAGAGGGTTGTCGGTTAGTAAATGTGATTAGTAAATGTGATTAGTAAATGTGATTAGTAAATGTGATTAGTAAATGTGATTAGTAAATGTAATTAGTAAATGTAATTAGTAAATGTGATTAATAAATGTGATTAAGAAATATAATAAATAAATATAATTAGTAAATATGATTAATAAATCGATTATTAAATATAAAATACAAGTTCATAAAGGTTAATATAAGTTAATATAAGTTAATTCAAGTCAATACAAGTTCGTATAAGTTAATACGAGTCGATACAGGTCTATACAGGTCAATACAAGTCAATTCGTATAGCTAAGGGCTATTCAGGGAAGGGGTTGTCGGTTAGTAAATGTGATTAGTAAAAGTGATTAGTAAATATGATTAGTAAATGTGATTAGTAAATGTGATTAGTAAATGTGATTAGTAAATGTAATTAGTAAATATGATTAGTAAATGTGATTAGTAAATGTAATTAGTAAATATAGTTAATATATATAATTAATCAATCGATTATTAAATATAAAATACAAGTTAATAAAGGTTAATATAAATTAACATAAGTTAATTCAGGTTAATACAGGTCAGTACAAGTTAATACGGGTTGATACAAGTCGATACAGGTTAATACAAGTCAATTCGTATAGCTAAAGGCTATTCAAGGAAGGGGAGGGGGGGGGGGGGGAGGGGGTATAATTCGCGTAATCTTATTGCTACTTGATTGTTAAAGCGCTGATATCGTTATAGCAATGCTTTGACCTTCAACTTAATTAATAATGAATCTATAATTATACTTCTTTTAAGATTTTCTATTTTTATTATATACTTTTAATACAGGTTAATATAAGTCAGGTCGATACAGGTCAATACAAGTCAATACGTATAGCTAAGGGCTATTTAAGGAGGGGGTTGTCGGTACTTATTTGCAAGTGCTTAATACAAGTAAATACAGATCAATATAAGTAATACAGATTAATACAGGTCAATACGTATAGCTAGAGGCTATTGAAAGGGGGGGGGGGGGGGGGGGGGGGGGTGCAAATAACTAGCGTATTGTATTGCTACTTCGATTAGTAAATCGATTAGTAAATCGATTAGTAAATCGATTAGTAAATCGATCAGTAAATATGAAACGCAAGTCAATACGGATTAATACAAGTCAATACAAGTAATACAGATTAATATAAGTTAATACGTATAGCCAAGGGCTATTCAAGAGAAGGGGAAGGGGGGGAAGGGGGGGGGGGGTATGAACCGCGTGATTGTATTGCTATTTAGTTATTACAGCGTTGCACTGCTGCAGCCGCTACTATCGTTATAGCAATACTTTGACCTTTAATTCAATAAGTAACGAACCGATAATTATTCTTCTTTTAAGGTTTTTTATTTTAATTATACTTTACGATATACGAAACATTAACTTTAACTTATATTCGCTGATTTGTCGGTCGCAAATTGATTAATCCTTTAAAGTCTTATCAATTGCAATAAGGAGGGAGGGGGGAGAGTGCAAATAACTGGCGTATTATATTGTTACTTCGATTAGTAAATCGATTAGTAAATCGATTAATAAATGTGAAATGCAGGTCAATACGGATTAATACAAGTCAATACAAGTAATACAGATTAATATAAGTTAATACGTATAGCTAAGGGCTATTCAAGAAAGGGGGAAAGAGGAGGGAGGAAGGAGGGGTATGAATCGCGTGATTGTATTGCTATTTAATTATTACAGCGCTGCACTGCTGCAGCCGCTACTATCGTTATAGCAATACTTTGACCTTTAATTCAGTAAGTAAAGAACCGATAACTATTCTTCTTTTAAGGTTTTTTATTTTAATTATACTTTACGATATACGAAATATTAACTTTAATTTATAATCGCTGATTTGTCGGTCGCAAATTGATTAATCCTTTAAAGTCTTATCAATTGCAATAAGGAGGGAGGGGGGAGAATGCAAATAACTGGCGTATTGTATTGTTACTTCGATTAGTAAATCGATTAATAAATGTGAAATGCAAGTTAATACGGATTAATACAAGTCAATACAAATAATACAGATTAATATAAGTTAATACGTATAGCTAAGGGCAATTCAAAAGAAGGGGAAGGGGGGGGAAAAGGGGGGGGGGTATGAATCGCGTGATTGTATTGCTATTTAGTTATTAGAGCGTTGCACTGCTGCAGCCGCTGCTATCGTTATAGCAATACTTTGACTTTTAATTCAGTAAGTAACGAACCGATAATTATTCTTCTTTTAAGGTTTTTTATTTTAATTATACTTTACGATATACGAAACATTAACTTTAACTTATATTCGCTGATTTGTCGGTCGCAAATTAATTAATCCTTTAAAGTCTTATCAATTGCAATAAGGGGAAAGGGGGGGGGGGGGGGGGGGGGGGGGGTGCAAATAACTGGCGTATTGTATTGCTACTTCGATTAGTAAATCGATTAGTAAATCGATTAGTAAATGTGAAATGCAGGTCAATACGGATTAATACAAGTCAATACAAGTAATACAGATTAATATAAGTTAATACGTATAGCTAAGGGCTATTCAGGAAAGGGGGAAAGAAGGGGGAGGAAGGGGGGGTATGAATCGCGTGATTGTATTGCTATTTAATTATTACAGCGCTGCACTGCTGCAGCCGCTACTTTCGTTATAGCAATACTTTGACCTTTAATTCAGTAAGTAACGAACCGATAATTATTCTTCTTTTAAGGTTTTTTATTTTAATTATACTTTACGATATACGAAACATTAACTTTAACTTATAATCGCTGATTTGTCGGTCGCAAATTGATTAATCCTTTAAAGTCTTATCAATTGCAATAGAGGGAGGGAAGGGGGTGCAAATAACTGGCGTATTATATTGCTACTTCGATTAGTAAATCG
This sequence comes from Drepanopeziza brunnea f. sp. 'multigermtubi', assembly GCF_022702325.1. Taxonomy (NCBI): domain Eukaryota; kingdom Fungi; phylum Ascomycota; class Leotiomycetes; order Helotiales; family Drepanopezizaceae; genus Drepanopeziza; species Drepanopeziza brunnea. The sequence goes on from NW_027094075.1 coordinate 2,281,233, forward strand.
ATTAGTAAATCGATTAGTAAATCGATAAGTGAATGTGAAATACGAGTCAATACAAGTCAATACAAGTTAATGCAAGTTAATAAAGGTCAATATAAATTAATACAAATCAATATAAGTAAATACAAGTCAATACAAGTAATACAAATTAATACAGGTGAATGCGCATGGCCAGGGGCTACTCAAGAAGAGGGGGGGATATGATTCGAGTAATCGTATTGCTATTTCGATCAATAGATAGATCAGTAAATCAATTAGTAAATCGATGAATAAATCGATTAATAAATGTGAAATACAGATAAATATAAATAAATACAAGTTAATACAAGTTAATACAAGTAATACAGATTAATATAGGTGAATGCATATAACTAAGGGCTACTTAAGATGGGGGAGGTGATTCGCGTAATCGTGTTGCTACTCCGATTAATCAATCGATTAATAAATCGATTAGTAAATCGATAAGTAAATGTGAAATACAAGTTAATATAAGTTAATACAGATCAATATAAATTAATACAAGTTAATACAAGTTAATACAAGTTAATACAAGTAATACAGATTAATATAAGTGAATGCGTATAGCTAAAGGCTACTTAAGATGGGGGAGGTGATTCGCGTAATCGTGTTGCTACTCCGATTAATCAATCGATTAATAAATCGATTAGTAAATCGATGAGTGAATGTGAAATACAAGTTAATATAAGTTAATACAGATCAATATAAATTAATACAAGTTAATACAAGTCAATACAAGTAATACAAATTAATATGAGTGAATGCGTATAGCTAAGTGCTACTTAAGAGGGGGGGGATATGATTCGAGTAATTGTATTGCTATTCCGATCAATAAATCAATTAGTAAATCGATGAGTGAATGTGAAATACAAGTTAATATATGTTAATACAGATCAATATAAATTAATACAAGTTAATACAAGTCAATACAAGTAATACAGATTAATACAAGTGAATGCGTATAGTTAAGTGCTACTTAAGAAGAGGGGGATATGATTCGAGTAATTGTATTGCTATTCCGATCAATAAATCAATTAGTAAATCGATGAGTGAATATGAAATACAAGTTAATATAAGTCAATACAGATCAATATAAATTAATACAAGTTAATACAAGTCAATACAAGTAATATAGATTAATATAAGTGAATGCGTATAGCTAAAGGCTACTTAAGATAGGGGAGGTGATTCGAGTAATTGTATTGCTATTCCGATCAATAAATCAATTAGTAAATCGATGAGTGAATATGAAATACAAGTTAATATAAGTTAATACAGATCAATATAAATTAATACAAGTTAATACAAGTCAATACAAGTAATACAGATTAATACAAGTGAATGCGTATAGCTAAGAGCTACTCAAGAGGAGGGGGATATGATTCGAGTAATTGTATTGCTATTCCGATCAATAAATCAATTAGTAAATCGATTAGTAAATCGATTAGTAAATATGAAATACAAGTCAATACAGGTCAATACGTATAGCTAACTTCTAAGGGCGACTCAGGGAAAGGATAAGAGGGGTAAGACGGGGTAAGATTCGCGTAATCTTATTGCTAACTGATTATTAAAGCGCTGATATCGTCATAGCAATGCTTTGACTTTCAATTTAACTAATAATAAATTTATTATTATATTTCTTTTCAGGTTTTTATCTTTATTATAGACTTTTAATACAGGTGAATGCAAGTGAATACAAGTGAATACAAGTCAATACAAGTCAATTCGTATAGCTAAGGGCTATCCAGGGAGAGGGGGGGGGGGTGGGGGGAGGGGGTAGGATTCGCGTAATCTTATTGCCACTTGATTGTCAAAGCGCTGACATCGTCATAGCAGTGCTTTAACGTTCAATTTAATTAATAATAAATCTATTATTATATTTCTTTTCAGGTTTTTATCTTTATTATAGACTTTTAATACAGGTGAATGCAAGTGAATACAAGTGAATACAAGTCAATACAAGTCAATTCGTATAGCTAAGGGCTATTCAGGGAGAGGGGAGGGAGGGGGTAGAATTCGCGTAATCTTATTGCCACTTGATTGTCAAAGCGCTGACATCGTCATAGCAGTGCTTTAACGTTTAATTTAACTAATAATAAATCTATTATTATATTTCTTTTCAGGTTTTTATCTTTATTATAGACTTTTAATACAAGTGAATGCAAGTGAATACAAGTGAATACAAGTCAATACAAGTTACTTCGTATAGCTAAGGGCTATTCAGGGAGAGAGGGGGGGGGGGGGGGGGGTAGGATTCGCGTAATCTTATTGCCACTTGATTGTCAAAGCGCTGACATCGTCATAGCAGTGCTTTAACGTTCAATTTAACTAATAATAAATCTATTATTATATTTCTTTTCAGGTTTTTATCTTTATTATAGACTTTTAATACAGGTGAATGCAAGTGAATACAAGTGAATACAAGTCAATACAAGTCAATTCGTATAGCTAAGGGCTATTCAAGGAGAGGGGGGGGGGGAGGGGGTAGGATTCGCGTAATCTTATTGCCACTTGATTGTCAAAGCGCTGACATCGTCATAGCAATGCTTTGACCTTTTCTTTAATTAGTAAGACACCGATAATTTTACTTTTTTTTAAGTTCTTTATTTTTAATATACTTTGCGATATACGAAATACTAACTTTAAATTATCTTCGCTGATTTGCCGATCGCAAATTGATTAAAGGTTTAAATTTTCTATTGAAATGTGATTAGTAAATATGATTAGTAAATATGATTAGTAAATATGATTAGTAAATGATTAGTAAATATGATTAGTAAATGTAATTAATAAATATGATTAGTAAATATGATTAGTAAATATGATTAGTAAATCGATTAATAAATCTGTTATAAATGCAGTCTGGCCTTGCACGTGCTCTTTTACACCTGTTTAGTAAGCTCCTTTGCGCTTAAGCTATTAAGCGAAGCTGCGTGCTATATATATTTATATAGTATAATTGCTCTTTTGTTCTTTTGTTCTTTTAAATAAATTAAATACTATTATCGCTACCTTATGAATTTGTGTTTTACTTACTTAAGTATACTTTATTTATTATTTTAAAATCGATTAATCAATCGATTAGTAAATTAATTAGTAAATATAATTAGTAGATGTGATTAGTAAATGTGATTAGTAAATCGATTATTAAATATGATTAGTAAATGTGATTAGTAAATGTGATTAGTAAATGTGATTAGTAAATGTGATTAGTAAATCGATTAGTAAATATGATTAGTAAATCGATTAGTAAATATGATTAGTAAATGTGATTAGTAAATATGATTAGTAAATGTGATTAACAAATATAATTAGTAAATGTGATTAGTAAATATGATTAGTAAATGTGATTAGTAAATCGATTAGTAAATATGATTAGTAAATGTGATTAGTAAATCGATTAGTAAATATGATTAGTAAATCGATTAATAAATATTATTAGTAAATGTGATTAGTAAATATGATTAGTAAATCGATTAATAAATATGATTAGTAAATGTGATTAGTAAATATGATTAGTAAATGTGATTAACAAATATGATTAGTAAATGTGATTAGTAAATATGATTAGTAAATGTGATTAGTAAATCGATTAGTAAATATGATTAGTAAATGTGATTAGTAAATCGATTAGTAAATATGATTAGTAAATCGATTAATAAATATTATTAGTAAATGTGATTAGTAAATATGATTAGTAAATCGATTAGTAAATATAATTAGTAAACGTGATTAGTATATATAATTAATAAATGTGATTAGTAAATATGATTAGTAAATGTGATTAGTAAATCGATTAGTAAATATGATTAGTAAATCGATTGGTATATATGATTTTCTTAAGCTATTAGGCGAGGCCACGTGATATGAATATATATATATAGAGAAACCCCATGGGGAAACCCCACCCCCCATGGGGTTTCCCCATGGGGAAGGCCGATTTTTGTACCCCCCGTGGGTTCCCCCGTGGGGAGGACTCGAATTTCCATGGGGCCCCATGGGGCCCCATGGAGCAGCCTAACTGAATTAAAGGTCAAAGTATTGCTATAACGATAGTAGCGGCTGCAGCAGTGTAGCGCTGTAATAATTAAATAGCAATACAATCACGCGATTCATACCCCCCCTTCCTCCCCCTTCTTTCCCCCTTTCCTGAATAGCCCTTAGCTATACGTATTAACTTATATTAATCTGTATTACTTGTATTGACTTGTATTAATCCGTATTGACCTGCGTTTCACATTTACTAATCGATTTACTAATCGATTTACTAATCGATTTACTAATCGATTTACTAATCGAAGTAGCAATACAATACGCCAGTTATTTGCACCCCCCCCCCCCCCCCCCCCCCCCCCCCCCCCCCCCCCCCCGCCCCTTTCAATAGCCTCTAGCTATACGTATTGACCTGTATTAATCTGTATTACTTATATTGATCTGTATTTACTTGTATTAAGCACTTGCAAATAAGTACCGACAACCCCCCTCCCTAAATAGCCCTTAGCTATACGTATTGACTTGTATTGACCTGTATCGACCTGACTTTATTAACCTGTATTAAAAGTATATAATAAAAATAGGAAATCTTAAAAGAAGTATAATTATAGATTCATTATTAATTAAATTAAAGGTCAAAGCATTGCTATAACGATATCAGCGCTTTAACAATCAAGTAGCAATAAGATTACGCGAATTCGGAATTATACCCCCCCCCCCCCCCCCTCCCCTTCCTTGAATAGCCTTTAGCTATACGAATTGACTTGTATTGACCTGTATCGACTTGTTTCGACCCGTATTAACTTGTACTGATCTGTATTAACCTGAATTAACTTATATTAATTTATATTAACCTTTATTAACTTGTATTTTATATTTAATAATCGATTAATTAATTATATTTATTAACTTTATTTACTAATTACATTTACTAATCATATTTACTAATCATATTTACTAATCACATTTACTAATCACATTTACTAATCACATTTACTAATCACATTTACTAATCACATTTACTAATCACATTTACTAATCATATTTACTAATCACTTTTACTAATCACATTTATTAACCGACAACCCCCTCCCTGAATAGCCCTTAGCTATACGAATTGACTTGTATTAACTTGTATCGACCTGTATCGACTCGTATTAACTTGTACGAACTTGTATTGACTTGAATTAACTTATATTAACTTATATTAACCTTTATTAACTTGTATTTTATATTTAATCATCGATTTATTAATCATATTTACTAATTATATTTATTTATTATATTTATTAATCACATATATTAATCACATTTACTAATTACATTTACTAATCACATTTACTAATCATATTTACTAATCACATTTATTAATCACATTTACTAATCACATTTATTAATCACATTTATTAATTACATTTATTAGTCACATTTACTAATCATATTTACTAATCACTTTTACTAATCACATTTACTAACCGACAACCTTCTTCCCTGAATAGCCCTTAGCTATACGAATTGACTTGTATTGACCTGTATCGACCTGTATCGACCCGTATTAACTTGTACTAATTTGTATTGACTTGAATTAACTTATATTAACCTTTATTAACTTATATTTTATTTTTCATAATCGATTTATTAATTATATTTACTAATTATATTTATTAATCATATTTACTAATCACATTTACTAATTACATTTAATCATTATATTTACTAATAACTTTTACTAATCTCATTTACTAATCTCATTTATTAATCGATTTATTAATAGATTTACTTATCGATTCATTAATCGATTAATATATTATAATAACGAAAATAAATATAATAAAGCATAAAGTAATTCATTAATAAAATTAATAAAAAAGGTTTGATTATTTCAGAAAGAAAAATAAGAAAAAAGCAACTGCAATTATATATATATATATATAATATACGTAGCTTTAATTCAAGAGCTCGGCAAGCACGTGCAAGTTAAATCTTTTCAAGTAACGTGACTTATAACTAGCCCCACTTTAAACCCATGGGGTTTCCCCATCCCCCGTGGGTAATTTCACTTAAAAAAATCCTCCCCATAGGGCTTTAAAAAAAAAATCCCCCATCGGCCAAGGCCCCATGGGGCGAATGGGGAGGAAAACCCCGTGGGGCCCCCACCCCATGGAGCAGCCTAATACTAAGTTCTTTTTTATAAGCTTCTTTCGAAAATACAAATCACGAGTCGTCGAAAGTACATAATTATCTTTTAGCTCGTAAGTTTGAAATTTTAATTTAAAACTTTAATTTTATTGATTTTTATTAATTGAGTTTAGCGGTCGACGGACGAAAGATTTTGACTTCTTAGCGAAACCTTAAGCCTCGGTACCTTGATTTAGCTCGAATAGCTAAAGATTTTTTATGCATTTTTTTAATTAGTGTTTGCGTAAAAAAGGTATTTAATATTATAAGAGATATTTGCGATTATCGTCGCGGTAATTTATCGCTATTAATAATCGCAAAAGAAATAATTGCTTTATATTTCAAGATATGTAATACTCGCTTAAATAAAGCTCGGCACTTATTCGAATCGATTTTAATAAATTATAATAATTTAAATAAAGATTAGCTTAAAAAGGAATTCGAATAAAAAGTATAAAAGTTTTAAGAATAGTAAAATCGTCAATTTCAAAGCTTATTTTGTTTTAAATATATCTTTGCTTGCGATAATCTTGCGATCGATCAAGACTTTCGAATAATAAATTTTAAGCAACGAAAAGTTAAGTTGATAATGTTAAAAGCTGAAGTGCGAGAATCACGTAAGTTTAAATAATATTGATTTTATAAATATTTATTAATTATATTAAATAAAAGAGAACTTAAATAGGTTTTAAGATATTGATAAAAATGTTTCGTTTAAAATGCGATAGCTACGGTACGGAAAGTCTTTAAATTACGAAGAGCATTTAAAAAGTAAGTTAATTTACTTGCGATATTTTTACCTTTTATCGATTTATTAATCGATTTACTAATCGATTTATTAATCGATTTACTAATTATTATATAAGATTATACAAAGCGCATTCTTCCGCTTCTTAAAGCAAAATCGTAACAAATCGATTATATTCTTTACAAAGAAAATCAAGCAAAGTAAATCAATCGAAAGTAGCTACGGATTTACCTTTTGTTGGATTGCTTCCAAGCGATTGGGAATATATATTCGTAAGGTCGTAACGGTCGTCAAAGTACTTGCAATTGCAAAACACTCGGTTGATAAGGTATCTGAATTCTGTCTGCTCCCCAAGGCTCAAGGGAGCTGATTCCTTCTATACGATTAGAAGGAATCACGTGCACTAGCTAGCTAATAGATTTACTTGTCAAGTTAAAGGTCCCTTGACTGCTGACATGCTAAGCGAAGCATGCCAAGTGGCCCGTGAACCATAGTTCACGAGTGAGCTTCCCCAACTACTACTACTACTACTACTACTAGCTAAGGTCGATATGGATATACCGACACCGGCAACTCTTTCTTTAGCAAATAATACTTTGCCAACTACTATATCGACCGAAAAAAAAAAGAAGGTAATTAAACAAAAGAAAAACAATCTCCCTCTTCCTTTTACAACGGCCTTTCTACCTATCCATCGACTTGCACCTTTAAGGTATTAGTCAAAACTAGCTCTTGCAAAGAGATATTAGCCCCGATTTTAATCATAGCGTCAGCAAGGTTAGATTTGCCTCCGATCTAGCGTACCTTAAAGAGCTCTCGCCTTTCGTATGACTCTCGAATAGCTATAATATCGATCATTAAACGCTTCTCTTTAATGGTCCTTAGTTTTACTATGCACTCGTAAAGCGAGTAAGAGTTAGTGCACACGACTACGAGGAAGTTAAGGATTCCTAGCTAAGCCGTGATTTAAGCAAAGGTAGTCGACATAGCAATAGCTATATCGATACTTAAAGACATCGCGTATAGCTCAAAAGCTAATACTGCTCTTATCACCCTCTTGCACTTCTGTGACACTCAATGTAAGATGTTACCCGTTAGAGTGAACTCGTTCTTATCTACGTGAGCCTCATTGCTAAGGATAGCTACGAAACCGATTTAAGAGCTGAGGTTAGCGTTATTAATAAACGCTCCGTCTACGAACATAAAGAGCTTCGCAGTCTTCAGGTCCAAAAGCACGTAATAAATCCTTCGAATTAGGTGATCGATCAGCCACTAGATCACTTTATTAAAGGCTTTGTAGTCCTCGTCCTTCGGTTCTTAGTGCTGGGCGGCTATCGATAAAGCGCAAGATGCCTTTAAGTAGCAAATAATAGCTAAATACGCTTTTCGAGCACGTTGCTCCAAGTACTCTTTAGCCCGTGTGGCTGAATCGAGCTTGATCACTGCAAGCCTTTCACTTTGCCCCTTTTGCCCAACTGACAGTCCGAACCTTTCTTTATCTAAAGATAGCTTGCATCTATTAAAAATCATTAGCTCGGCGTATATAAAGGTCTCTATTTCTTTGCTCCTCAGCTTGGATTTGACCAGCTCCCTCTCTTCCTTTGCCCTCATAGCTGGATTGATAACCATAAGAACATCATCCGTCTGTAAAGCAGCTATTCCTAGCTGATCTTTGTTAGTTGACACAAAAAAGCAAAAATCAAAGCTCGATTGCCTTATCTCGAGGTTATCCGTGAAATGCTTTAAAAAACGCTTATACTAATGCGTTCTTGCCTCGGGGATCCTATATAAAAAGCTAGTCATAAGGAACAAAGTGCCGAAAGGAAATCGATAAGTAATCTTCTTAAGTAGTCGCACGACGATTATTCAGATGAGCTTCGTGCTTGACTAAGTATAAGCCTGAGTGATATCCTTGCTATAGACCTGACACTCGTAGTCCTTTATCAAAGAAGGAGCTAAAGCACAATAAAGTCTTTGGCCCGCTCGCTGCACCGTAAGTGACTCGGTAAGTACCCTCGTTTTGCCTTTATCTTAAAAGGCTTAGACCACTATACGAGACTTCTCGTATAGCGTAAGTATTCCCTTGCCCTTGATCTCATCAACAAACCTAAATCCGAAGATCTTGGCGCTTTTAGCGCGTAGGTCGGTGCCCGGGATCACTTAAAGGATGCCTTGGGCTATCAATCCAGCTAATTCCTTTGCTCTAGACTCTTGAAATAGTGCCCTAAAGCTCTTGATGATTCCTTCGGCTCGTAGCTTAGCTAAGAGCTCATAGTCCCGGCGTTCTTTGTCGGTAATCAACACCTCGAAGTCCTTAGTAAATAAAACGTAAGAATCGCCCTCCTCTTCGTCGAGCACGGTCGGAATACTAAGATCGTACTTCTAATAAAGTATCTAAACTATTAATATTGTTGACTTTTAAAGATTAGCAAGTTGAAGGTTAAAGGGACTGTTTGTTAGTCTTAGCGAGCTTCTTGGATTAAGCGACCTCGATAGATTAAGCGAATATTAAGGTTTAAGCGAATTTCGTATTTCTAGCTCTTTTTCGCCTTCGCTCTGATCATCTTCCACCTCTTCTTCTACCTCTTCTTCCACTTCTACCTTAAGTACTTGCAACTCCTTTAGCAGCTTTTCAACTTCAAAGTAATAAGGTTTTACTAAGGTTGACCTGAATTCCGTAGGCCTCGGACAAGCCATTATGCACGTATGCCTTTGCCTGCCAAGCAGCTGAAAGAGGCCCTTCTACCCTTGGTTTTCCCGCTACACGAGCACCCGTGAGCTAATAAAGAGGTCTAGGGTATGCTCCGTAATTGGGCCATTCCTCCTCTTAAGCGCGTCCTTAACCTGCCTCGCAGCGTGGCATTTTCGTACTTCTTTTATAGCCTTGTTAATAGCAGCAGCACGCTCTTAGGTAGACGCGGCAGGTCGATCTTGCTCCGTCAGCCTCGATAAGGTCTCAAAAACGAAGAGTGTAAGAACTAGGCTATTAGGTCTAGCTGTATCGTTAATAGCTTTGATAGCCATTTAAAGCCGGTCCTCCTTTAAGGCTTTTAAAAGCTCCTTTATGACGATCTCAAAGGCGCGTCGCATAAGGACGTGGTAGCGTTCTACTAGCTCGACGCTATGATAAGCTTCCATAAGCATTTGCTTTAAAGTGCTGCCAATACCTTTAAGGTAGCCTCGGAACGTTGCCGAATTAAAGTTGGTTCCGAGATCGTGCACTACGTTTGTAAAAGGTCCGACGTAAGTATTGACCTAACATCGACTGAATCCCTCAAGTAAGTGCTGTGCGGACATGCTTTTAAGGAAAGTAGCGGCCTGAAAATTAATAGAATCGCAAACGACGTATAATACGTTTTTGCCGTCAAAGTGCATTACGTCTACGTATACCGTATCATTAAAGTCAGTATCGTCCTTAAGTCTGATACTAAACCTCCTCGAAGAGCGTCCGAATACTTAGCAATAATAGCAAAACTTTTAGATGTTGTAAAGCAAATCTCGCTTAAATTCGTGCCCGGCCCTCTTAAGAACAGTAGCAAATCGACCTGCTAAAAAGTGGCCAAAACGCTTGTGGATAGTCCTCAATTGTTCTTCCGTAAGATGGCAGTAGACGGTCTCGCCCTCGGTACTATAATAAGTAGCAGCGTGCTCTTTACTCAATAGCATCCACACGTGCCTAAACATCTTTACCACTAGTATTTCCCTCTTCCTTTAGACTAGCACGTTCCGCAAGTTATCTAAGATCACCTTATGCTTGTCTATGTCAGCTAATAAGAGTAAAAAGGGTACGTCGCTCTCCACAACGTAGAACTCCACTTGACCTAGAAGGGTATCTAAGGTAACTGCTCTAATAAAAGTGGCAGAGCCGATGCCGTATTTGACGGACTTCTCCCTTGCCCGAGATATATTCAATTAGACCTCGGGGTACCTCTTTTAGAGTGCTCGTAGCTAGGGCAAGCTAGCGGTAGAGAAATTGGCTGCTCCGCTGTCAATCATAAGGCCTATGAACACGTTTTCAGAGTACCTAGAGGCCATGTAAGTCTCTGCCTTGCCCGCGGGCACGTTTTGGGTCTCGATTTTGCTGGTAAGAGCGTAGAATGCCGTCTGAATTTCCAGTTGTTTGTATACCTCGTCAGCGTCAAAGGTGCCGTGGGTAGTCACAAAACCTTCTAACATATTAGCGTGGCTGCCCGATTCGAGCGGCTCGTCTAGTAAGCCTGCGATAAACTGATCGAATTCTTCCGTAGATACAAGTAGCAAGCCTTCGATCGATGCTACGTATTGAAAGAATTTGCTTCTCGTCACCCTTTTTGCGTCCTTAGAGGCCTAGAACTTGGCGACGGATGCCTTTCTCTCGTCGGGGGTGTGGTTGGTGCTCTAGCAACCTGGCTTTTTGCAAACAAAACACCTTTTCTCACCCTCAGTAGTAGCCTTGGCAGCTTTCTTACCTCCGAAGTATTGGCGGTCTTGAATAAAGCATTCGTATTCCTCGTCCAAATCGGAGTCAGCCTCTGAGGTGTTGTAAGAGCAGGTGTGATCGTGTGGCTCGCTAGAGCTCGCGTAAGCTCTAGCCTTGGCGGGAGGTCGGGAGGTCTCAGTTGCAAAGGCAATTGCTCGACGAATGTCAGCAACTGCCGCGGTAAAGGTAAAAGCAAGATTCATTCGTGCAATCGTAGTCTCTGGCACGTTTTTTACAAGCTGAATACAGCTTGTCAGCAAGACTTCGATCATCCCTCAAACCTGGTCGTAAAGAGCTCTGAATGCCCTTAAGCTCCTTAGCGAGCTTTTCAAAGCATTCGCTAAGCGAGGTCCTTAGATTCTCCTTCCTGACCAAATCCAGCGAAATGTCCTCCCATCGGTCGTATTTTGCTTGCCGCCGGTGGTCAGTCTCGAAGTGGTCCTTTACTGCAATAGCGTTTGCTTTGAACGTAAGAAGCTTGGCCTTGATCACATGATTGTAATAGAAGGTTATAGCTTCCTCCGTAAGCATAATTGAGAACGCCGCTAAGTAGTCGTCGGAGGTCAAACCGTATCGACTTGCTTGGTTAGCAAAAATCCTTAATTGAGTCTTGAAGTCATCGTCGGGTCCTGAATACTTCAGCTCCTTAAGAAAGCTTCGCGCGAACAAGGCTAATTCTTTCGCTTTTAGGTGAGGGTCTGCTGCCCTTAGCTCAAGGAAATCGTCTCTATCATCGTCAAGGGCGCTTAGAGTGCCGTACGCAAGCGTGCTTTGCCTAGCTAATGGTCTGATCGGTAAAAGGTTACCGATATAATTGCCGGTGGTCCGTCCTCTTCCAGAGTCCTTAAGAGGCTCATTTCCGAATCCGGGGTCCCTTAAAGGTCCGTTTCCGAATCCCTTTGATAGTCCAGGAGGGCCGTTCCTACTTCCTCCGTATCCGTAGCCTCGATCTCCTTGCCAATCTCCCTCGTTCCCTCTTCGTCGGCCATCGTCAAGATCTCCAAGGCTATTCGGATCACCGGCTGAAGCTCCAGCTTAGTGATATCCGTATCCTTAAGCTTGCCCTTAGCGATTCCTATACCCTTAGTCTCTCTTTTGTTGATACGTGGCCTCTTGAGAGATGTGGGTAGCTTGCCGGTACGTCCGAGGGTGCTAGATCCCCCTCTCGGGTTGCTGAGGTTGGGCACGGAAATCTGCACGCTGTCCTTAATGAGAGTTGATTTTGTCCGGAATGCTTTTAAGTTTTGGTAGGTCCTCTTTTGGCGTGTAGCTGCTATTGCTATACGTATTGTCAGGCCCGATTATGTCTTCGGGGCCGTTGTTGTTGCTACTCGGTCCTGGCTTTAAGGAAACCCGGTTGTAGCTCTTGAAAAAAGGGTTTAAGGGCCGCTGAAGTGATTTTAGCTCTTCTTGTATGATTAGCGTATTGCGTAGCGATTAATGAATTGAGGGCGTCGAGTACGCTGAAGCGCTTCGTCGTAGCCCTTCGTTGGATTGTATAGCGTAAGTCCGTAATTCCGCCATTTGCCTTGCTATCACTTCTATATTTTGCTCTATATTCTTCCTCTCTTTCGCAAATTCCTCGCGTAACCTCCGAATCTCTTCCCCTTCTTCTCTCTTGCCTATGGTCTCCTTTTCCTTCCTTTTTAGACTGCGCGGGGGTGGAGGTGGTTAAGGTGTAGTATCCTCATCGTTCGTGAGGTTTTCGGCGGTCTACCTTGAATCGAGGCTTAAAGGTGTTGCTTGTTGCTCCTTTATTTCTTAGAAGGTCCATTGGTGTTGCTGCTCGTCGTTCAAGAGCTTGACCATCCTATTAGCGTAGCCCCTTTGCTTTAAGGGGCACCACACGCCTTTAGACATCAAGTGTTCCTTAAGGCTAATAAGGGTAGCAAACTTAAGGCCTCGTCCCGTATTGTCCCCCGTCATCGTAAAACTCGTCCAATCCTAGCGTAAGAAAGCGTGCCGGAATAAGCTCTACAGGTCGTAATCCCTTAGTCTTTTACACTTCGCGTCCAAGAAGTCTTTTACTATTGCTCGGGCCGTAATCTCACTGTCGGGCCTTGCGTATAGTAGCTCGTTTAAGTCAAATGAGATGCTCGACATCTCGTCGTCTGGTCCTTCCGAGAGGCTTAGGAGTCCTGGGTATAGTGGTCCTTTTGGCTGAATAGCTAAGGGTTCCGTAGGTGATGATGAGACTCGAAGGGTATAATACCCTACTGCTCTTTGTCGGCTGGACTCCCCACTTAAAGGTCCAGTTGCTTGATCGGCCATAGTAATTGTCTGCTCGTACGTAGATCGATCGTGTTGGTTAAGTTTGCTGTGTATAGCAAGCGCGGCTTTACAGCTTTGAAGGTTGTATAAAAGTGACTTGGTTCGGAATCACTCTTCCGTAAGAATAAGGAAAATCGGTAGTATAAAAAGCGACTTGATACGGAATCGCTCTTCCGTTGTAAAAGGAGGAAGGTATCGTAATAAAAAGTATCCTCGCTATAGAGTCCTAGCTTCTCTGTGATTGATCACTTAGTAGTAATTCAATCACTGATCAGTATTGGATTGCTTTCAAGCGATTGGGAATATATATTCGTAAGGTCGTAACGGTCGTCAAAGTACTTGCAATTGCAAAACACTCGGTTGATAAGGTATCTGAATTCTGTCTGCTCCCCAAGGCTCAAGGGAGCTGATTCCTTCTATACGATTAGAAGGAATCACGTGCACTAGCTAGCTAATAGATTTACTTGTCAAGTTGGGGGTCCCCTGACTGCTGACATGCTAAGCGAGGCATGCCAAGTGGCCCGTGAACCATGGTTCACGGGTGAGCTTCCCCAACTACTACTACTACTACTACTACTAGCTAAGGTCGATATGGATATACCGACACCTTTCGATAAGCAAACTCAAGATGATACAAATTAAAACGTTTTTAATAATATAAAAAACGAAAACGATTTAGAAAATTCAGATTCGAACGATACGAACGAATCGACTAGCTTTGAACGCTATATAAACTATAAAAATAAAGTGCAACGAAGTACGATATTATATAATATACGTTTTTATTTAGATATAAATTTTAACTTAAATATTAACGATAGCAAATTTATGCGATCAAAACAATTCGAATGATATTTCTTAACAAAATTATTTTAACGCAAAAGAAATATCAAGCCTTAAGCAAAGTGATGAAAGGATAATAAGTAGAAAGGAAGCTAATAGAATACCGGACTCGGCTTCGCTATCTTATAAAACCTTAAATGCCGCTTAAACTTCGAAACTTAGTATTTCGAAACTTAAAACTCTTTTAATCGTTATTCAAAGTTAAAGTAAGTCAATTATTATATATAAGTTTAACGACTTTAAATCTAATACTTTAATAAGCGAACGAATTACAAATCTATTATTAACTTTAAAGCGCAAACGAATAAAAGAAAAAGAAGATAATGAAACGGAATTAGTATAAGATAAAAAGAAAGAAGCTTTTTTTAGAATCAAGCGTTTAATTGCAAAGAGTATCGCTCTTGCTAGGTTTTATAATTAGCGACTTTAATTTTATTTACTAAATTGCTTTTTTTATATTATTAAGTTTTTATATTTATTTGTTTACAATTGATTATAATGATTAATTGAATTCTTTTTTATCGATATCTTTAGTTTTTTTATTATTATTAATATATTTATATCGACCTTAGCTAGCTAGCTAAGAATACCGGTAATAGTAGTTAAAAGAAGAGTTCACCCGTAAACCATGGTTCATAGGTCAGTTACGTGTAATAGCTTTACGTACGCTACGTATAGCAGCCTTACGTGGGTTACGTGTAGCAGCCTTAAGTACGTTAGGTATGGCAGCCTTACGTAGGTTACGTGTAGCAGCCTTAAGTACGTTAAGTGTAGCAGCCTTACGTAGGTTACGTATAGCAGCCTTACGTGGGTTACGTGTGGCAGCCTTAAGTACGTTAAGTATGGCAGCCTTAAGTACGTTAAGTATGGCAGCCTTACGTAGGTTACGTGTGGCAGCCTTAAGTACGTTAAGTGTAGCAGCTTTACGTAGGTTACGTATAGCAGCCTTACGTGGGTTACGTATGGCAGCCTTAAGTACGTTAAGTGTGGCAGCCTTAAGTACGTTAAGTGTGGCAGCCTTACGTAGGTTACGTATAATAGCCTTACGTAGTTTACGTATGGCAGCCTTAGGTACGTTAAGTGTAACAGCTTTACGTAGGTTACGTATGGCAGCCTTACGTAGGTTACGTGTGGCAGCCTTACGTAGGTTACGTATAGCAGCTTTACGTAAGTTACGTGTAGCAGCTTTACGTAAGTTACGTATAGCAGCCTTAAGTACGTTAATTCTTTTTGTGCAGCATTTATTAATTAGATTTACTAATCAGATTTACTAATCAGATTTACTAATTAGATTACGTACGGTAAAGCACGTGCTATAGCCGAGTTATAGCCGAGCTATAGCAGCCTTAAGTACGTTAAGTGTAGCAGCCTTACGTAGGTTACGTATAGCAGCCTTACGTAGTTTACGTGTAGCAGCCTTAAGTACGTTAATTCTTTTTGTATAGCATTTACTAATTAGATTTACTAATCAGATTTACTAATCAGATTACGTACGGTAAAGCACGTGCTATAGCCGAGCTATAGCCGAGCTATAGCAGCCTTAAGTACGTTAAGTGTGGCAGCCTTACGTAGGTTACGTATAGCAGCCTTACGTAGTTTACGTATAGCAGCTTTAAGTACGTTAAGTGTAGCAGCCTTACGTAAGTTACGTATAGCAGCCTTACGTGGGTTACGTGTGGCAGCCTTAAGTACGTTAATTCTTTTTGTGCAGTATTTATTAATCAGATTTACTAATCAGATTTACTAATCAGATTACGTACGGTAAAGCACGTGCTATAGCCGAGCTATAGCCGAGCTATAGCAGCCTTAAGTACGTTAAGTGTAGCAGCTTTACGTAAGTTACGTATAGCAGCCTTACGTAGTTTACGTATGGCAGCCTTAAGTACGTTAAGTATAACAGCCTTACGTAGGTTACGTATGGCAGCCTTACGTGGGTTACGTATGGCAGCTTTACGTAGGTTACGTATGGCAGCCTTACGTAGGTTACGTATAACAGCTTTACGTAAGTTACGTGTGACAGCCTTACGTAAGTTACGTATAGCAGCTTTACGTAGTTTACGTATAGCAGCCTTAGGTACGTTAAGTGTAGCAGCCTTACGTAAGTTACGTATGGCAGCCTTACGTGGGTTACGTGTGGCAGCCTTACGTAAGTTACGTATAATAGCTTTACGTAAGTTACGTATGGCAGCCTTACGTAAGTTACGTATAGCAGCCTTAAGTACGTTAATTCTTTTTATGCAGCATTTACTAATTAGATTTACTAATCAGATTTACTAATTAGATTACGTACGATAAAGCACGTGCTATAGCCGAGCTATAGCCGAGCTATAGCCGAGCTAAGCACGTGTAGCAAAAGGACGTGCAGCATGCAAGGTTTCTTTTCGTGCAACATTTATTAATCAGATTTATTAATCAGATTTACTAATCAGATTTACTAATTAGATTTACTAAGCGAAGCGTTCTTTCTTTATTCCGCGTCGAGTTCGTATTTCAAATATTGTAATTTACTTTTGTTGAATCGAGGCATTGCATCGATTATTATTAAGCGATGCGTTATTTTCTTTGTTCCGCGTCAATTCATTGTTTTAAAACGCGTTATT